>NW_017728918.1:49332509-49377148 GCF_001723895.1 Crocodylus porosus | reverse complement strand
CTGCGAGACCGTTTCAGGCTGGACGTAAGGAAGAATTTCAATGAAACATTGCCCAACTGATCACTGTCTCTCACTCTTTCTCTCTCTATATAGTGGCTTTTTGTTTAATTGTGCATGGATTTCAGAGTATTTTACAGGGTGTCTTTGGGATTTTTTTTATCAGGGATTTTTCCATTTTCAAATCGGGAGCACCAGAATTCCTGTTAGGGAGGCAAGTGGCAGGATCTAGGCAGAGGAGCCTGCTCAGAGCTGGTACCTTGGACCCAGCTGGAGGTGGCTGACCTGGACAACTGGGGCAGGAGGATATGCTTTGACAGTTCAAAGCAGGCCACCACACCTGGAACATCTTTCAGGCAATAGCTGCCCAGATGGCTGGACAGGGGCACACATGGCAGTAGTGCTGCACAGAAGCCAACCCTGCAACCAAGCCCACTGGCAGCTGACCCAGAAGGGCAGATGCCTCTACTGGCTTTGCAGTTCCCATCCCAGTCTGCAGATGCACAGCAGGTCATAGCCAAGAAACAGACCCTACTGCCAGACTGCTGCAGTGGGTAAAGAGTACAGGGAACTCTCAGGGCTGCTTCAGCAGTCCAGCTGGCACAAGGGATAGGGCCCTAGGTACCAATTGGTTGGGCCCCAGAAGCTCCTGAGAGCAAGTAGCCCTGAGCTACTTGACAGGGCAGCTTTTTGTACTGCTGGGGACAGCACAGGTGCTGGCCCTAGGCTCTAGCTCCCCCTGGCTGCAGATCCAGGAGGAGCCAGGCAGGGTTATTTTTCCCCACTACGCACAATTTGCCCCACACCATGTCTGGACATTTGTCCTGAGTCAAAAAGTGCATGTCTGGGCATGTGTCCTGAGTCAAAAAGCCCCAGCTCAAATTTGGACTGCTTCTATTTGAACTACTGCAAACACACATGCTTGTATGTGTGGACATGCCCTATAGGTCAGTTTTCTTCTGGATGTTAGTGCTGAGCACCAATTGAGGAGGTGGACAGCTAAATAACTTTTGAAAATGAAGTATTGAGGTGGTGAGAAAGCAATGGGAAGAGTCATGGAGAATATGTGGAAAAACAAGATATAATAGGGAAATATGGAAATCTGTGAAGAACCAAGTATAGTAAATATAATGAAATCCCAGTTGGCAAGGCATGTAGTTAGAACAATGGAAAATAAACTAAGTTAAGCTAATGGCTTATTCATGTAGACACTACGAAAGCATCAGTTAAAACATGGTTGCCTAACTTCTAAACACCCATGGGCAGCATGCCCTGCAGGCTACAGCAGTGAGGGCTGCACCAGCATGAGTCACAGGACCCCAGGGCCATGTGCCATATGTATGCCCCTTCCCACCACTGTAATGTGCATACAGGTCTCTGGCATTACCAGCAAGTAGTAAATTTACTTGTGATTAATAAGGTTTACTGCACCATAAGTATGTGCATGTGTAGATGCACATGCTGAGTGCACAACAAATGATGCTACTGTATAGTAAAGGGTCTTGTGTAGATGTACCCACTGAAAACACCTCAGAAATACTAATTTTATTTACCAAAAATGGGAACTATATGTCCTTGATAAAAAAGTGAAGGTAAATCTGAAGATAGCTGGAGATTTATATGGTCTAAAAAGTCAGTACATGGATGAACTAATAATAGTAGCAATAATGAGCTTTGTAGTATCAATACACTATCTTTCTAGGCCATATTTCAGCCCATTTTGAACTCTAGGTACTATCATGGATCTGACCTTTTAGATTTATACTACTAGCTTTTTTTTCCAATCAGTTTTCATTCTAAATAAAAATAATATTTACATTACAATGTGTCCTTTCTACTCTATTTTTTTACTACATTTTTTTGGATATGTTGCATGGCTTATTTTTTTTCTTGTTATTACTTGCTGTTTTATATCTCTAATTTGATTAAATGCATTTTGGCTGTTCACATGCTTTCAACTGGAAGACTTATCTTGCCTTTCTTGTTTTAGTGCTGTTAATGACCAATAATTCTGTACACTATTGAATTGGAGTAAACCTTCTTTCAAAGTGATGCTAAGCATGAAAAGTAACAATAGTTCAATAACATAAAACAGCAAAACTCAGCACTTTTAGTCATCTCCTGAGAAGTAACAAGAAAATCCACAGATACAATGTAGGAATTGTACTATATGGAACTGGATAAGGAGTCTAAGGTTTAACACTTCTACTGTTTATAACAGCAATGTGAGGACTTTGTTTTTTTCCTAATGACATTTTTTTTGTATCCATATATATCGTCAACATCTTTCAAAGCTTTTCATAGGCAATAATGTGTTAATCTTGATAGTATTCCTGTAGGATACATAAATATTATTCCTATATTGATTAAGATTAAGATATAGACTTGTTAAGTGCACAAAAAAGTCACTGCAGAGCCAGTAGTATAACCCCATCCTGTATTTTAGCAAGTGGTCTGGGTCTCAGTTGCGTTTGTAAATTTACAGTTCTTCTCATAGCGTCCTGGAGATTAACAGCATACTGGAGATCTATTCGATCAGTGTACACTTTCTGTAAAACACCATTTCCTGACTCTCATTCCTCCCATCCAGAGGTTATTATCAAAATAATCATCAAACTTTGTTATTTTCCTTGATATCTGATGGGCTTACTTCTTAATATGATATGGCAGTTTTATTCTTTTCCAGAAAGAAGTTTTTTGGGAGCATTTCCTCTTATTTGCCATCACTGTAAAGATACTTTTTTTTATTGGAACATCACCAGCCTTGATAAATATGCATTGCACACATCTCAGTATCTGGGCTTCATTCATAATTTAGAACCTTGTGCAACATACCTGTCTATTGCTTTCCACCAAATCTTCTTTTCATCTCACTTAGAGATCAGCTGCTTCATTCAAAATACAAAGAGTCTAGTATTTAAAAGATGGATAATCTTAAAGGCAGACATGAAAGAAAGGGCAGGATTGCAAAGTAAGATTTATTTTTTCATTTCCAGTTCTCCACGTATTGACTGTTCCCTGATTTGCAATCATGGCAACTTCAAGTCTAGTCGAAAGTTTAAATCTAAATGGTATTAGTCTAAATGACAAAAACAAAACAGTTCTGTAAAGTCATTTAAGGCTATGACAAATAGCAATGATAACATTTATGACATTATCTGAAATGTTACCAGTGTTTCCTTCCATGTCCAACAAGCACTACATGACTTGCAATTTCCAACTGATTTATTAAAATAAATTGTATTGATAGTTTTATATTAGCATATTTTTTATGACAGGTCTGGCATTCTGTAGGATAAAAGCCATGTTGGAGATAAATGATGACCCAAAAATAAATCATCATCACTGGCAATCCCTCACAGTAAAGGATGATTGTCTTCCATGATTACTTTATCTGAGGGTCCAAAGATAGATGACAAATCATTCTTGGATTGATAGGTTCTATTGCAACTCGGGCATGTGTTTCATTGTGGGGTGGATGGCTCTGGATTCTTGATTCAGTGTGCAACATGCTGTTTCTGCTACTCCCACTTTTCCATCTCCTGTTGTCTTTGAAAGTTTTTCAAATGTTGAGATCCTTGTGGCAGGCTCTTTCTCCATTTGGGATGGTGCTGGGTGATAGCCTCCCACAAGTTGATGTTGATGTCGAAATTTTTCAAGTTGGTTTTGAAGATGCCTTTGAAAACTTTTCTTTGCCCTTGTCTTGCGTGCATGCCTTGCCTGAGCTATAAGAATAAAACTTGCTTCAGGAGTCTGGAGTCAGACATCTGGAAAATGGCTAGTCCAGAAAAGTTGATGTCAGTTCATTTCCTCAATGCTCATGACATTTGCTTCTGAGAGGACAGTAATGTTGGTGTATCTGTTTTTCCACTGAATTCAAAGGGTTTTCCATAGTCAGTGTTGATGGTACTTTTCCAGTGACTTGAGATGTTTCCTATATGTTATCCACATCTCATACAGTAAGGTAGGAATCACAATTGCTTGATAAACCATGAACTCTGTTTCAAATCTGATGCTGTAATCTTTGAACACCCATTTCCTCTGGCATCCAAAGGCCGCACTGTTGATGTCAGCATGCTGCAAGAGATCGTTTCTGAGGTATGGAAAATACTCAACATTCTCCAGTCTCACCATAAATCTGAATTACCAGAATTGGGGACTTCTCATTAAGAGCTTGTTGATAGAGGGCCTTAGTTTTCTGAATGTTAAGCATCCATCCCATTTTCTTGTATGCCTCAGTAAAGATGTTGACAATTACCTGATGATCAGCGTCTGAATGAGCCCACACTATAGCATCATGAGTGTACTGGAGCTCAATAATTGAGTTCAGGGCAGCCTTAGTTTTGGCTCAGAGTCAGTTGAGATTAAACATCTTACCATCCATTAGGTAATTTAGTTCTACTGTAACTGGAAGCTTGTTAGTGGTTAGATGTAATATCATAGTAAAGAATATTGAGAGGAGTGTTGAAGTGATGAATCAGCCTTGCTTAGCTCCAGTCTTTTCCTCAAAGCGATCTGTGATAAATCAGTTACTGAGAACCACCACTCATATACAATCATGGAGCAAGCAGAGAATGGTGATGAATTTCAGTGGGCATCTGTACCTCAGAAGGATCCTCCACTTCACTTCTTAGCTGACAGAGTGAAAGGCTTTTGTGAGGTCAAAAAAGGCCATGTGTTGTTCCTGGCATTTTCCCTGCAGCTGGCAAAGAGTGAAGATTATGTTAGTGAAGATCATCTCTTGATTCCCTAAACCCATGCTGAGAATCCAGGATGAGATATTCAACAAATGTAAGGAGTTGGTTTGGGACAGTTCTTGTAATGATCCCTCCCATGGTAGACAGCAAGGCAATCCTTCTATAATTTCCACAGTCAGATCTGTCTTCTTTCCTGAGTGGCATACCATGGGTCTCCAGCACCTGGGGGCCAATGCCTAAATTTGTGCCCCCTGGGGACAATCCAAGCAGGGTGTGGGGCCCCTTCTCCTGCCCCAAGGCACTTCCATGAGGAAATTAAAATCGCAGCACACAGGACACAAGGGGAGGGGCAGCAGCCAGAATTTCCAGCTGGAACAAGTAAAGACAAGTACAACCCACTGGGAAGTCAGGTAGACCACACACCAAATGCAGAAGGCACCACAGCCTCTCCATCTAACGATCTCCCCCAGGCTGGCACCCAGGGGCTATCACTCTACCCCCCCGCCGCCAGTATGCCACTGATTTCCCTGAAGATTGTCATGATTGTGGCATCCCTGAGGTCATCTAGGATTTCCTCATCATTCCAGATCCTTAAGATGAGAGTATGAAGTTGTGACGTAAGCTCCTCTTCCCCCCCCCCACCCCCCGCTTGAAGATTTCAGCAGGGATTTCATCTGCTCTAGATGCCTTGTCAGTCTTCATCTGCTTGATGGATTTCCTCACCTTGTCAAGCATGGGAGAGATTCCAAGATCATCTCTGACTGGGTGTTGCAGGATGGAATTGAGAACACTCTCATCAACAATAGAGTCTCAGTAGAGAAGGTCTTCAAATCACTCTTTCCAAAGAGTGTTGATGGCTCCTCTTTCTTTGATCAGGTTTCCTCCATCCTTAGGTCTTAGAGATGTTGGTCTATGAGTGCTCGGACCATAGATAGCTTTGGTGGCATTGAAAAAACTGTTTATATTGTGAAAGTCAGTGAGATGTTGAATCTCCTTTGCCTTGTCTCCCCATCTGTTCTCATATTGTCGGACCTCCTTTGGACTTCTGACTTGACTTGTTGGTGATTCAGTTTCTTTTGCATGGAGTTGGTGCTTGATCAACTCTTGGGTCTCCTAGTCATTCTCATGAAACCAGTCTTAGTGTTTGGAGAATCCAAGTGTCTCTTCACAGGCCCTGATGACAGTGGATTTGAAGGTACCCAAATCACTGCTGACATTCTCCCATTGTTATTAATTAGAGAAAAAAATTGCCATATTTTCATTGAGGCCCTAGTGGAAGAGGACTTATGTGACTGGGCCTTTTGAGTCCTTCAAAGTTGACCTTCCATTGGCATTGCTTCTGCTGCAGCCGTTGTTTGGGAGCCAGTTGAAGTGGCATAACTGAGTGGATGAGTCAGTGATCAGTCCAGCAATTGCCGCCTCCTAGCACATATCAAATGATGCGGACATCTTTGACATCCCAGACATGTACAATGATGTAGTCAATCAAGTGCCAATGCTTAGGTCATGGGTGTTGCCATGGTGCCTTGTACCTGTTTTTATGGTGAAACAGGGTGTTGGAGATGATAACTTCATGTTCCATGCTTTTGGCCAAGAGGAGGATGCCATTTGAGTTAACCTTGCCCACTCCCTCCTCACTGATGGTTCCATTCCAGAAGAATGCACTTTCATCTTGAAACCAAAACAAGACATTTTTGTTCTGTTTTTCACATATATATTAGAACAAGCATAGGAGATCCTGTAATATAACTGTGAGGAGAATCAGGAATATTGTACCTGAAATTAAATGATCTTTATGATATGTAAGGAATCTTACAGGTGGCTGTATTGTCTATAAGAATCAAGGATAACTTTGCTTTATATTAGTTTCTGTTTTTAGAACATAATTTGTTTCAGCTGTGTTACCAGCATTGCTGAAGGGGATTTATTTATAGGCATGTTCAACTTAATACAGTCAAGCAGCAACCTAAAAGACAAGTGGGATAATCCAATTTGTATTGTGTTTAACTTCTGGGAATAAACTAGTTCCTCATAATACAGAAAGGAAAATGGGAAACCCTTTTTCTCATTTAGAGAATTTTAATAAAATAACATTTTAATTGCATAATTTGAAAACACATGAAGGAAATTATTCTAGTGTGGGGGGTTAATACCAAGATAATATTCTTGACACTGATGTATTTATTACATACTAATATACATTATATATATATGATTAAAGGTTTAAGTAATTTCATTTTTCCGTCATTCTGATGGGTGTTAGTCTTTGCCTTCAAGAAGAGATTCCATTTGTTACACAAATATTAACACCCAGGATGTGACCACCATTATTACTGGGTTTAGCCTGTTATGAGGATGCCTTTTGTATTTACAAGACAGCCAGTGTGATGTCCATTTAAAACCATAAATAAAAATATTTATTTATTATAATAATTGAAAAAATATTATTATGTTTGAAACATTTATTAGGCCTGTGCGAGTAGGCAGCTATTCGATCCAGCTTCAGATCTGGCTGCTTCAGATGCCAGGGATTTGATCTGGAGCTCTGGACTGGGTTCCCACTTTGATCCAGCTGAAGCAGCTCTGAAGCTTCAAAGCCGCTTTGGAGACCTGGCCATAGGGTATAATGGGGAATCAATGAAATATCTATAACATTGTTTTTTTTCTTACTTGGATGAAACATGCAGAAATGGTAGCCACTGCTGAGGACATGAAGCCTGCCAAGTTTCAAGAAGATCAGTACAGAGGATTGGGGGGGAACAGTACACCAAATTCTTGAAAGCAAAACTCATGTCACGTGTATGTATTACACCACAGTGGGGTGAAAACTGCAGAGATGCCAGCCCCTGGTGAGGCCACAAAGCCTGCCAAGTTTCAAGAAGAAAACAGTGCAGGGGTTGGGGGGAACTGCACCTCAAGCTGCTGACAGGCAAAACTCATGACATAGATGACCCTGTGTGTGTTAAGGCACAGGAGCAATTGGTGGTGGCCCCCAATGAGGCCAAGAAGCCTGCCAGTTGCCAAGAAGATAAGTGCCAGGGTTTGGGAGAAACTACATGTCAAGCTGTGGACAAGCAAAACTCGTGACATGGGTGATACTGTGTGTGTTAAGGCGCAGAAGAGTGAAAGCTGCAGGCCTGCTAGCCCCAGCTGGGGCCACGATGCCTGCCAGCTGTCAAGGAGATACATGCAAGGCTTCTGGGTTTTGGGGCCCTGCACCTCTAGCTACTGACAGACAAAACTTGTGACATGGGTGCTTGTGCTACTGACTGTCTCTGTCTTGGGGCAGTTGATTGCCTGTATTCTTTCCTCTCCTTAGTCTGTGGTTTTCTAGGTGTTAATTGTTGCTAATTAACTGGATACATTAGCTAGAAACTGTATTGAGCTGGTCCCTGAGTGAATCATGATTGATTGGTAACTGGTAACACAGTAGCTTAGCAGCCAGGCCTGCAGTAGTTCCCCCTCCCCAACCCCAAGACAGACACAGTTGCACAAGCAACCATGTCACGAGTTTTGCCTGCCAGCAGCTAAAGGTGTGGGTCCACAGAACCCCCCGCACCTATCTCCTTGACAGCTGGCAGGCTTCATGGCCTCCGCGGGGGCTACGACCCCTGCAGCTTTCACCCTGCTGCTCCTTAACACACACAGTGTCACCCTTGTCATGAGTTTTGCTTGTCCGCAGCTTGAGGTACAGTTTCCCCCAAACCCTTGCACTTATCTTCTTGAAACTTGGCAGGCTTTGTAGTCTGAGCAGGGGCCACCACCCTTGCAGTTTTGAGCCCACTGCACCTTAACACATACAGGGTCATCTATGTCATGAGTTTTGCCTGTCAGCAGCTTGAGGTGCGGTTCCCCCCCAAACCACTGCACCGATCTTCTTGAAACTTGGCAGGATTTGTGGCCTCACTAGGGGCTACCACTCCTGTATTTTTTACCCCCCCCCCATGTTGTACCACATAGACATGACATGAGTATTCTTTCAAGAATTTGGGGTGCAGTCCCCCCCAAACCTCTGCACCTATCACCTTGAAACTGGTCAGGCTTCATGGCCTGACTAGGGGCTACCAGTTCTGCAGTTTTCACCCCCGTGTTGTAACATGTAGACGTGACATGAGTTTTCTTTCAAGAATTTGGGGCGCAGTTCCCCCTGAACCCCTGTACTGATCTTCTTGAAACTTCGCAGGTGTCATGCTCTCAGCAGAGGCTACCACCCCTGCAAATTTCATCCACATAAGACAAAAAACAACAAAGTTATAGATATTTCATTGTTTCCCCATTATACCCTATGGATGGATCTCCAAAGCAGCTCCAAAGCTTTTCTAAAGCAGTTCAGAAGCTCCGAACTGCTTCAGAAAGCTTAACAAAGCCAGCGCTTTGATCTGGACATGCTGCTTCAGATGCCAAAATGTCTGAAGCTTCTCCAGATCCGAAGCACAGTCCTAGGCCTTGGACAGCCCTAACATTTATCAAATATTATAACAATTTATTTTTTCAATTATTATAATAATTGAAAATTTTAGTCATATAGCTACCATATATTCAGAGTAAGTAACTTCTATTTAAAAAGAAATGCCTCCAAAACTATTTCAGTATAAACTATATGATTATAAAATTATAATTACTTTTCTAAATCATTATAATTATTTTGGGTCCAAGCTGCAAGGTTGCCTGGTATTATTGCCCTAGTGACAGGTTTCCTTATCTTTCAAGGATGGTGGTACACTCCAGATTATTACCTTTATGTGTTGACTCTTAATTCTATGCAAGTGGCAATGTGTCTAAGTAGTTCTGAGCAAGATTCAAATTTTCTTGTTGGAATAAAGGTAGGAATTTGGATATGTTAGTCAGATTAAATCCTGATTAAGCCATGCTGTAGTGTTCCTGTTTAGAAACCTGGGATGTGAGAGGTGTGATTTTGAATCCATTTTAGATGGCTTAAAACCAACTTTTTTAGATGCAAGGAAAATGCCAGCTCTTATTTTTCACTAGTTTTTTGACCATGGAAAACTAACAGAGCAATTCTTCTGTTGCAAAGAACTAACAAATATCACAAAAGGTCAGAATGTTTTTGACATTATCAATTCTTATTTGAAATGTATTGTTTTATCTGGTGAAACATTTGTAGGTTTTTGTGCACTTAACCGTGCTAATAGTGTCTAGTACCTTTAAAAAGATATCATGCTACCTCAGGGTGCTATGACACACTCATTGGGAAACACTGGCCTAGAGGACTGTACAAAAGCCAAGTGGTGGCAGCAAAAGCACCACACCTCAACCCCTGCGTTGAAAGGTGAACTTTGGGTGCCATGCTGCACTAAACTTAATGTTTCTGTCTCCATTGTGAGCACTCTAGATCCTGAGGTAACAGAGGCACCTACATGGAACATGAATCCAATGCCTAAAATCTGAGGAAAAACAGGAATTTAAACACAAGATTCCTGTTGGTTTGCTCTAAGCACTTCCTGAGTGAAGGGGTAACTCTATGTCTGTATAGTGGTCATAGATACATAGCATTATCAATTTGTGTGTCAAGGTACCTAATTTTTACCCATTCCAACTCCTAAGTGGAGAAACTATAAGAACAATTTAGATTTGTCCCAATTCTAATATAATAAAGGGCTAGTCTGTCTGTCTGTCCATAACGCTTTTGATCAAGTGCTTATGCGCCACTGCCAAGATAGGGTTATCATGTGTCTGGGTTTCCCTGGACGTGTCCCCACTCTTTTTATGCCCCCTGATCTCTATATGGGTGGGTTGTCCGGGATTTCCCTTTGCTTCACCCTCGGGAGCAGAGGGAGGGTGATGGCAGGCAGCAGGATGCACACATGGACCTGCCTACAGTTGTGGAGGTGCGCAGATCCATGTGGTGCTCCCTGCTGCCTGGGATCACCCTTCCCCTGCTCGCACCTCCATAGTAAAGAAAAAACATGGACATTTGGTCAGGTCAGGAGGAGTGGGGGCTGCAGCTGCAACAGGGCATGAGAGGAGGTAAGGGTTGCCTACTCTCCAGCAGGGGAAAGAGTGGGGGGTCTTGGAGGGCAGCTGGGAACTCTGTGTCTGGCCAGCAGCACAGGAGTCAGTGCCTGTGCTCCAGGGGCAAAGCAGCTAAGAGATACTGGGGGGAGGACAAGCTGGGGGGGGAGAGGAAGGAGGGGGAGGGGGCCATTGTGACCAGGCTTCCTGGTGCAGTGCAGTAGCCTCATCCCAAGGCAGAGGCTACCACAAGCCTCCCTTCCTCTTCCCTCAGCCTGTGCTGGAGCCAGGCATGCTCTGTGGATGCCTGCATGAATCTATGCCACTGCACTCTAGCCTGGTCAGGACAGGGACAGCTAGGACCCCTCTGGCAGGGCTGGGGGGACAGGGGTCTGTAGGTCAGGAGTGAGGGGCACTTGGTTGGGGGTGGGGGACTGTGGGTTGGAAGTGCGGGGGGCACTGGCCTAGCGGGGCAAGGTACTACAGTTTGGTGAGGGAGGGGTACTGCCAGGGCTGGGGTCAGTGGGCTGGGAGCCAAGGGCAGCAGCAGGGCTGGGGTGGGGCTGGGGGTTGGGAATGAGGGGCAGCAGATGGCTTAGGGGGCTGTGGCTTGCCAGTGAGGGGTAACAGAATGGCAGGGGCAGGGCCACCCTTCGGGGCCAGCCATGTAAACACTCCTTTGATATTCGTCATTCATGACGGGCATTTGGCTAGTACCTACCATAAAAATGCTATTTACACATTTCACCCATCACAGAGAGATTCTTCACCTGTAAAATAAAAGATCCCACTAGAACACAAAATAGTTGGGCTCTATGGTCTTCTTTTCCTTTCTCACACTTTTCATCTTATGCCCTTCTTTCTAATGAACCAGTATTAATATCTGAAATACTTTAAAATGTGTTGACATCAGTAGTTGATGATGAAGAAAATGTACAAAGTGGTTCAACACTCAGTATCTTTCCTTTACCTTGAACTGTAAGTGTAAAGAGATTAACTACAGACACTTCTAATCCTTATCAGATAAATACACATGTACTTATACAACAAGGTCATTTATCATCTGACCTTTACAATTTCTAATATACATTCAATGTTCTGTCATTAAGAGTATAACAAATATGTTGGCAATTATGGATGTAAATATATTACCAATTTTTCATACTTTATATCCTTCATGGATTGTTGCTAAAACAGTGCATAATTTAGCCTGCAATTGAGAACATACATATTTTCATGTCTTTACATCTTATCAGAAGTGAAGTAAATATACTTCAATAAATTATACCACAATAAATGGTAATCAGAACAACATTTTTCAGAAGAAAGCCCTAAGATTTTCATTCACAGTAAAAGAGGAGCCAGATGCACAGATAACAAGTGGTATTGTTTTCTGTAACTTTCTAAATGATAGCTGTATAGTTAACATGTTTTATGCTATGTGACTTTACTGATAGTCTCACTCTTGCAGTGCATTGGATGAGTTAGTGAAGCTATGAAGGACACTCATTCATCAGAAATACTATCAAAGACAGAGACTGTCATACATTAACAATAATTAATCCATATTTTATCTCTTTTAATCCTGTTCTATGTATCTTCAGTATTTTTGTAATTCCACGTTTGGAAGAATTGATTCTACTTTTGTGGAGAAGAAAATATCAAATACAAGTTAACCTTAATCCACAAAGCCACTTTCTGCTACTTTGGATACATTTACTTTCAGAATGGAAAGGTGACCTCTCCAGTAACCTTTCATAAACCTCTGAGTATCCCTACTGAAGCTGTGTGGCTTTGAACCCCACATCAGCCCTGGTACACTGTGAACACAATGGGGAGGTGAAAATTGGTTTAGATTCATGTGGAGGTGAAGTTGGCAAAGTGTCCTTTTCCTAAGGGCAAGAAGACATGAGCTGTGGGCTCAGTAGTAATAGATGCAAGACAGAAAATGTGTCCTTCTGTGAAAAGAGTTGTTCTTTGATGAACAATATTGGGAAGTCTGTCAGAGCTCAGCTCCTTTCTAATGACATATATTAGTTTGTCACAATGGATCAGCTCTTGATTTTACTTCTGCCAGTCATGTTTATGCTTGAATAATTTGTCTGTCAACAAACTTTGGTGAAAATAATTTAAGGTATTATTTTCAGAGAAATATACCACACTGAGGAAACATGGTATTTTTCTAAATTAAAAAGTTCTAATGTATTTTGACATTAGATTTTTCCAAACATTTGTAAAGATTTTAGAACATTTTCCCTTTGTCTTGTATGAATGGTTATCTTAAGTGAAAGTAGTAGCGCATGTGCATGTAATTTTTCTCCCTTTAATTTCACATGAAGAGCAGAATGCAGGAAATCTAGTAGTCAACACCTAGTCTCCCTGGAGAGAACATTTCTATAGTCTAACACAGGGGTTCCCAAACTGGTACATGTGTGGGTATACAGAAGAAATTGTGTACCAGCAGATTTAATTCCATTATGATAATAATTGGCATTTAAGAGGTTAAAATATACAATGTATGCTGGCAGGGGTACCCAGGCAGCTGATAAATCTGGAAGAGGGTACACAATAAGAAAATTTTGGGAACTTCTGGTCTAACAGATGTGACAGTACAGAGGGAGATCAGTATTGAACAGACATAGGATGTTTTACATGAAAGCAAGGTATAACCCAAAGGTTTGGAGAAAAATAGTAGACAATGGCAGGAAGAAATTATAGAGGATATGATAAATATATTAAAAATATAAGATGATATCTAGAATATAATGCATCAAAGAACATTTAACTAGTTATCAATTGTGTGAAACTATGGGAATTTGATTAGCACTTTCTTTTATGAACATTAGATGGTTTTGGTACAGAGAATTCTTCATACACCAAGTCAAATATTTACTAATGTTACTTCAATTAAATGAAGTTATGTTGGCAGAAAACATGGTCAGGTAACATGTAGGTTACTATGTTGTCTCCTATTAAAGATGGTAGTAAATCTTTTCAAGCTATCACACTTGTCTGTTCTGAAAATCTGATAATTAAAAGAAAATATATAAATAAAAAGTAATTTAATTTAGTTCTCTACCTCTAGTCTAGTTTTTCTTAGGTATAAGCATGAATATATGCAGATGTGAAATTTGGTTCCATGTGGTTAATAGCAGTCAAGTTGCTTTCTTGGGTTGGTTATTTCTAACAATTAAACTAATAAAAAGAGGTATTTACTCTGTAGTTAGATATGTTTATGAAGCAAAGGAAAAGTAACACACCTTTCCAGTGAATTTCAAGGAAATTTAGGCTACCTATGAGCCACAATCTTACTGCTTGGTAGCACCCATTGTGAACACAAGTCACTGTCGAAGGGGCAGGAAAAAGATGGGCTAGAGTCTGGCTTCTTGAGTGTCTACACTTGATCTAAGCTGACAAGAGGCTGAGAAGTGATTACTAAATGAAACTGGTTAGCCACAGGTGGGTCTATAAAGACATTGGTATAAGTGCAATGGAAGGATAGAAGGAGCTGTAAGGAGTTCAATGCCTGGTTGATCCATAGATTTCCTATATGACCTGGAACACAGTTAATCTGCCTTTTGTATTGGGGTGATGGGAACAGTGCTTCCTACTTCACAGGGATACTGAAAAGAAAAATTCCACTGTTAGTTATGGGACAATAAGATGCTACAGGGTTATATAATTAGTTAGACAGTGAGGAAAAATGCCTTAGTGTCCTGGTTCACTGACTGTGAATCTATATTACCCTCATTACAGGGCTCTGGCCAAAAGCCACCTTATAGCCCCAAGAATCACTTGCAAATGCTGCTATCCTTTGGCCTGCCTCACATTTTTCTTTGTCATTTTATGGTAGGATGTGTATGCTCATCACAATGTTAATCTGCAAAAAAAAACCTAGAAAGAATTGGGAGCAGTAAGACTTTGTAGTATAAACAATGAAGGACATTTGGTGTATTTATGCAGAGTCAGTTCTCTAAATCTTTTATTATCAATTGATCCACTGAAAAATGTTGCTTCAATTTATTTGCTATATAATCTTATTGTTTGCTAACATCTTGCCTTCCCAATGAGCCTGCGACGTGGTACAGAATTTCAACTTTGCATGTGGCTCATCAGACTACAAAGACATCCCAGGTCACTAAGGCTAGGGACAGACATTACACATAAACTGGATTAAGTGATCAGAAAATGGTTTAAATTTGTAAGAGAACAGATGTTCAGTGCACATAAACCAGTTTGAAAATGGCTGAAACCAGTTTGAGATAAACCTGGTTGAATGTAGTATCAGACTTAACTGATTTCGCTCAAACTGGTTTATTCAATGTCTGTCCCAGACCTCTTGCTGGTTTAAGATAAACCAGATACCCCCAGCATTCTCTCTGGGCTGGACTGGGCAGGGCTCTTTGCTCCACAGCAGGGCTTCCCCCTCCCCTCTGCTCCCTGACTGCAGCTTCAGAGACCAAGGGCTGCTCCCCGCTCCCACTCTCCCTCCCCTTCACCACTCCCTGCTAAGCAGGAATTCCCCCCTCCCATCTGCCTTGCTGAGGAAGTGTCTATGTATTAGCTAGCAGACCACATGCTGGTGATGGTCCATGCTGAATCAAGGGGTAGAATCAACAACTATCTGGTAATGTCCCTCTGCTGTTTTCTTAATTGAGTCATAAACAACTTATCAGTTCCCTACTGGGCTAATCAGAGCTCCTGCTGGAGCCTGGCCATGGTTTCCTCAGCTCCATGCTGCTGAAGGAAGGAAGGGCTCTCTAGCACACCCCAGCTTCTAGCCTGAGTCACTGCAGGCATGTACTTGCATTTCTGGGATGTCTGTCCAGTTACAAAACTGATTTAGCCTAGCCAGGTTAGACTAACCTGCAAAGATTGAATCAGTTCAGGCTCAGGCTTTTTGAACGTCCGTCCCTAGCTCTAATGGCTGAGTATTTTAAAAGCAGATAGGGTAGGCCTCCTCTGATTCTCCTCATCATGAAAAACCTCTGTCTGTTCTAAAAAACCCCCACTTTCTATAAAATCTGTTAAATCAGTTTCCTTGGAAGGTTAATATAGGCCATTGTAGTGGATGAGTATGGCAAAGAAAGCATTTGTATGAACTGTGTGCAGGATAGCTGGGTAACAAGATAAGAAAACAAAACAAATAATAGCTGATAGTAAGTTGCATTCTGCCAGTCTGTGCTTGTATTAGGAAAAAAAATGGTGTGAATTAAATTTCAATACTGCTCTACTGATGTTGAAGAGTGGTAAACTTCTTAAATAATCTCCTTTAGTAGTCAGGATAAAGAGAATCAAATGCAGAATTCCTCTGAATGAAAGAGAGTTTAGGAAGGCAACTCAGAAACAGCAAGATCCCATTCCTTTTGTTTAAAATATGTCATAATTTGTGTGGCAACTGTGCCTTTTGGAATACATCTAATACACATGATCAAAAAAGTATGTGTTCACCCTGTGCCCCAGCCTGAAGTTTGCTTCTTATACTTTGCTTCCCCCAAATCACACAATAATAGTTTTGAACCAAGATGTAAACTGCCTTTAAAATGTCCTTCTCAGTTTGCTTATCTTTAATTAACACTCACCTTTCGTCTATTCCTCAGTCACTTCAGCTTGTGATTACTAGTGCTCTCATTGCTTTGTCCAATCACTTTTTGCCTACAATCCTGATCTAATTATTAGTATTACTAAAAATACAGAATATAATCAAAAGGATGCAAAGGAGATAACTGAGCCTTACATTATCTGTTAATTTAGCAGACATCAGTATTTATTCAAACAAGCAGGAGAAAGGGCTTCTGAAGAAGCACCTGAAGAAGCAGGAGAAAGGCCTTCTGAAGAAGCACCTTGGCTTCTACCAAGAAGAGGCAGTACGTTTGTTGGACTTCACTCACCCAATGTCTGTATAGATCAGGCACTTCTGTATAGATTGCTGATTTAGATAAAAGCACCAAAAAGCCCTGCTGAAGTGCCCGATCTATACAGATGCTGCAGAGCCAGGTCAAAGTATCACACTGCTTCTTCCAGTAAAGTGCATTTTTTTTAATGTCTGCAAGCTGCCTGTCTATATAGTTATAATAACAACGCTCCCTCAGTAATCTGGCAATTATACTTAGGGCCTGATTTAAATTGCAAGCCCAGCTCACTAATGTCATGGCCCAATCATGGCAAGGGCTGCCATTTTTGCATCGATTGTGCTGCCTCCCTGCCAACCCTTGATTAGCCAAGGGAGCAGGTTTAGGGCCAGGTTTAAATGCAGCAGCAGAAGCTTTGTTCCCAAGGCCTTTGCTGCTGAAAATCGTGATCCCCCTACCACCACTACCGCCTCGCTGGAAGAGGCAGAAATGGCCATCTGCCCCACATTGTTTCTGACAGGCAGGGAGGAAATTCCCTTCTCAAAAATGCCACTCTGCTTTGCCAGGCTCCTGGCCAACCAGCAGTGATTCTGACAGTGAACTCAGCATTAGCCAGTCAGCAATGATGAAATGAGCTCAGTGGAAAAACTGGGGCATAGAGAGTTGAGATGGCCCTGGCACCAGGTAGGGAAGGGACTGCTTCCTCCTCTGTGCATGTGTTCTGTCCCCCCGTTCTCAACCCCCAGCACCCCAGTTTTCCTACCTGAAGGAGCAAACAACCCCTGCCCTACCCAGTGTCAGGGTCATTTTCCAAAGCTGCTCCCGGGCAGCCAACCCCTGTGCCCCATTTTTCCCACCTGGTGGAGCAAACAGCCCTTTCCCTAACCATCCCCAAGCGCTATCCTCCTTCTGTCCCTTTTGCAACCCCTTCCTGCCTCCCCTGGGCTGCTAGGCTTTTGCTGCTGGTTGGGAAATGCTTTCCCCAGCCTACAGAAGCCATCTTGTTGCAACAAAATGCCACAATATGGCCCCAGCAAGTGGCAATACGGTGGCATTTTGTTGCAAATTTTCATTTTTCTTAAAAATCACTTAAGTTCATAATTTTCACCAAAAATGCAAAATGCAATTTAAACCGGGCCCTAGTTGTTAGGGGTATGGAAAACGGGCCATATTCAATTCAGATTCAAATTCGGCCAAATCAAATCGGGGACAGTGGCACAGGGCCATAAGCCCCCTCCTTGACAGCAAATGCTGTGACATGTACAAATTGAGTAAAACCAGACAAGGTTGAGGTGAGATTTGGCATGTTCTCCTCCCAGCATCTACTGTCTCACCCAATGATTCGGGTAGATAAAATGCATGGTGGGAGCTCTCCAGCAGCTGAGAAGGAAGAGTAGGAGTGCTGCTTATGCTCAGGGATATTCGTACATGCCCAGCCAATACTGCATAAACTGTTACCCATGCCCAATGTATGTATATATGCTTATCTGTCCACAGTGCATAGGGAAAACCAAAACCAGACAGATATGCAGCTAGAAAACTTCCATTTAGATGTAAAAAGAAAAATAAAATTCTGCAATAGATTTCAGAGATTTTAGCAGCAAGTCTCTGAAGAGCCATGCTAAGCACATGTAAGTGATGATTTTCAGACTCAGAATTCCACCAGATCTGAGTGTATTTCTATAAGAGGCAGCAAAAAGATCCCCAGGATGATCACCTGGCAACTATTTTAAATGAAGAATTACTGCAGCTCTTCACTGTGTCTGAATAAATGACCGTTAAACCAATGGAACTTACATTGGTTTTGAATACTGATGTATTTTATACCAAAATCCAGAGAAGACAGGAATGCAGCTATGGGTAGCTGGAGTAACTTCAGGTCCCCCAATCCATCTACTCCATCTTCTAGCACCAGCTGGGCAACGCCTAGGCCGAGCTTTCTCCACTCCTTTCCCTGACTCCCATTCTGAAGACAGTGCCGGGAGCAGGGCTGGGCTGCATCATCCTAGCCCTGCTCTCAGCATGCACTGACATAAGTTAATAAAGGCGCTCCACTTTGAAGCACCTTCATCTGAACCCTCATGTAATGAAGGTTCAGATTGTCACAGGATCAGGTTCTTTTAAACTGCTCTGCAGCCGTGCCCTTCTCTAAGATCACAGCTGTAGAGTGCTTGCAGTGGCTGATTGTGGAATAAAATGTCACTTGTAATAAGTGCTCTTCATGCTGTAGGCATCTATTACAGCACTTCACCACTAGGTGGTAGAAGAACAAGTAATGGCATGTTTGCCTTCAGGAGAAACTGTGGACAGACAATATCTATTCCTTACGTTACCAATAAGTTACACTGTTGTGGATTTACTGATGCATTTTCTGGTTGCTCCTTCCTTCAACCCCTGTAATTATTCATTACACTACTGTAAACATGTCATCTGTCCAAACCCAAAGAAAACATTTTATCATTGAAAACACAAACTACTTTTGCCCACACTCAGTCTTAGAAATGACCAAACTGTTTTTGCTGAAACAGAAGGAAAAAATATCAGCATGAGTTACAGAGGAAGCACAACAAATTGCAGCCTGAAAGTTTCAAGATTTGCCAAACTTATATCTAATTGTAAACCCTGGAGTTTAATTAAAAGTACTATATTATACAACCTCAAATATAGGCAACGTTATCACCTTGAAGGAGGAATAAAAGAATCTGATCTGTAGCCTCCAAATACAACTCAAACCTGATTCTTTTGTATTGAAGGTCAAAAAGCTTTGTTACTGTATATAATTATTTTATTCTCCTGAACTCATTCATGAGTCCTAGTTTTATATTGGGCTTTGGGAAAGGGACAGTCAATGTCCTGTAAATTTTACCCTGCCAGCATCTTAGTGATATTGAAATTAATATGCATGCTTTTTTACAAGACCCATTTGAATAATAAAGGAAAGATCCTTCCATCCTTCTTCCACCAGTACTGTCACTGGAAGCTACTAGAGCTATACCTAAAGTTTTACACAACATAGATGGCAAAGTCACCTCCTAAGTCACACAGTTTGCCTTATGAAAAGTTTCCCCTCTTTTATTGGCCTGAATACAACTGACTCTTACTTTGTCCTTGATATTATTGAAATATCCCAAGGGCCACACTCAACCAAAGGTTATGGGTCTGACGCAGTCTAAATTTAGTTCATTCATATCATGTTTTACATTTTTAGTTATTTTTTCCCTAGTGCTGTCATTATGACATCTAATGTCTCCTGTTTGGTTTGCAACAGTTCATTTCTGGCTTTTATCTTCTTGTTCATCTGGAACTAAATCAACAAAACAGCTTGGCACATTAAATCAGTTGCTCTCACAGCAGAGTTCTTTCTATAGTGTCTGGGTTTTTAATTTTTTTTTTATGAAAAACTGCTTAGATAATCCAGTTAAGGCAGATAGAAAAAGGATAAGTTGCCTTTTTCTTGGAGAGGAACAGAAAGAATGTTAAATATGCTGAAGGTTGTACAGTGAATACAGAAGACCATAGGGCCAAAACACTCTTACAGCTACATTAAGTAGCAAATGGAGCTGCACAGAATTGTTCACTTTAAATTCAAGCAGAGCTGCAAAAAGCTAGTATACCTCATCTCACCTTACACAAGTTCTCAAGCTAAAATATGAACTAATATTCTACAAGTCCCATGGCAGAATGTGGTTGCACTCAGTGTCTTATTATTTCGTCCTATAGCAAAAATGGGCCAGAGTTGAAAAACTCATTCCAAAAAACGCCATAAGATAATCAGATAAATTAAACTGTCTGCTGACTGAGAAAATGTTAGGTGTATGTTTGATACTGTCCAAATATATCTATAATGTTCCAAAACAGAAAAAGGAAAAGTCTGGAGATTTGATTCAGGCTAGTCCTAAAAATAATGGAAACTTGCCAGATTTTATCAAATACTTCTGAACATTTTGTAGCCTTCTTTTAGTCATTGGTATCTCTGTCTGAACGGGCATTGTTCAACTCTAACAGACTCCAAGGTGTATTTTAACACATGTGAAATCCATGTTAGGATCTGAGAGAGAGAGGGAGGGAAGTCAGCTATATTTTCCCTTCCACTTAATCCAGTGAAAATCAAAAATAACTTCAGTGAAATAAAAAATACCAGTGTAAATCTTGGATATTTGGGGGTCATCATAAAAGATGGAGAGCTTGTGGATTCCAAAATCTCTGAAAAATGTTGTTTCTATTTGTGTTGGTTTAAAATTGTTGTGGCCCATGTCTAGTTGGCCTTCATGATCGTTTCATTAGGACTGACCAGCAGCATTGTGGCAGTATACAGAAACTGCAGTTCTTCTGCCTCTTCACCTCATCTAATTTAAGAGATTAAGAAGGGAAATATAGAGAAGAAAGTGAAAAGAAAATAAAGTTAATTAATCATTCTGTAGAATTTCTTTAATAGATTCCCCACACGCATTCATTCTGCTTATGATAATTGGCCTGCAGCACACATTACAGATGGATCAGCAGCAGCATGTGTGCAGCTGTTCATATACCAGGCACAGGTGTTGGATTTTATTTTTACTGCCTGACCAGACAGTAGCCAATTTAAAAAAAAAATTGAAAGCCACCCGAAAGCTTTTTACTAGAAGAGATAGTAAGATTAACCGATCTAGTTCTCCTCTTACTACCTCTCTGCTCACTCTCATCTTCTGAATTTCGAATTAGAGAAGCATATGTACAATGGGGACATTTTCCAGATTCATCTTTAATCAAACACTTAATATTGAATGCAGGATGCACAAGTATTTAACTTGCTAGAGTTTCACCAGTGCACTATGCACACAGTTAGAAAGAATGTTGATTTGTGAGTGATGCAGATAGAGACCTTTTTACTCCATACCTTTTTTTCCAATATATTAAAGTAGGAATGATACCCAAGGGCTGAAGCAATGGATGGGTACTCAGAGGAACTAGATTCAATTTCTGGCTTGATCAGCATTTTGGTAGGAGCTGGAGCAATTCATTTAATCTAGTTCTGCCTGAGTTCCCCACCAGTGGTATAGGGAATGTGCTTACTTACCTAACAAGAGTCTTCTGATGATAAAATTTATTAATGATGGCAAGGTACTAAGATCCTGCAGTACAGAGGGCCTCAAAGGAACATAGATAGCTCATTTGTAATAATAAAGGCCTTCCCTGAAATGTAATTATATTTAATTAAAGAAACATGTTTGCAAGTAAATGAC
The DNA here is from genome assembly GCF_001723895.1 of Crocodylus porosus. Taxonomy (NCBI): domain Eukaryota; kingdom Metazoa; phylum Chordata; order Crocodylia; family Crocodylidae; genus Crocodylus; species Crocodylus porosus. The sequence goes on along the minus strand of NW_017728918.1, from coordinate 49,355,407 downwards.
TTCTCTTGAACCATATTATGATTTTCCAAAGGATTCAAGCTATCTGTTTGCTCAATTGTCCAGAATGATTCTGAGATTATCACTTTCTTACACCAATTTTAACGCCAGCTTGATTCAGCTGAAAAAAATGGAATTATACCCATTTTTAAAACTCAGAATAATAAATGGTGCATAAGGCCTATAAAATCTGAGAATTTAGGACAGACTCTTAGTGATCTCTTGCTGTATATATTGGTATTCCTATATTGAATATATTCTCTAGATGAGGTCCAATAGCTAGCTTGCGGTAAAAATACCACATTAGAGGCTCAGGAAAAATGTATACTGCAAATCAAAACAGATACCAAGTGATCCAATAAAAAACCCCTACCTGGTTTAATAGCAGAGTTAAGGAGGTCATTCCAGGCAAAAAGGCATCCTTCAGAAAATGGAAAGCATACGCATAAGGAGAACAGGAAAGCTCACAAACTTTGGCAGGACAAGTGTAAAAGTGAAATAAGACAGGCCAAAAACAATTTGAGGAGTGTCTAGCAAAAGATACTAAAGTTAAGCATAAACAATTTTTAAAACATGTCAAAGGCAAGAAGCAAATGAGAATCAGTGGGATGATTAAATGACCAAGGTGTAAAAGGTACACTTGGGGATAAGAAAGCCATAGCAGAAAAGTTGAATATACGCTTTGCATCAATTTTTACCACAAATTCCCGTGCCATATCAATTCTTCCTAATAGATACAACTGAAGAACTAGATCGCATTGAAGTGGCAATAGATATTTTAGAACATATTGATAAATTAAATACTAAAAAGTTACCAGGACCAGATACGTTCACTAAAGAGTTCTATTCCTAGCAAGTTGGTAGAATCTAAAATAAAGAAAAAAAAATTGCTATCATATGGACAAATATGATCCGCTGGGGAAATGTCATAATTTTTTTGTAAAAGGAAATTCTGCCTCACCAATCTGTTCGAGTTTTTTGAGGGTGTTAAGCACATTAACAAGAGGGATCCAGTTGACATAATATATCTGAAGTTTCAAAAAGCTTTTGACAATATCCCCCACCAAAGCCTTTTCAAAAAACAGCATTGCCATGGGATTGGAGGGAAAGTTCTTTTGTGGTCTGTGAGCTGGTCAAGAGATAAAAAGCAAAGGGTAGGGCTAAATGGTTACTTTTCAGGAAGAAGCAAAGTGAGATCTGATGGGGATCTGTGCTAGCCCAAATTTTGTTCTATATTTTCATCAATGATTTGGAAATGGTGGTTTACAGAGGAATCTGCAAGTTTGCAGATGATACCAACTTATTCCGGGTAGTCAAATCCCAGGCTGATGGAGAGAACCTTTGGAAAAATCTTACCAATCTAAATGAGTGGGCACCTGAGGAAAACAGGCTTCACTCTACTGTAACAGGGAACCCCAACCCTATTAACTCCATAGGCAGGGGGAACAGGATGGAAGAGAAGGATCCCCAGGGGAATAAGACTTTTGTGGCCCACAACAGTGGAGTTCTGCAGCAGGAAGGGGCAGGGCTTGGCTGCATATAAGCCTAGTCTCTGTGCTGGGGCTGGCACTCTGCACGTGCAGGCTGCAGGGTGAATAGCTGAGGACAGAGATGGCTGTCAGGAAATAAGAGGTACCTATGATCGGGGGGATCAAACCAGCTTCTTAAAGTAGGAGTGTGGCAACTATTTAGATTTGAGTTGGGGGTTTAGACTTGAGTTGCAACCAGACGATTTATGCTTTGTTACAGTTATTTTTCCTTTGGCGTTTATGCTCAGACCAAAGTACTGGGTTGTGGCTATGTGGGAGGTCTGGAGGTCACAAGGCAGGGGGCGTGTTGCACATTGAGACCTGTTCTGAACAAGAACACAAGGGACGGAGGTTCAGGAGCCAAGGTCTGAGGCACTAGACCTGGGCTCAGGGGCTCAACCAGACCATCTGGGGGCCTCCTTCAAAATGGAATCTGAGTAATATCTGCGAGGCATGGGAGTGGTAATGGGGATCTCTGTAGGCCACAATTATAGCCTCTAAGGCAAGGGATCCACATTTGGGATCCATATGACTTTGATTGCTTGACAAGATAGAGAAGCCCTAGAGCTGTTTTAAAGAGAAGCATATGCTGTAGATTCTGAGGAATGAAGGAGCTGGTTCTCGGGGATGGAGGAGCCCCAAGGACTAGCTTTGGCAGCAAAGGAGCCCCGAGGACTGCACAAAGAAGGAAGACACCAAACAAGATGCTGCTCCAGCCTCTGGAGAAAGCCTTCCCAGGTAAACACAATAAGATTAAGGCATGGCAAGTGAGAGACAGGAGGTGAAAGAGACTGAAAAGCACAAGTGAGTCTGACCACCAGGCAACATCAGGTACCAGGGTCAGATCCCCTGACCCTGCTACATATACATACACAATGCTGGGTTCTGAACTAGCTGTTATAACTGGGGGAAGAGATCAGGGGGTCATTGTAGGTAGTTCTCTAAAAATGTCATCTCAATGTAGAAGTGTCAGCAGCAGCAACCGAAAAAGGCAATAAAATGTTGGACATCATAAGAAGGGAAGCTGAAACAAAACAACATAGCATCATCATGCTATTACACAAATCTGTGGTGTGCCCACATCTTGAAAACTGTGTGCAGTTCTGGTCTCTGGATCTCAAAACAGATTTAGCAGAATTAGAAAAGGTACAGAAAAGGGAAACCAAAATGATTGGGGTATGAAGCAGTGGCCATACCAAGAAAGACTAAAAAAGGTAGGATTCTTCAGTTTGGAAAAGAAGACTAAGGCAGGATATGAGAGGTCTAAAAAATCATGAAGGGTATGGGCCAAGTGAACAGGGAATTGTTGTTTACCAGGTCCAAGAATACTAGAGCTAGGAGCACCCACTAAAAATAGTAGGTGGCAGTTTTAAAACTAACAAGAAAAAGTCCTTTTTTATACTATACATAGTTAACTTGTGGAATACATTGCCGGAGGTGGTGGTGGTAGAGGCAGATAGCAGAGCCAGGTTCTAAAAGGCACTAGATAGATTAATGGGTGATAGATCTATTAATAGCTGTTGAACAGAATGGTTGGAGATGTTTCCTCTGGCATCTCTAAACTAATAATTGTGGATGCCAGAGAGAGAAATGAATAAAGGATAGGTCTGTTTGGTTCAAATTTTCCCTCTAACATCTGCTACTGCCACTGTCAGAAGATGCAGAACTTATACTTAGTAGTTGGCATACTCAAGTATCTATTCTGGATATGTATCACAACCCTAGTTTTATCACAGGTCAATCTGGTTTCCTTGTCTTTTTTATTTTCTTTGGGGGTTTTTTGTTTTTAAAAAAAACTTTAGTCTTATTTGTTACTAAGCCTTGATATGGTGCTGAGAAATTGGTCAGGAAGACTGGGCTTACTAAAACATGCTGCTGCTGGATCTGCTAATTGAACACTGAAATTGCTGAAGTGACATGAGCATGTTACCACTCATTTTGCTTTAGCAGACTTCTATGTATAGCTTTGCACAACTGTAAAATCTTCATTAGAGGAAGAATGTGGTAATGGGGTCAGCTAGAAGCTTAGAGGCAGACAGAGTAAAAGAGGTTGGACATATTATCCAATGGTAGTATTAAATCATAGATCAGATGTGCAGTGTGTTTATTTTGACCCTGCTCAGCAAAAGCATGGGCTATTTATTTGCTCTTCACTTTTAAACTTTCTGTTATTTGCATTGCTAGATTTAGGCTCTGAGAGCCGAATGCTGAGGTTCCTAAAAAGAGAGGTTCAGATGTGTTCTCTTCCAACAGATACAAAGCTGATTAGGCATCTAATTGCGTCTGGCACCTTCATTTTGAGCTACAAAGTTCCTTAGGTGCCTACACTTAGGTTTCAGAGTATGCTAAGGGATCCATTTTGATGTCAAACCCCTACTCTGTTCAAGTGTGTGTAACCCTTCTGCTGGGCACTGGTTGGTATCAACAAGAGCTGGGTTCAATTTTGGGGGTCTAACTATACTTTACCTTAATTTGAGCCCCCACCCAGGCCACCTGGGCAACACTAAATACATTACTAGAGTGTCCTCTATAAATAAAACCCCCTCCTCACAAGCCTGTAAAAACAGATTTATTACAGAAAGCAAAGGCAAAGAAAACACTGAATACAATTTAAAATACTACCAACTACAAGGTGTAGTAGAGACTCATGAACCTCTGAAAAGCAATTCAAAGTAAGATGCCTGCAACAGGATTTATAAAGATGTAGGGATGATGTGTCTCCAACCTAAAATTGAGGTGACTATCTCCAGAAGTAAAATGATCAAACTTCTAAGTTCCCTACTGCATTAAACAGAGAGACTGAGGGGACTAAGTCTGTGATGCACAACGGCCAAAATGTTCAGACGCACCTAAGCACCAAAGGAGAGGTCAAGCCTACCTCACTGGGCCTGAAATGGGCTGCAAATGCCAGCCAGGCCTATATTGCACTGATACCTGAATATACAACTGGGGATCAGCCACACAGCTAGGCTGAAACACCATAGGTGTAGAAAGAGCTGCGAAAAAAAAGCCCAGGCCTATGGCTATGGCCTGGACACCCAGTCTTAGCAATACCCCATGCTGACATGATAAAATTACAAATCAGATGGGCCTAGGGCCCCCTAGCCAGTAACTGCCAGGACCCATTGCTAGGCAGTTTGCTCCAGTGATTAATACCTCCATGGCATTTACCCACTTAAGAAAAAAAAGAAAAGAAAGGGAGGAAATAGGAGTCTCAAACTCCAAAACATACTTTCTCTCCCTCTACCTGAGGCTTTCCCTTCAAATAGTGTTTGCCTGTCTCTCCAGCAAAGGGGACAGGGGAGAGACCCTCCCCCCATGGGGAGCAGGTTTGCTGACTCCCAATGTAGCTGTGCAGATCTCAGCAAGAAAATGAATAAGAGCCCCAGAACAATAGTGAGTTGTTCTTATATACTTGCTGTGACATCACCCAAGCCATGTCCAATCAGGAAGGGTCACATTTTAGTTTTTCTCCCATCCAATCTGCCTGCTTCCTCTGGCCAATGTTACATGTGTGTTTGAAACCCTTCTGGCTGAGTAGGAGCTAGAGTTTCTACATTGACAATATTCTAATGATCTCTCCCCATATATTTGCACCATCCTCCTGAATACAAGCGTGTCATTTTAGACACTGTAACATCCAAGTGGAGGTTCATAGGTGAGTAATCTGGATCTAGCATTGAATCATGTAGTCTTCGTTTCGTGACCGTTGCACACTGGAGTGTGAGTAGTCCGCAGAGGCAGCACAGATTTCTCTTTTGAAATCCATCAATATAATTGTTCTGCCACTGACTCACTAACCAGCCCTGGATGAGTCATTTCACCTCTTGTCCAATGGGAGTACTAAGATTGGACATTACAGGAGTGTTTGAGGATTAGTTAGTTAATATTTGTATTTCTCTTCAATATGCCCCGTTTTAATGCCTAACAGTTTAATAGCTCACCACTAGAGTATAAATGTCTTGGTCTTCAATGTATTCCCCAGGGCTTGTTAATGACTCACACTTTCAAACAAAAACAGTATTTATATCCTTTCATCTCATATCTAAGATTTCTACATATTTAATATTTTCTCACATCCTGTAAGTAAATATACATACATGCAGATATGTTTATAGATATATCTATATGCATATTTATAAAATCCATCTCATTCCACTTATATATGTATAATTCCATTCCATTGGAATAAGTAGAAATATTTATAAGTGATGGGTGGGATTCAGTTTATATGTGTATGTATTATATAAGCTGCTACAATTTGTATATAATTTACATGCACATATAAAATACATAAGCTGCTACAATGTGTATATGCACTCACATGTGAGTGAGCCACTGTAGGCATATCATGGGCAAAACAATTGATTTATGCTATGCCTGCTTCTTTCATAGTGAATTGAATGTTAAGTAGCTTGGACCAATAGAGCTCCTGTATTAGTAGCTGGTATAGAAAAGTCAGTCTGTCCTACATATCTGTCTTTGTATCCATCCATTTTCAATCTTTATATAATGTCAGTTATTCCAGTGTCTAGAAGCTGATACCCAGGCTTCCAAAAAATCCCTTGTCTATCATTATCTTAAGATAGATGTGAAGTGTACAATCTGGTTTGTTATAACAAATCAATGTGTTCTGGCTGTATAAACACAAGCCTTTTGTTTCTCTGTTTCTCAAAGCTTTTTAATATGATTCTGGCTTATAAACACAAAACAGCACAGTCTTCTTCATCTAGTGCTAATTTTACACCAAAAGTAGGATTTATTACTTAAATTGATTACCTTATAGGTAAATAAGATCAAACCAAATGGGATTTACTTTTGCTAAGAAAAAATATCTAAACTAATTCATGCTTGCAAGTGGGGAGTTTGTGATTTCACATTATTAAATAGAAGTAGAAAAGTTAAATTGACTCTGATTAAACTTGTGCATATAGCCTAAGCAGTCACAAATCAGAGGTAGGCAACTTAATCTGAAATGAATTTTTGTCAGTTAGAAATGTTTATTCAGATAAATTGAAACTTTATTCTGTGTCTGAGTTGTACATGAAGTATCTACATGATTAATGGCACTTTGGAATGAAATATTACATCGCAGCTTTTTCATGTGGTGAAATATTGTTCAATATATCCAACTCTAGCATGTATGGTTGCACATTTATAATATTAAAGTAAAAATAAAAATTAATTATATTGAAAGGCCTTCAAAATGAAAAAATACATTTTGTCAGTAGGGGTGAGGTATGTGAGTTGGTAGTAAACACAAAAAAAGATCATCTTGATATTTGTTTACTTTTTCCATAGTGTCATTAATTAATCATATTCATAGAATACTATCTTATTAACATACTACTAAAGGGGATGTCCCATACCACATTTCATATCCCCTTTAAGAAATCTATCACATATCACATAATGTAAAGCTGGCATTTTCCACCAATGCTTTACATTTCCCATTTTTTAAATCTGACAAAAGTAATCTATCTTGTTTAGAAATAGAAAACTCCATAAAATCTGTTCTGTGAATGCACATTTAGTGTTCCAGACTAAATACATTGCATTTGTCTTTTTTCTATTAATATTCATGAAACTTGTGCACTGTTTTCCAGATAATATTCACTTCATCTAAAATATACATAACTATTAAAACTGTCTGAATAAAAAAGATGCATCTAGAAGATGTTATGAAATTCACATCTCACTGTTTAAATACTGTCTGCTTCAGACCTTATCTGAATCACATTCAATAATTGATTCCATATTTTAGTATTTCTTAATATTCACAACACAGACATGATTACGTCTCTTCAATATACGTTTGAGATTGATCTGTCTCATAGAGGTCTCTGGTTGGAAAATGTACTGAACCCATCATTACAGAACAATCTCATCATGTTCGAATAAATTCTTGAATAAGCCAGAGTTGAGCCACAGGCTCTTTATTTGAATGATATGATTCAGACAGGTGAGTGTTATACACTGTCCATTCATAGATATTCTATGTCAGATTTACCTCCTAAACCTTTTTTAAGAAGGAAAATGTAGTATGTATGGAATTACAGGGAACCAGATTAATAAGTGGCTGGGTTCCAGTAAGGGGGATGGTAACATTTAAACAAATTAAAATTGACTTTAACCTGTGCTTTTTCCTGTCAATGTTTGTTTGTCCCAATCAGATAAAAAATCAAGCACTCTCTTTTTCTTTGTATCTCAAAATAATATAACTAAATAACTGGATTTTATGTTTGCTTTTATTTTTCTTTTCTTTTGTTGTAAACTGCATGTAATGACTAACTGTACATAGGAGTTAGAGTTTAATCACTGCATGGGTGCAAGTGTTGCCACATTCAACTCAGCTGTGTTTCACATCCTTTCTGAATAGTAATGTGTAATGTATCTAGCACTTTTAGTAATACTACTAACTCTCATATATCTTCTAAAATCATAGTCATCCTTCACTTGTGTTGAAGGGGGGCGGGAGAGTATCAGAAGGGCAGCAGGTGGAGCATTTGTGGGGCTTGTGAGTCACTATCTTTCTTTCTGATGATGTTGAGGAGGGAGACAGGAAGAATACCAATGAGAGCTCAGAGAACAAAAATGGCTCTCTATCATCATACCTTGCTGGAAAGATAAATTATCCACCCCCAAATTCATCTGGGTTAGCAAGAGTGTATTATACTGTCATAATCTGTTCTGTCAGGCTGCTTAGTCCTTTGTTTCTGACAGTGCAAGGAATACTTAGCCCAAATACAAATGCAAATGCTAATTCCTTTCATGTATGCAAAACTCTTCACCACCTATATAAACGAAAGTCCTCAATAAGATTACAGGCATAGTTTGCCAAGTTAAAAGCTACAATGGAGAACATGACTTGATTTAATAGGATATGCTAAATTCTGTTTCTGACAAATTTTAATCAGTTGTCCTAATAATCAGCTTTCCATACGACATTGAATTGAATAGACTGAAAAGGTGAAAAGTGATAACAGCTACAGTCTTATAGTACTGTATGGCTTATGTGAAATGAAGAGAGATAAGATATATGCATTGAATATAACATCAGGAAATATAGAGAGGGACAAATGTTACTGTCATTTATATTAAAAGATATGGGAGATGCACCTTAAAATAATTTCAGTTAATCTAGGCAGAACCATAGGGGTATGTGGGGCCCAGGACATATCAACCCATGGGTGACTGGCGCCTCCTGAGTTGGCGGGGGGTGCACTTGGTTCCACAGTGGCCAATCAGTAACTGGGGGGGGCCGGGGTCCTCCCGTGGCTGATTACACTAACATGGAAGTGCCAGTGGTGCACCCAGAAGGGCCAGAGGCGCACCAGGAAGTGCCAGGGTGCTTCTCCTGGCACCCCCACTCCTCAGTTGGTGCTCTCAGGGGGGCACTAATGCTCCCACCTGCCTCCCTTTCCAACAAACAGGAATGCTGGCTATCAGGGGGTGCACCAGCACTCTCAGGAGGTGCATGTGCACCCCTGTGCACTCCCTATGCATCGCCACTGCATCAGCCCATGCAGAGCCAAGAGACAGTAAGTGGTCAGAGTGGGTGAGAAGGCAGCAAGTGGCTGGAGTGTGGAGCAGGGCAGGAGGGGTAGCGAGTGGCCAGATCAGGGAGGCAGCCACAGTGGGGCCTGTATGGCATTGTCTGTGGGGCCCCTCAAGTGCAGGGCCCATGGTGGTCTCTGTGATTCATCCCCTGGTAGGGATGGCTCTGAATCTAGGTTTACATCCATGATCCATGTGATGGAGGAAAAATTGACTTATAATAACCAGTGGGTTTGGAGGAAAAAAAAAGAAAAAAATTAAAGGCCTGCTAATATGCAATGTGACAGTCTACAAATTAGATAAAATACTGGATATTATTATGGTCAGTTATCTTTTATGGTTCAGATTCAACTCCTGTTTTACACTGCTGAAGAGGAAGTGGTTGAGGCAAGGTCATAGATTTGGATTTATCTTCCACCACCAAGTTATGACAAAAGATCACATATGTTGCAAATATAAACATGTACCAGGAAAGTCCACCCCCCACACCCATGTCCTATAAGTATATAGCACCTCTCCAATGAAATGTTTCCACCAGGACCACCAAAAAAAGTTCACAACTCATTTTGGGTCTTGCATGCCAGCCTCCACTGACTCGTAAACACCATCCCCATGTCCTCCTTTTCTTCAGCATTCCTTGGCAGTTGAGGATGATTGTCTTACATTATTTTCTTATCTGTGCACCCAAAGATGGCTGATGATGCCCATCTGGGTTTGACAGACTCTACTGCAGCTCAGACATGTGTTTCCAGTGTGGGGTGGATGGCACTGGATTCCTGATTTTGTGACATGCTATTTCTTCTGCTCCCAATTTTCCATCTCCTGTTCTTGCTGTAAGGTTTCAAATTACGGAGACCCCTGCAAGCAGGCTCTTCCTCCAGTTGGGGAAGTCCTGGGTGATAGTCTCCCATGAGTTGACATTGATGTTGCATTTTTTTAAGTTGGCCTTGAGGCTGTACCTGAAGTACTTTCTCTGCCTTCTTCTTAAGTGTGTGCCTTGGCTGATCTGGGAGAATAAAACTTGCTTTGGGAGTTTGGAGTCAGACATTTGGATGACATGGCCAACCCAAAAAAGTTGTTCTTGGATAAACATTGCCTCAATACTCACGGTGTTTGCTTGCAGAAGGACACTAATGTTGGTACATCTCTCTTCCCACTGTATTCAGAGGATCTTAGGCAGGCAGCACTTATGGTACTTCTCCAACAACTTTACATTTTCCATGTCTCAGCTCCATACAGCAAAGTCCGGATCATGACTGCTTGATATACCATGAGCTTGGTTTCAAATCTGATGTCACAACCTTTGAACACCCATTTCCTCAGAAGTCTGAAGGCTGTACTTGCACATTGGAGGTGATGTTGGTTTTTTTCCCCGTGTCAGCCTTCTGCGAGAGATGACTTCCAAGGTATGGGAAATACTCAGTGTTCTCCAGAGTCTCGCTGTGGATCTGGATTACAGGAGCTAGGGACTGTGCCTAAGGAGCCTGTTGGTGGAAGACATTAGTCTTCTGAATGTTAAGCATCAGTTCCATTTTTTTTATGCCTCAGTGAAGTGTCGACAATGGCCTGAAGGTCTCCTTCCGAATGAACACATACTACAGCATCATCAGCATACTGGAGCTCAATGATTGAGGCTGGGGTGGTCTTGGCATTGGCTCTGAATTGGCTGAGGTTAAATAGCTTACCATTGATTTAGTAGTTTACATCCTCTCTAGCTGGAAACTTGCTGGTGGTCAGATGTAGTATCGTAGCAAGGAATACTGAGAAGAGTGTTGGAGTGATGACACAGTCTTGCTCAACTCTCATTTTAACTTCAAAGGAACCTGTGATAGATCCATTACTGAGAACCACTGTTTGCATACTATCATGGAGCAGGCAAAGGATGGTGACAAATTTCAGTGGGCATCCATACTTCAGAAGGATCCTCCTAAAAAGTCTCAGCTGACAGAGTTGAAAACTTTCTTGAGGTCAAAGAAGGCCATGTAGAGAGGCTTATGTTGTTCCTGGCATTTTCCCTGTAGCTGGCGAGCTGTGAAGATCACAATGGTTGTGCATCCTGATGCCCTAAACCCACACTCAGATTCCAGGAGGAGCTCTTCAGCAAGTTGAAGGAAACAGTTCAGAAGGGTTGTCATAACAGTCTTTCCTGTGGTGGAGAACAAGGCAATCCCACTAGTTTACACTGTCAGACTTGTTTCCTTTCTTGAAGGTTGTCATAATCATGGCATCTCTGAGGTCATCTGGGATCTCCTCATTATTTCAGACTCTTAATATAAGGGCATGAAGTTGTGATGTGAGCTCCTCTCCTCCCAGTTTGAGGATTTCAGTGGAGATTCCATCCACTCAGGAAACCTTTTTGTTCTTCATCTGTGTGATGGTTTTCCTCACCTACTCAAGGGCTGGAGGGATTCCAAGATCATCTCTGGTTGGGTTTTGTGGGATGGAATTGAGAGCACTCGTCAACAACAGAGTCTTGATTGAGGTGTTCAAAATGTCCCTATCAACAGGCATTGGTGGCTCCCCTTTCCTTGATCAGGTCTTTTCCATCCATGGTTCTGTTCCACGGTTGGTCCCTGAGTGCTTGGACCATAGGTGGCTTTGGCACTAAAGAAAATGCACATATTGTGGATGTCAGCAAGATATTGAAACTCCTTAGCCTTATCTTCACATAATTTGTTCTTTGTATTGTGGGTCCTCCTTTTGGACTTCTGCCTTGACTTGTTGGAGATTCGATTTATTTTGCTTGGAGCTGGTGTTGTTTTACCAAGCACAAAATGCCTTGTGCTTTCAGTCAATCAATTCTTAGATCTCTGAGTTGTTTTCATGAATCCAATCTTGAGGTTTCCTGATAGAGAATCCAAGTGTCTCATCACAGGTACCCGACATGCTGTTAACATTCTCCCATTGTTGCTGATTGGAATTCACCAGTTTTTTGTTGAGGCACTGGTGGAAGAGGTGTCACTTGGTTGGGTCCTTGAGTCCTTCAGTGTTAACCTTCCATCAACATTGCTTCTGCTGCAGGCATCATATGGGAGCCAGTATGAGTGTCAAAATGAAGTGGATGAGTTGGTGATCAGTCCAGCAATAATCAGCTCCTAGCATAGTTTGAGTGATATGGACATCTTTGTGATCCCAGGCATGGAGGATGACAGTCAATCAGGTGCCGATGCTTAGATCATGGGTGTTGCCATGATGTCTTATGCCTGTTTTTTCTGGTGGAACAGTGTCTTGGTGTTGGTGAGCCCATGTTCTGTGCATTGGTCAAAAGGAGGATGATATTGGAGTTGACCTTTCCTACTCTTTCCTTGCCGATGGTTCTGTTCCAGAGGTTAGAGTCCCTTCCAACTCTGACATTGAAATCACCAAGAAGAATAAGTCTGTCTCCCTCTGGAATGTCAGAAAGGACTTGGTCACGGTTGGCATGGAATTTCTCCTTGGTTTCATCAGTGGCATCAAAAATCTGGGTATACATGCTATTGACAGTGACGTATTGACTCCCTGACAATTTAAGATGGAGAGTCATGAAGCGCTTATTAATTCCTATAGGGAACTCATTGAGTTGGTTTATGCTTTCATTCTTAATGGCAAAACCAATTCTGTGAACTCAACATTCTCCTTCCTGTTTACTCTTTCAGAAGAAGATATAGCCACCTCTAAGTTGGGTCTCACTCAGTGAAGCTACATCAATATTGTATTGCCTGAGTTCTTGGGCAGTGATTGCAGTGCAGCACTCTGGGCATTCACTATTAAAGTTGCCCATGAGGGTCCAAATGTTCCAGGTTCCAAAAATGATGGTGTGTCATCACTGGTATTTTTGACCACAGTAAAAGTGATCCCATTGGACACAGTTATCCAGTCAGAAAGAAATACAGAATACTGTATTAGACAGGCTATGTTTAAGGCACCTTTTCTAGCCCCCTCCCCATGTAGGGGAGCAACACAGATCCTAAAGAGGGCTGCTCAGTCATTGTTACAGCTGCTGAATCACACTCTTGTCTAATGCAAGTCCTAAATGGCCTTCTTGTAACTGCCACCTTTGTGCCAGTTCATTTCTAGGAGTTTCCAGGCTTCACAATCCTGCTCCCATCACCATGATCTGGTCACCAAAGGGCTTGAGAAATATGCTGGAAAAGCTGTTTTCATGAAAGATGCCTTTGCATAGCTAGTTTTACCATGGAGAATCTGCTGCACATCAGCTTCCACATGGCTCTTGACAGAATGGGGTCTTTATCCAGTGGCAAGGAAATCAAAACAAATGGGGTCTCATTCCACTGTAGTCTTTATCCGCCTTCACAGGCATTTTGATTCTAACTTCTTCTTCCCTCTACTTCACCACTGAGGACTTGTAAACCCATGGCTGGGGACTGGGTAGGCTTATTATAGTGGTGACCTGAACATGCCATATACAGGTTGACCTTTCCTACTCTTTCCTTGCTGATGGACCTTTCCTACTCAGGTTGACCTTTCCTACTCTTTACTTACCTACACACCACCAAAGGATATAGTGGCTTTTCAGAAGGGAACCTGGTGATGCTGCCTCTGCGTGGTACATGACTGCTCATTTATCAGAGTTACCCCTCCTTATGTCACAGCTAACCTTCCCTAAAAGTCATTTTACTACCCACCACATATGAATGTGCTGGGTAGCAGTACAGTTCTGCCTCATGTACAGCAGTAATGGCAAGATCAATGCCTTGACTTCCCTCAACTTCCCCTCCAAAGACATTTTTCATGAACTGCAAAGTCCCAGCAATCATCTCACTTTACTGCTCAGTTTCTCCCATAGTTTGTCCCTCTAGCTGTAGGTCAGAATAACTTACTTGCACCCATCTACCTTATTTGACAACCTTGCCCCCCAATACATTTAAATTCCCCCACATCCTCATACACTGAGCATATACTGTTTGCTACATTCAGCTTAGCTCCCACCATCTTTCCATATTCACCTGCATGCCTCAGGTGCCTCAGTGCCCTTTCCAGGGGCAGATGATCTCAATAGATGATATTAATATTGTTCATATACGCCACACATTTTGGCTTGATCCCTATCTTCCCCAGATGCAGGCACTGCATTCATCACCCAGTTGCTCCTTCTCCAGCTGTGGTTCCATTGTACATATAAATAAAAAGGGGAACAAAGGGCACCCTTGCCATGCTCCTGGCCACATCTCTGTTTGTTCCATCAAGTGATCATTGAACAGTACTTAACATTTTATGTCTGAATATAACATTTGAATCTATCCAACTGATGTGGGGCAGAAGCCCATCCTTTCCAGAGTGGCCAGCATAAATTTACATACCATGTGACCATATGCCTTATCTAAATCTAGGTTAAGTATGGCTACATTCAGTGTCTGCAGACCAAATCCCATCACTCAGCTGCACCAAAGCTCTGTGGATTTACCTTCCCAGTACCCCACAAATCTGACCTGGTGTCACTACCTTCCTGATCACTCCCTTCAATGGCTCTACTGTTACCTTTGCAAAAAGTTTATAATCAAAATTCAGAAGGGTGATGAGTCTCCAGTTACCCAAAGTCTCTCTTCTTGAAAATTATACCTATCTGGCAGGGCTGGTGGGGGAGCAGGGGGACTGTGAGTGGGGAGTAAAGGTCACCAGTGGGGGGTTGTGGTTTAGGAGTGAGGGGCCTGGACCTGCATCCTAGTGAGTGAAGGTGGCAGGGGGAGCTCTGATTTTCCACGATAAAAACCCAAAATCAAACCCAGAATTTATAGGCATTCAGAATTTATTTTATTATAATGGTTGAGGGGCTGTTAGGCTTCCAAATTGCTTTAAATTTGTAAATAAAACATTGCATATAGTTGATACTGATGTATGTGTATATATATAGTGGCGTTTCATTTTAATCACAGATTTTTGGTTTTTTAATCACAGAATTTGCAATTTTTATCAGAATTTGCAATTTTTATCAGAGGTTTTTTTATGAGAATTTTTAAACAGAGGAAACCAGAATCCCTATTTATGACAAAGTTTGATCTGTCCCTGGCAAAAAGTTACCCCCCTATGGAACACTAAGGCTATTTGGGGATGGGGGAGCTGTCTCACACCCCCATAGCCTGTAACAGGCTGGCATGCCAAGCAAGTCCAAACATAATCCTCATCTTGTACCTTCTCAGTATAACCCACATTTTTACAGTAGCTCTCTAGCCACATTTTGATTTCCTCCTCCATAATGAGGTCTTAAACATTTTTATTATTACCACACACTCCCAGGAGTCTGCAGCCACTCCGAAATCATCAAAAAATGGTAAGGTCCTTTCCAAGTTCTCAATACATCTTCCAAAAATCGGTGTAGGAACTATGGCACCTAAAGCTAATGTCCCAGTCTAAGCCCATAGGCAATGCTATTAAGCTATTGAGGAACTCCACTTTTCTCTTCTGGGATTTCTAAAGAATCATCCAGAACTCCAGCCTTAACAAAGGTGCATGTCTTCTACTCTCCATCCCCGTCCTCATTGCTCTTATCCATCCATGAGCTAGGAGAGCAGGTGAAGTCTGCCTCATCTCCTCCATCATCTTCTCTTCAGTCCTTCAGGCCACCATCTTGCTGCTGTTTACCACTGTAGCGGTAAAATTTAATTCCCTTCCTGAGGGCTGATATAATGACATCAACAGGAAGTTGTCAGCCATCTTTGTATGTGTGTTAACAGTTGCAATAAAGCCCTTTTGAGAACCAGAAGTCTCCCTGCCTTTTCCTGAACTATGAGATAGCATAGCCATCACCTCAGGGTCCCTGCTCTATAGCCCCTCTTCTCACTGGGCAATCCAGCAGTGAAAGGTCATGTCAGGAAACAGGGAAACAACAGGGCAGTCCAAGGCAGCAAGAGCCTTATTGTTCAGACAGCTTTCCCAGGGAACAGGAAGTTTTATATGGGCAGAAGAATCCAGTCAGTATCCAGGAACCCCAGACCAATAAGGGGCCAGCAGTGGAAGGCCTTTCCCCAACAGAGCCCCTTTCCTTTTTGTTTTCCTTCCTCCATGAGCTGTGGTCTGCTGCTCAGTCCCAGAGACCAGGGGTTTGGGACTAGGTCCTTACATATAGCTCTTAGCTCTATTGTGAATCTGTCGGTCCTCGAAAAGCTTGGAGTTATTCGAACTGTTGAGGACCTAAGTAAGGCCATAGACCTTCTAGCCAGTGGCAAGACTCCAGGAAAAGACAACATTCCCATAGAAGTGACCAAGAATGGGAAACCTGTGCTTCTTTACCATATATACAAGCTTCTTACTCAGGGCTGGATGGTAGGGACAGTGCTACAAGATATGCAAGATGCCAATATAGTCACTCTGTACAATTATAATGGCAACTGCAAGAACTACTGTGGCATTTCACTGCTAAGCATTGTTGGAAAGATCATTGGGTAGTGCTCAGAGGACTTCAGTCACAGTGTGGTTTCAAAGCTAGTAGAGCCACCATAGATATATTTTTTTTACTCTAACAAATCCAAGAAAATATTAGGGACCAAAGACCCTTTCTATCACTTTCAGTATCCTGAACAAGGCCTTCAAGCTTGTCAACAGAAAAGGCCTTTCAAATTATTGAAATAAATTGGCTGTCCACCAGAACTCCTTAGTTCCCCACAATCCTGCTGTAGTTCTGCAGGAATGTGGGGAACAGTCAGCTATGATGGATCAACTTCTGAGACTTTTGAGATTTGAAGCAGAGTCAAGCAAGACCATGTCCTTGCCCCAACTTTGTTGGGATTTTTTTTTCTTGTCTTCTGATGTATGCTTTTGGGATGATCACTGAAGGACTATATCTGTATACATGCTCAGATGGAAAATTATTCAACCTCACATGCTTTAAAATGAAGACTTAAGTGTGGAAAGTTTTGATTTGGGAGCTGCTGTTTGCTGATGACACTGCACTGATAGTCCACACAGAAAGCAATCTTCAGTAAATTGTCAGTGACTTCACATATGCCTGCCAAGAGTTTGGTCTTACAAGCAGCAGCAAGCAGACCAGTGTTATTGATTCATCACCAATAATCAAAATAGGTGAAAAGGTATTGGATGTTGTGAGTAAATTTACATACCTTGGCTCCATTGTTACTAACACTCTGTCACTTGAGGCTAAACTGAATAATTATATTGGTAAAGTATCAGGTAGCACAAGCATGCTGAGCAAATGTTTGGAACAACAATAAACTGACTGTTCAGGCCAGTGTCAGTGTATAACATGCTTGCATTATCTACACCCTTTTATATGGCAGCAAATCCTGGACCGCATATTCTACTCAGGAAAAGTACCTCAATAGCTTTTACTTATGTTACCTTCAATGCATTCTAGGAATTTCCTGGCAGGACAAATTTGTCTACACGGAAGTCTTGAAATGTGTCAATATTCTGAACATCCATTCTCTTCTCAGTCAGCATCAACTTCAATAGCTTGTTCATATGCAAAGAATGGACAATGGCTGTATACCCAAGGATTTCTTTTGTGGAGAACTCTTTACAGGAGGAAGATCATGCAGGTGTCCTTATCTTCATTTCAAAGATTTTTTCAAAAGAGATATGAAGGCAATGAACTTTGAGACAAATGACTGGGAAAGGATTGCTGAGTATCAAAATGCTTGGAAGCAGTCTATTAATTGTGGATTAAGGTTTTTGAGTAAAGAAAAGCCCAACATGCAGAAGAAAGAAAAAGCCTCAGGAAGAACCCAGCAATGCATTCAGGACTGTTCAATACAAAATTCACATGTGATCAGTGTAGAGGGGACCGTCATTCAAGAATTGGGCTTTATAGCGACACTCATAGATGTTCCATGAGTCAAAGCCTCACCCTGTGCATATCTATTGTTTTATGAGACAGATGACTATATGCTATGCAATATGGTGACTGACTTTAAAATTTTTTTGCTTATACAAAGATATTATGCCATACTGGTAGGGTATTACATAATATTAATTTCTGTATTGTGCTCATGAATTATACCATTTGTGATTATATAAAATAGGTTCAAAGCATGTTATGATTTCAGAGATGTGTTTGATGTCTACTACATTATATCATGTTAGTGTTCATTGTTATTGCCAATTAGCAGTTCTGCAACATTTTGAACACTCCTAACATCTTTTCAAGTAAGCCCATGAAAATTGCTACTTTGTTTCTGGGAACTTAATTGCTCTATAAAAGATTATGAAACAAGATGCAAGGATTAGGAGGTTTTACCTGTATAAAGTTGTCCAAAATATAATTATTTTGCACAATTTCCACTTTAACCAGTAGTGTTTTTAGGCTGTTTCATTTCACTGTGAGAAAATATTGTTTGTAAGTTGAATGAATTGATCTAAAGGTACACATTGTATATGGTGCTTTTTTATCTGTCTATATTCATTGACCCTCAGGCATTCTATTGTGGGAGGGGATTATTAAAAGGCTTGGCCTATATCTGGTGGTCTAAAATTTGTCAGATGTAATATTAGAGACTATAGCAGCAATTTATAACTGTAGCCTAACAGTGGCAAAGTGTGAACTACTCTTTTAGTGGAGGTTGCAGTCAAAACTCCTATTGATTCCTCAGAATATTTTCCATGCCTATTGATTCCTTTTTTCCATGCAGGTATGTGTCAGTTACTAAGGGCAGCAGTTTTCCCTTGTGTTATGTCATTTTAAATTCATCATTTCAATTGAGGTATAGCATTGCAAAACTAGAGTTAAAGGATAAAAACTGAGAGGACTCTGAACAGGTAGTTTTACAAATGTGCTACTGCTACAAGGCATGCTTTTCTGCTCTTTAGAACTCCAACTTTTCTCCTTTTGACTTCCTGTGAAGTCAAAGACCTAACATCTTTGGGGGCAGGTACAATCAGAGCGGCAACAGCCTGCCCTGAAGTGTAGCAAACATCTCCAAGCTGAAACATAATGCATAAGATGTCATTAGTAGAAGCATAATAAAGTAAGGGTGGTGTTACCAGTTACCTTTAACCCATTCTAAATCTAGGGAGTGTTAAATGCTAGGCAGTGTTAATCTGAGAAGAGCTTCAGAGCAGTTGCAGGCTGAGGCTTAATACCATCTCTGACCTGTATAACAGTGACCTGCAACTAGGGAACCTGGTGAGCTGAGACATGTCCAGTAGTCAGGACTCTATACCTCTTTTGGGACCAGAGCAGCTGGGAATTAACTGCAGTGCATGCATGTACCCTGTGGAAGCATGCCTCCCCAGGCTCCATGAACTCACCACACTTGGTGCTAGTAGACCCTTATTCCCCCTCCCTTCCAAGAACACAGGAGGCTGTGGAAGGAAGCCACTGCCTGTACACCTCAAATTCTCCTGGTTAAGGGAAAGCCTTTTGGATGTTGGTGTGATAGGACCCATCCAAAGGGTGCCCTCAAGGGCTTTGCTGTTGGGCTGGTCCTGTACTTTCCTGCCCTCCTTTAGGATCTTTCCCCTTGGTTCATTTTCCTGACACACTTTGGTGGGATACGCTCTCCATGGAAGGTTTCCTACAATCTTAGAACAAAGGGGACTCTAGTGGTACTGCTCCTTAACTGGGCTAAGTGTCTGTTTTTGGCTTCTTTGAGTGGGTTTGGTCCTCTGCCTCCACTTTATCTCCATGGAGCAGACTAACAATACCCCAGTTCTAGCCAGGTAGAACAGTTCAAAGTTCTTTCCTGAACTGGCATATCTTTAAGATGCTTTGAGGGTACTTAACAGTGTTTAACACCCTTATGGACACTCCCACTTTAAGTGCCTTTAGAATGGTTTAAAGGTAGCCTGTAACACCATCCTAAAAATAATCAAGCTTCATATTGGATCACTGGGTCAAATAACATAAGCCTATACCCAGTACTAAAAATGAACTCCACTAGCTCAGGAAAAAAAGATGACACATGTCAAAATGTCTATCATAGTCTAGCAGAAAGCAGTGAGTACATATACATAAAAGCAACACTTATTCCCTATCCTTCTAATTAAGAAATAGTTTGTCCTCAGACTCCAAATAGAACATCTGGTGTTCAGAGGAGTTCATGCCAACTGTCAGGCTCAGGTTTGTAATCCATGCTGGTAATAGTGGCATGAGAAGAAATGCAGTATTGTAACAATAACAAAAACAAAGAAATACTGTTGTATTACTTTATAGGCTAAAGCAATAGCGAATTAATTCTCCCAGTATATCAGTGAGAACCCCACTTGCAGATATGTGATTGAAACAATGAGCCACATCCCATCCTCAGTGATACCTCTGACATCCCCTTGATGTCAGTGGAATTGAGGAGAGATAATTAAGAGCAGGAGTTTGCTTATCATCTTTAGAAGCCAATGAGTTCCTTTAGCTCCACAAAACAGAAGCCTCTACTTTCTAAGGCCCTAAATCACAAAAGCACCTCCATTAAGACAAGGTTCCTATACATTAAAAATCCATTAAAATCAATTCTATTTCATTATATGTTTTAAACCAACACATGTATAAGTGTCTTCCTGAACTATGTCCTAACAAGGTAAGGCGGTGATGTACCTGTGATGGTCCCAAATTATGCAAGAAGCAAAGATTTATTAGAGGACTAGCTTTTATGGGACCACCTGTGTAGCTGAGATAGAATTAGACAAGCTTTTGAATGTAAGACATTCTTCATCAGGTAAGCCATAGAATCAATCTCATTAAATCTTTCGCTAAATTGCTATATATTTGACACTGTAGGTTCACACAGTTTGCATAGGTTGAGAAACCTAAATATTATGGGGAAAATTATACTGTGAATGAGACAGGTCCAGTGTATTCCAAAGTCAGCACTGGCCTACTTTTTTCAAATAACTTTGTGCTGTTAATATTGATGATCAGCCCAACATGCCTACACCTATAAAAGGTAGTTGGAAACTTTCCCTCTCTGCAAGACAAAGGACAGTTATAGTCCTTGTGTTCTCATGAACCTGATAAAATGATCTTCATGGATCAAGTACGAGAAGGAACAAACTACTTCCTAGCTCCAGCTCCGGTATTAGAGTTGTCCTGCCACTGAAGGATGCATTTTGTCTTTCACCCTCCTAAAAATACAAAAAGCACAATGCCATCAAGACCTGCTACCAAATCTTTTTGTAAAAGGTAAATCTGCTTCTGTGCAAAAAATGAGAACTTGATTACTGTAGTTACAACCATTATCAACTTGTTATTTGATCATTATGAGAGAGGTATGGTTGTTTCCTTACTTTGAAGGCAGGCAGAACTGTCTGATAATTTAAAACCCAGTTTTCCTCAATCCAGTGTGGGGTGTTAACATTCTTCAAGTAAACCAATTAGCTAGCTGCTAATCTTAATAATTCTAGCAGTTTTCAAAATCTGCTGTAGGATATATTCTGCTTGTAATTACTGTGCCATATTAAGTACTGAAATCATTATGTTATTAATAAATTCATTACTATTAGATTATATGAAAGGACATGACAACAGAACTAGCAAAAAACACTAGAAAAGCTAGCTAGAAGAAAGCTAATGATTTACACCTCAGGTGATTGTTACCCAACTAATTGTCTCCATTTATCTCTGTTAAAAGAGAAGAAATGTCATAGGAATGTAGATTAGTATGAGTGAATAGAGGGGAGAAAAAGTGAGGTTAAAAAAACGACTTTGGGATTAACAGAGAGACAACAAGAGATGCTGTCCACTAAAATTGTATAGCAAGAATCAGCTGTGAAATTATGACTTTTCTGTTTATAGTGAAAAAAATATTTTGGATGGACATAAACCTACAGTATATACATTTGGCGCTTAGAGGGTTCACCAAACTTTTGTCTGAAGAAAGTTGCCACAGAATGCTCATAAAGAGCCCAAACCTGCAAGTTGCTGCACATTGGGATCCTATCACCCCAGCTGACTTCCAGCCCTTTGGGTGGGGGCCTGGACTCAATGATCTTCCAAGGTCCCTTGCATCCCTAATGTCTATGAAATCTATGAAATCAATGGAATTTTCAAATCCAACTGATTGAGACAATTCGGCAGCATAATAGGCTCCATAGAAGCCAATGTTACAGTTCATTAGGTGTTGAAAGAGATGATTAGTAACTTAGGAGCAGTTCACCAAATATGTCTGTGTAAATATAAATTAAGTCCAGTGGATTACTAGAATTAGGGTTCTCCTTTGAGCTACAATGAAGTATATTGGGGCTGTTAAAAACTCAGCATCTCCAATATTAGCCTCATGGAGCAGACTGCAACATGAGCTGCATAACACCAGCTGGAGATAATCCTCACCTGAAGAGGAGTAACAGAAGCTCAGGGGTTACTTAGCTTGTCTTTTCCTACCTTAATGTGTGGACACTACCATTGTAGGAGCATTTAACACATTTGAAAAGTAATGTGCCCTTAGTAAATACCATTGTGGGGGGTGCCAGGTGGTTGTCTCAGCATCTGCTAACAGATAGGGCTGTGCGAAGCTTCAGTCCCTGATTTGATTTGGCAGAGATTTAGACCAATTCAGTGGCCGAATCTCCAAAACTGAACTGAATCAGAGAACCCTTTCATCTCTTCAAATCAAATCATAACCCTCCAAATTGATTTGGAGAGATTTGAAAAGATTCAAAGATTCGGACACAAACATAGCTTTAAATGTTTTTCTACATACCGCTAGGTAGCAGGTAGCTCGTGAATGCTGTGACGCTGGGGCACATGGAGTGTCCCACAGAAGCGCAGGGAGGTCCCCAGCGCACTTGGTAGCAGACCTGGAAGTGGACCAGAAGCACTTCTGGTCCACTTCTGGGTCTACTAAGGAGCATGCTGGGGCCCCTCTGTGCCCCCCGGCTTGACAACTGGTGCCTCCTGGGTCTGGGGAGGCACCCAGAGTCCCCCGGTGGCTGATC
>NW_017728918.1:49321127-49332409 GCF_001723895.1 Crocodylus porosus | reverse complement strand
CTGGGTTCACCACCAAGCACATGGAGGGCCCCACCACACTCCTATCAGATGCTCCATGCACCCTAGCATCGTAGCATTCACAAGCTGTGCCTGGTACCTCAAGGTATGTAGAAAAAAAATGTAAAATTGTGTCTATGTCTGAATCACCAATTCTCCAAATCGCATCGAATCTTCAGATTTGGATTCAACCTAATCAAATTAGGGGCAGTAATCCAAATCAACTAATCAAATCACTGTCCCTCATTCAGACCGAATCCAAATAGAATAGGGTCCACTTCATACACCCCTACTAACAGATGCCATACTTACTGCAAAAGTTACAGGTAAATGGTGCTACTAAGAAGTGTGGATTAGCATATGCTGACTTTTTATGTTAAACACTGTATTTAAATATATAATTTTATCTTTATGAAAAACTGTGTAAAATGTCTAAAAGAAAACATTTGATTGACTGGCATCTTTTTATCTGCAACAGACAGTGGATATTGCATCCTATGGTGTTAGATGGTTTGCAGTATCTCAAAGAAAACATTTAATACAATGATAAATCACTACTTCTATTAGCATTGAAATCCTTTTATTAGAGATAGATGCTCTTTCTGGGATTACAGAAGCATGCAAAGAAAACAAGGTCTGAGGCTCCTTTAGTTATAAGAAATCTGGAGATTATGCAGTCGTATATGGGAAAAAATATAAGAAAGGAGGTATTTAGTGAAAATAATTATGATAGTGCTCTGTAAATCACCCAGTCTAAGAGGTACAACACAAATTCCAACATAAATATCTGTCAGCTACAATTCAGCCTTCCATGTAGATTTGTGAAGTGTTGACTGAAATGCTTTAAATTTTTCACAGACAATCCAGAAATTCTGTGGAAGAAAACAACTTTCTTAATAAATCTGTAATGAAAAGCAAATATGAATTACTTTATATTGTTAAAAGGAAAATCAATGTCAAATGTCAAGTCAAGTCAGTCCCAAGCTGCACCAATCATTGGGACACCTTTGATGTAGCAATAACTTTCCTCCATTCTTTTTGGTCTTTTGCAATCCTTGTACAATCAGTCATTTTTAATCCTTTCCAGTCTTTGATGTTCATGGTCCAGCTTGTCCTAGGTCTTCCTCTTCTTCTTCATCTGTCCACAGCACAGCACCCTGCAGGATGGTGTTGGTAAGGGTGCTAGGCATTCTTGTCACATGTCTAAACCATTGCCTCTTTCTTCTACTTACGATTTTGACTAAGGGTTCATATTTGCCGCCTTCTTGTCTGATCTGATCTTTCACAGATTCATTTGTTCTGTATGCAGTGTACAGTATGCATGGAGATGTCCTAAAGTCCTGCTGCATTTCAAAGGTCTCAATTTTCTTTCCCAGTGTCCTAGTGAGTGTCCAGGTCTTGCAGCCACAGAGATTTTTTGAAATGATAGCAGCATATAGTAAGTGGAGTTTCGTTTTCATTGTGATGTTGCTGGTAGTCTAGATTTGGCTTTGCTAGCCATCCAGTAGCAATGACTATTCTTGTTTTTCCTCCTTTCTGGTGAAGCCTTTTCTGTGATGGTTGCTCAAAGGTATTTAAAATGTGTTACTTTTTCTAGCTTCTCATTACCAGTTTTTACTGATGCATCATCATTGCTACTGGCTGATGTTATCATTACTTTGCTCATCTCCATGCTAATTTCCATTCCACATTTCTTTGTAGCTTTACGCAGCCTTTCTGTTATTTCCTTAAGCTCTTCTGCAGCTCCAGCAATTAGATCAATGTCATCAGCAAAACAAAGGCTGTTAATTTCTTGTCCTCCAACTGACACTGGCCAGTGAAGTTCTCGAAGGCATCTGACACTATATGTTCCAGGTATAAAATAAATAAGCATGGTAAGCGAAGACAGCCTTGGTGTACCCCTACTGATGTTGCAAACTACTCTACAATATTGTTGTCAAGCAGGACTCCACTACTCATACTGTCCTAGAGCTCTTCTATAAATAATGTCAAATGTAATGTTTAAATTTTCCCGTATACAAACAACAACAACTAGCTTCTTATGTAATTCACAGAGAGAGTGAAAGAGATGACTTTACCAGAAGGTTGTATCATAATGTCCCTGGAACTAAAATGTTAATGTTCACGATGATTTTCAAGTTCTGTATTTGTTTTTTTCTTATTTTCAAGATCTGAATTAGCTAAAATGCCCTTGTGAAGTTTAATAGTCCACACTGGAATTGAGGTGTCCTCTATATTTAATATTTGTTCCCTAACTAAAGTGCATGCACCTATTAGAAACAAGTAATTCAGAATGACTGGTTGTAGCTTTGAGAATTTAGAAACAGAAAAAATATGAATGAATAATTCAGTATTAGTCAAAGCTTTCTATGTTCCTTTAAAGTCTGCTAAAAGTTTCCCTGGATGCTGTTTGTCTCTGGGACCTTTCTCTTATGTATAACCCTTCAGAGGCCTCTCTAAGGATCATGATGCACCAGCTTCAGTCTTGTATCAGTGTCAGGCATTGTAAGAGTCAAACAGGGGAGCACAAAACTCCCTGTCACCAAATCAGTCAGTTCAGTTTTCTTTATTTTGTGTTTTTCTCTACTGTACCTCCCCACATCTTACTTGTACCAGCAATACTTAGAGTTGGGTACCCTTACAGAGATTAGGGTACCCAATACTTGCTATTAAATTATAGGAGTTGAACCAAAATTTTCATTGGCTGTTTAAATAAAATGTTATCCATAAAATTAAGCATTTCATTTTTAAAATCTCCTAATTTTGATTGAATGTTTGAAATGTCTAAGAAAGGCTAAGAAGCTTAAAGCCAAGCATCAAAAATGTTCAGGTAGCAGCATTTGTGAACATAGGGTAACCTTCTCTAATTGCAAAACCAGAACGGTAGCATTTTTACTTGAAAAAAAACATAAGCTGGAATTGCTGCTTTATTAATAGTGGCGACACAGGTTTTGAAAGGGAATACCAAGAGATTGTTAAATCTGTAAGGCACACTATAGATTTTCACACTTGTGAATTGAATGTGTGCAGTCAAAAGTAAAATCACTGTTCTTGAAAAATCTCCTGGATTGCTTGACAGCTGGTTATATGTTCCCTTGACAACTGCTCTGGTTAATCAAGGGTGTAAATGAAGCTACCGCTTCAGTGTTCTGTGGATGTAACTTCAAATACCCTTTTTTAATATCAACTCTTTACTGGTAAAGAATTTTGCGCGCTCTCTCTCTCTCTCATTTTTTTTATTTCCCAGTAATGTGTTATTAAAACAGTTTAGAATCTTTGTCAGTGAGGGGGAGAAAATTGGAAGATATCTGAATGCAGTACCCTAATCATCTGCTACACATTGTAGAGACACTATAAGGATTTTGTGATCATTTGTTGAAAGACAGGAAAATGTCCTTTTTATGTGTTCTACTCAACTGTTGGTGTGAAATCCCTATTGATAGATTTTTTTTAAAGGATCTTATTCTAGCAGTTTAGTATGTCCAAGGCTAGTGGGCTGTTTGTGTTTGTATGCTTGACCTTTTTTACCCACTGATTTAACATTTTAATTTTGTTAGAATTCTGTGTCAACCTGCAAAAAATGTGGATGCGGCAATGACACTTTAAAAAAACCTATAATTGATGTAAACAAAATTTTCCTAAGTGTATTTATGCAACCATGAATGTACCATTTTTACATGATTACATTAGGTCATTATAATGCATGAATGCAGTTAGAAAGTCGTATGTCTCTGGACCTATCTTCATCTGTATTGTCAAATATGTAATCAGTTTAAAATACTTTGCTGTGTTTCCCTTGATGTAAACTGGAAGCTGAAGCAATCATGCCATCAATTAGAGCTTAACTTAGACTTCCCAATGACTACAAGAAATGGGAGTATGCATTTTACATTAATATTTTTTACCATGTACCTTTACTGCCACCTGCTGACTTCAAATACTTGAAAGGAACCATCCACTTCTTGTATTCTTCAGCACACAGAGCTGTCATAATTTAAGCTAAAATATTTGCTTGAACAAGATTGTATCAGATAACATTTGAAGTAAAAATACCTCAATCTTAGTTGGCTTAAGAAGATTCATTTTAGCAACAGTTACAAGTCCAACCTAATTCAATCCTACACTTAATAATAATAATTCCCACAGCTGGTGCCAGATGGTTCTGTGAATGCTAGGTAAATATTGCACTTGTTATTTATTTAGAATGTTATATTCAGTGCTAAGGTGATTAATCAAGCCATTACTAGGCATGGAATTAACCAGTGCTTATAACTCTTAGCATTACATCTGTTGAAGACATCCAAGAGTCTTTGGTAAAGAAATAAGATCTGTAGGAAATATTCTGTTTATTCTTGTTCTTAACAATAACTCATACAAAATCCACAACAAAATCCACAACATTCTTTGCATAATAACCAAACTCAGTGACGAAGGCCAAACCATTTAATATTTCGAACCTGTGAAAGCATACACTGCACAAAGACAGGCTTATAACATATTACCCCCCAGAAATAGTGACTGCATACAGCTCAATACCTCTAATTATTTTTGAAAAATGTATTGTACCGCAATTGCCCCATACACTATAATTCCCACATATTTTGTAAAGCTTTTTATTTCATTATGAATGTAGAGTTCATGAGTCACATCAAAAAGTTTCTGTCTGATAAACAATTCCTATATATCTTAGATATCCCCTTGCATAGTTTCTGTCACTGTCTGTCTCTGGAGGGAAAAATATCTGGCTTTAAATGCAATTGAAATATACCACAGAAATATGCAGCACAAGAAAGGCCAGTATTGGTTAGTGTCACGTTTGATCATTCAAATGCAACTAGAAATCCACCCAGAACCCTGCATTGCAAACTTTGGTCCTAAAGGTTGGGTTTAAACAACCAGTTATTATTATTTGTATTTAATGCTGCTTCTTTTGATTCTTTGCTTAAGGGAAAGGAATGGGAGGGAGGTAGATAAAATGGAACTGCAATTAAAAATTTTTTCAAGAACCAAAGCAGATTTTATTGAGGCACCTAAATGTAGATAACAAAGAGGTATAATAATCTCATAGGGATCTTAACAGAAGCTTCCTTATCTATGCGTGTCAAATGTTTCACTTCACTGTCTGGAAAGCATAGCAGAAAAAAAGGCATAAACTGGTAACTATAAATCATAGTTATTATATAGTACTTTTCATAAGTGAATCTCAAAACTCACTATTTCTTTTGTGCAAATGGAGAAACTAAGGCACAAAGAAGTGACTTGTTCAAGGTCACCCACTAATTCTGTGACAAAGCTGAGAGTAGAACCCATCTCTCAAGTGCCAGGACTGTGTCCTATTTGCTGAAGCACATTTTACTAAAAATTTTAACTCCATTTTCTATATAAATGTAAAACTGTGGCAAAGAACGTCTGAGAAAAAAATATCATTTTTCATAAGTATCTTACCACAAAATAACTATTGTTTGAATTTTACATATTGATAAAATATGTTTTAAAATAATTTCTGAAAAGAAACAGAGCATGGGAAATTTCAACCTGTAAGAAAGGTCTCTAAGAAAATTATGAACAAATGGAAAAATGGAGATTAGGGCACCGATGGAATTTCAGTCATTACTGTAGTAGAGCTAAAGTATTGTAGTTGTTATGGTCCAGGAAATGTCTGAGGCAAGAATTTTTTGTGATATTTCATTGGAATAAAGTTGGTTCACACAGTACTATAGCAGTTGCAACTGGAAAATGGGGGACATATATACAATGCATTTATAGAGTATTGTTTATCATTTAAAAGAAAAACAATTGAATGGAACAGTTCTGCAGTACACAACATGTGCATCCAAGTGCCACTGCATCTCACTAAGAGAACTGATGTTGAACATTTGTATATATTTGTTATATATATATAAAACAAAAAAATGCTCAGCATCAGTTCGTTCAATGGAAATAATACATTTAGACCACAATCAAGCACCTGTATTTATTTCTTTGGAATATTACAGTCTAATATTCCCATCTGAAGAAATGCAAATTTTATCTCTTGGTGTTGGGTTTTCTTGAACATTTTAGCTTTATTTTTCTAATTAACTTCACAAGATATTGATCTCACATTAAGAACATTTGAGATGGAAGTGACTAAATAACTACTGCTTTAAATTTTGCGGACAAAACTTTAAATTTAGTTATATGTCTTGGCTTGCTTTGATGCTGAAGGCATTTTGGAGGCTATACCTTAAGTTTATTCACAAGCTGTTGCAAGCATAAAACTTGGTAATCAAGGTTTCTTGCCATCAGTGCCTCAGGATCTGTAATAGGTTTGGAGTGTTGTTGTAGCTGTTATGGTCCAGGAGATGTAAAGTTGTAAAGATTTTTGTGATGCCTTTTATTGGACCATCTATACAACTGGGAGAGCTACTGGACAAACTTTTGGTCATTAAGTGCCTTTTTTCAGCTCACCCGAGACACTGATGTCCTGGGGTGCATATGGATGTTGAGGGAGGCTAGGGGGAGGTTAGATTGCACTCTAATGGCCACTTGATATAACTTAGTTCACCCACCCACACTAGTTAGGTTGATCAAAGTGTGAACTGTAGAGAAGTTAACCTTACCTCTGAAGTAGTCTACCTTAGGTCAGATTGGCCATGTTTAGACCAATCTAACTGTCCTGAACTTCTGTGCAGTTCCCAGCACAGCCCCAGGGCTGGAAAAGCCCAGCTACTGGCCCAAGCCCCAGGGCTGTGCTTTCCCTACCCCCTCACTGGCACTGTGCTATTTTTAGTCCCTCAAGCCCTTCCCCCACTCCCAGATGGATAACAACACCCTGGGGACCACGCCTGATCCTGCCAGACCCCCATCCCATAAGCTGCTCCTGGTGTGAGTTTTACTGGTGTTCAGCAGTGGGAGTCACACAAGTAAATCTGGGAGGGAGGAGAGGAGGCTGTTATTCATCTAGGAAAGGGAGCGGGGGGTAGGCCAGGGAGCTAAACTAGTCCCCGGTCCCCAGAGATGGGGGAAATTGCCCCCTTTCCCTCCTGCAGGCCCTGGCTGCCCCCCTTAATTCTGCTTGCCCCCTCTTACCTCCTCAGTGTGCCCCCCATGGACCTTTCCTGTCCTCATCCCACCTATTCCCCACAAAGATCCTACCTGACTCCTTGATCTCCCCAGTTTCCCTCTCCCCAGAGTTGTCTTGCCCCTCCAAGGCCCTCAACTCTCCCTCCCTAGCCTCCCATCTTGACTTACTTTAGACTGGGCAACCTTAGATTGGTCTAACCTCCTCCTAACCTCCTTAAATGTCTGTATGCACCCCTGGTGTCTTAAAGCTTGTCTAACAGCTTTCCCTGTATATAGTTGATTCAATAAAAGATATCATAAAAAAATCTTTGCCCCGGATCTATACTGGCTCTTAGCTATTAAGTAACATTTGTGGCATTGTTTTTGACCTGTGAACCCCCAAATGAGCTGAGATTCCACTTTTTCTCAATATGAGTACACTGTAAACTGAGAAATCCAAATAGACTGTAAAATGGCCAAATATCTAACATTATTTTGACTAGATATCAAGCCTACCCTAAAGAAAAGTTCTCTGCAATGATGGAGTCACTTATAAGGATGGCATGCCATGTTTGAGCCCATCATCAAGAAACCTGAGATATAAATAAAAATAATAATTGAGTATGTATCTTCTTTGAGACCAGAATAACTATGACAAAAATTAAATTAAGCAAGTCAGATAGTCAAAAGTTATTTTAAAGAATGCTGAAGAAGTCCCAGTGATTATGAAACAACAAGTAGGAACAAGATACAATAAATCAAGACTCACTTCTAAGACCTGGGTAGAATTCAGGAGTGATACTGTTGATTCATACAAGTTGCTCCTTCTTACAAGCATTCAGGAAGGAGACAATTGACATCAGAGGCCTAACATTCAACAGGCCACTTCTCTGATGAGTATGAGATTTTGTTGATAGGAAAGTAGAAATGCTGTCAAAGATGAGACCATTTGAATTAGATGATTCCCACAACAGCAGAAAGTGATATCTACTTCCTCTGTTCAACACTAGCAAGGTTTCTTTGGCACACTTTTTAAGTAGGAAGGAAAAGGGAAAGCAGAGCTTATGCTATACTTACAATATGCTAAAGGAAAAGATAAAGGATAAAATTCTGGGAAAAGTCAGGACATTTTCAAAAATGACTTAAGCACTCGGGTCTTTAAAATCATCTTAACAAGTGCTCTGGAGATGGGGTGGCGGGCGGCTTTAATTAGAATGCCTCTCAGGAGCTACTTTAATTAAAGTGCCAGCAGCATCTCATGTATTCAGCATCCCACCCTTCAAAATGGTGGCCAAGGCACTTTAACTAAAACTTATTTGACAAGCTTTAGTTAAAGCAACCTCACTACCATTTTGAAGCACGGGGATGCTGAATACATGAGCCACCAAGGTCCCAACCAGCTGTAATTACAGCATGTCCTGCATGTCTACAGGCACCTAGGTTTCATCAAAAGTACATGATAAAATGATAGATGAGTATTCAAGTATCTCATGCCACAGTGCAAGAGTTGTTAAGCATTAATTTTTATGGATTAAAAAATGCACAAACAGAAAGGTAAAAAAATATATTAACTAGGAACATAGTCTTGTGCCTACTTAAATCAAAGGAAACTCCCCATTATCTTCAAAAAGTTGAGGAAACTGGAAAATTGAGGCCCAGCATGAACTGGACATGGCATTGCACATAAGACTAGCTGGATAAAATAATACAAAATGTTGTTTATCAAACCTGAGTGACACTTATGAAGTTCAAAATATTCCAGGCAGCTGAAAATATAATAGCCTTCATATTTATTTAGCTATGAAGATGAAAAATCTAGCAGTTAGTTAAATTGTGGAAGTGGGTTTTTTTCAGGAGTTTCAAAAATTCAGTTGTGAGCAGAGAACATTAAGGGTCTTCTTCTGCAAACCTTTTTACAATGAGTATCATTGAGCAATGATACTTGTCCTGCTGATTCTGTTTAGCAAGTTTTCAACAAACTTCCCAAAACCACACAATTTGAAGGATGCATTGCACACCCTTTTCATTTAAATGTGAAAATTCAAAGTGAAGCAAGGTGTAAGCAGGATGTGTTTTTACAGAATTAACAGAGTTCTGTTTTAAACAAGCTATCAGCCAATGTTTTTACATTCTGCTGTTACTGTAATAATAAGTGTTTGCATTAATTTTCTTTTTGAATATAAAATAAATTATTTGAAAGTCCTTTTGTGGGATTTAATTTTTATTGTTGACAATGCGCATAATTAACCAGATTTCATCACACAAAGAACATGAAGAATTCTCAATAGCTTTATTGAATGTTTCTAGTATTTACTTTACAAATTCTCTTAACCTTATATTCTTCTTTATCTCTGAAGCTCAGTACCAGAGTGTACATTAACAGCATGCTTCCTTAGTAGCGATAACTGTATCGCAGTGTAATCTCACTGCTCAGAGGTATGCAGCTTTTCATTTCTTATTCCATTTCTATTTCCCCTGTAGGCTGGGAAAGGGAAATTTCCACCTAGGGAGTTCAGCATCATTCAACATTGATGTTACTTGTCCAACAATTCCTTACACTAGGGAGACCATATGTCAACCACAGTTAGCACTTACAATTTATCAATACCCACTTACACATGTAAAGATCTCTCTCTTTCTCTCTATCGCTATACATTTCAAACACTGGTTTTGAGAACAGTAGGAAGGCAAATAAAAGATGGAAATAAAAAAATAAAAAAACAAAAAAAAACTTACATCCTTTGTCTCTCTCAGTCCATGCATTCAAAGAAATGCTGGTGTTGTTATTGCCCAGAGAGGGTCATCCTTTATGCAGGTAGAAGCATCTATTTCACCCTGCCCTTGGTGTATGAAGTTTGAATGCTCTGCTGTCAACAGCAGAAACAATAATGAGATCTTTTGTTTCCTTCCAGCTATATGTTGCCTGTTGGCAGTCCTGGAGGTTACTGTATGATTGAAATAGCTGCAGAAGGAAATCCTCCTGTACAACACCAAGTCTCTCTGTCATATCAGGTGTCTCAGGTGAGCTTGGAAAACATCATAATCAAAAACTAGCTACTTGCTTAGAATATTACACCAATATCTACACCTTAATTTTTCTCCTAGGAGGTTGTTAAAATTGATTATTATTTATTTACCTTGGATTTTCTCTTAATCAAAACAAACTGATCTGTTTACAGATATCTGTTTATAAACCAGTTATACATATTCTGTATGTCTATAGGCCCTTTTATATCATACTTACATAAATGTGTTTTTCCACTAGCTTCTTCAAAATTTCTGCACTCTAATTGAGTTAGAAACCCCATCTAGCACCAAGAGATTTAAGTATACCAAGAGCTAACTTGTCTTTCCTCTTGCAGTACCCAAGACAAGACACTGGGAAGCTGATATAACTAGGCCATAACTTTATTTAGATAACGTATCTGGGAACTATCTGGCGATAGCTCGTGAAGTACAGGCCTTTGTTCCTCTGTAACTTACTGCATCTGATGGAAAATTACTATCCATTCCTATTCTGTTAAGTTTCAGTTTCAAAACAGAAATTTGCTGAACTACTCATAATTTTAAAAGATATCTTACAGATTCATACATGCTAGTGTCAGAAGGGACCTCAACAGATCATCAACTCCAACCCCCTGCCCTGGGCAGGAAAGAGTGCTGGGGTGAGATGACCCCAGCCAGATGCCTATCCAGCCTTCTCCTAAAGACTCCCAAGGTAGGGGAGAGCATCACCTCCCTTGGAAGCCAATTCAAAGTTTTGGCCACCCTTACCATGAAGAAGTTTTTCCTGATGTCCAGCCGAAATCTGCTCTCTGTCAGTTTGTGACAATTGCTCCTTGTTACCCCAAGAGGTGCCCTTGGTGAACAGACCATCTCCAGTTCCTTGCTGCGCCACCCTAATGAATTTGTAGGCAGCCACTAGACCACATCTCAGCCTTCTCTTGCAGAGGCTGAAGAAGTCCAGGTCCCTCAGTCTCTCCTCATAGGGCTTGGTCTGTAAACCCTTAACCCTATGAGTAGCCCTATTCTGAACCCTCTGAAGGTTATCCGCATCCTTCTTAAAATACAGCATCCAGAACTGGATGCAGTACTCCAACTGCAGTCTGACCAGTGCTGCACAGAGGGGAAGTATCACTTCTTTGGTTCTATTTGTCATGCATCTGCTGATGCATGATAAAGTGCAGTTAGCTTTGCTGATGATTTTGTCACACTGATGACTCATGTTCATCTTGGAGTCC
>NW_017728918.1:49289985-49321116 GCF_001723895.1 Crocodylus porosus | reverse complement strand
CAGTTCCCAGCACAGCCCCAGGGCTGGAAAAGCCCAGCTACTGGCCCAAGCCCCAGGGCTGTGCTTTCCCTACCCCCTCACTGGCACTGTGCTATTTTTAGTCCCTCAAGCCCTTCCCCCACTCCCAGATGGATAACAACACCCTGGGGACCACGCCTGATCCTGCCAGACCCCCATCCCATAAGCTGCTCCTGGTGTGAGTTTTACTGGTGTTCAGCAGTGGGAGTCACACAAGTAAATCTGGGAGGGAGGAGAGGAGGCTGTTATTCATCTAGGAAAGGGAGCGGGGGGTAGGCCAGGGAGCTAAACTAGTCCCCGGTCCCCAGAGATGGGGGAAATTGCCCCCTTTCCCTCCTGCAGGCCCTGGCTGCCCCCCTTAATTCTGCTTGCCCCCTCTTACCTCCTCAGTGTGCCCCCCATGGACCTTTCCTGTCCTCATCCCACCTATTCCCCACAAAGATCCTACCTGACTCCTTGATCTCCCCAGTTTCCCTCTCCCCAGAGTTGTCTTGCCCCTCCAAGGCCCTCAACTCTCCCTCCCTAGCCTCCCATCTTGACTTACTTTAGACTGGGCAACCTTAGATTGGTCTAACCTCCTCCTAACCTCCTTAAATGTCTGTATGCACCCCTGGTGTCTTAAAGCTTGTCTAACAGCTTTCCCTGTATATAGTTGATTCAATAAAAGATATCATAAAAAAATCTTTGCCCCGGATCTATACTGGCTCTTAGCTATTAAGTAACATTTGTGGCATTGTTTTTGACCTGTGAACCCCCAAATGAGCTGAGATTCCACTTTTTCTCAATATGAGTACACTGTAAACTGAGAAATCCAAATAGACTGTAAAATGGCCAAATATCTAACATTATTTTGACTAGATATCAAGCCTACCCTAAAGAAAAGTTCTCTGCAATGATGGAGTCACTTATAAGGATGGCATGCCATGTTTGAGCCCATCATCAAGAAACCTGAGATATAAATAAAAATAATAATTGAGTATGTATCTTCTTTGAGACCAGAATAACTATGACAAAAATTAAATTAAGCAAGTCAGATAGTCAAAAGTTATTTTAAAGAATGCTGAAGAAGTCCCAGTGATTATGAAACAACAAGTAGGAACAAGATACAATAAATCAAGACTCACTTCTAAGACCTGGGTAGAATTCAGGAGTGATACTGTTGATTCATACAAGTTGCTCCTTCTTACAAGCATTCAGGAAGGAGACAATTGACATCAGAGGCCTAACATTCAACAGGCCACTTCTCTGATGAGTATGAGATTTTGTTGATAGGAAAGTAGAAATGCTGTCAAAGATGAGACCATTTGAATTAGATGATTCCCACAACAGCAGAAAGTGATATCTACTTCCTCTGTTCAACACTAGCAAGGTTTCTTTGGCACACTTTTTAAGTAGGAAGGAAAAGGGAAAGCAGAGCTTATGCTATACTTACAATATGCTAAAGGAAAAGATAAAGGATAAAATTCTGGGAAAAGTCAGGACATTTTCAAAAATGACTTAAGCACTCGGGTCTTTAAAATCATCTTAACAAGTGCTCTGGAGATGGGGTGGCGGGCGGCTTTAATTAGAATGCCTCTCAGGAGCTACTTTAATTAAAGTGCCAGCAGCATCTCATGTATTCAGCATCCCACCCTTCAAAATGGTGGCCAAGGCACTTTAACTAAAACTTATTTGACAAGCTTTAGTTAAAGCAACCTCACTACCATTTTGAAGCACGGGGATGCTGAATACATGAGCCACCAAGGTCCCAACCAGCTGTAATTACAGCATGTCCTGCATGTCTACAGGCACCTAGGTTTCATCAAAAGTACATGATAAAATGATAGATGAGTATTCAAGTATCTCATGCCACAGTGCAAGAGTTGTTAAGCATTAATTTTTATGGATTAAAAAATGCACAAACAGAAAGGTAAAAAAATATATTAACTAGGAACATAGTCTTGTGCCTACTTAAATCAAAGGAAACTCCCCATTATCTTCAAAAAGTTGAGGAAACTGGAAAATTGAGGCCCAGCATGAACTGGACATGGCATTGCACATAAGACTAGCTGGATAAAATAATACAAAATGTTGTTTATCAAACCTGAGTGACACTTATGAAGTTCAAAATATTCCAGGCAGCTGAAAATATAATAGCCTTCATATTTATTTAGCTATGAAGATGAAAAATCTAGCAGTTAGTTAAATTGTGGAAGTGGGTTTTTTTCAGGAGTTTCAAAAATTCAGTTGTGAGCAGAGAACATTAAGGGTCTTCTTCTGCAAACCTTTTTACAATGAGTATCATTGAGCAATGATACTTGTCCTGCTGATTCTGTTTAGCAAGTTTTCAACAAACTTCCCAAAACCACACAATTTGAAGGATGCATTGCACACCCTTTTCATTTAAATGTGAAAATTCAAAGTGAAGCAAGGTGTAAGCAGGATGTGTTTTTACAGAATTAACAGAGTTCTGTTTTAAACAAGCTATCAGCCAATGTTTTTACATTCTGCTGTTACTGTAATAATAAGTGTTTGCATTAATTTTCTTTTTGAATATAAAATAAATTATTTGAAAGTCCTTTTGTGGGATTTAATTTTTATTGTTGACAATGCGCATAATTAACCAGATTTCATCACACAAAGAACATGAAGAATTCTCAATAGCTTTATTGAATGTTTCTAGTATTTACTTTACAAATTCTCTTAACCTTATATTCTTCTTTATCTCTGAAGCTCAGTACCAGAGTGTACATTAACAGCATGCTTCCTTAGTAGCGATAACTGTATCGCAGTGTAATCTCACTGCTCAGAGGTATGCAGCTTTTCATTTCTTATTCCATTTCTATTTCCCCTGTAGGCTGGGAAAGGGAAATTTCCACCTAGGGAGTTCAGCATCATTCAACATTGATGTTACTTGTCCAACAATTCCTTACACTAGGGAGACCATATGTCAACCACAGTTAGCACTTACAATTTATCAATACCCACTTACACATGTAAAGATCTCTCTCTTTCTCTCTATCGCTATACATTTCAAACACTGGTTTTGAGAACAGTAGGAAGGCAAATAAAAGATGGAAATAAAAAAATAAAAAAACAAAAAAAAACTTACATCCTTTGTCTCTCTCAGTCCATGCATTCAAAGAAATGCTGGTGTTGTTATTGCCCAGAGAGGGTCATCCTTTATGCAGGTAGAAGCATCTATTTCACCCTGCCCTTGGTGTATGAAGTTTGAATGCTCTGCTGTCAACAGCAGAAACAATAATGAGATCTTTTGTTTCCTTCCAGCTATATGTTGCCTGTTGGCAGTCCTGGAGGTTACTGTATGATTGAAATAGCTGCAGAAGGAAATCCTCCTGTACAACACCAAGTCTCTCTGTCATATCAGGTGTCTCAGGTGAGCTTGGAAAACATCATAATCAAAAACTAGCTACTTGCTTAGAATATTACACCAATATCTACACCTTAATTTTTCTCCTAGGAGGTTGTTAAAATTGATTATTATTTATTTACCTTGGATTTTCTCTTAATCAAAACAAACTGATCTGTTTACAGATATCTGTTTATAAACCAGTTATACATATTCTGTATGTCTATAGGCCCTTTTATATCATACTTACATAAATGTGTTTTTCCACTAGCTTCTTCAAAATTTCTGCACTCTAATTGAGTTAGAAACCCCATCTAGCACCAAGAGATTTAAGTATACCAAGAGCTAACTTGTCTTTCCTCTTGCAGTACCCAAGACAAGACACTGGGAAGCTGATATAACTAGGCCATAACTTTATTTAGATAACGTATCTGGGAACTATCTGGCGATAGCTCGTGAAGTACAGGCCTTTGTTCCTCTGTAACTTACTGCATCTGATGGAAAATTACTATCCATTCCTATTCTGTTAAGTTTCAGTTTCAAAACAGAAATTTGCTGAACTACTCATAATTTTAAAAGATATCTTACAGATTCATACATGCTAGTGTCAGAAGGGACCTCAACAGATCATCAACTCCAACCCCCTGCCCTGGGCAGGAAAGAGTGCTGGGGTGAGATGACCCCAGCCAGATGCCTATCCAGCCTTCTCCTAAAGACTCCCAAGGTAGGGGAGAGCATCACCTCCCTTGGAAGCCAATTCAAAGTTTTGGCCACCCTTACCATGAAGAAGTTTTTCCTGATGTCCAGCCGAAATCTGCTCTCTGTCAGTTTGTGACAATTGCTCCTTGTTACCCCAAGAGGTGCCCTTGGTGAACAGACCATCTCCAGTTCCTTGCTGCGCCACCCTAATGAATTTGTAGGCAGCCACTAGACCACATCTCAGCCTTCTCTTGCAGAGGCTGAAGAAGTCCAGGTCCCTCAGTCTCTCCTCATAGGGCTTGGTCTGTAAACCCTTAACCCTATGAGTAGCCCTATTCTGAACCCTCTGAAGGTTATCCGCATCCTTCTTAAAATACAGCATCCAGAACTGGATGCAGTACTCCAACTGCAGTCTGACCAGTGCTGCACAGAGGGGAAGTATCACTTCTTTGGTTCTATTTGTCATGCATCTGCTGATGCATGATAAAATGCAGTTAGCTTTGCTGATGATTTTGTCACACTAATGACTCATGTTCATCTTGGAGTCCACTGTGACTCCAAGATCCCTTTCCACTTCTGTGTTGCTCAGAGGGTCATTCCCCAACTAGTAGGTGTGCTGGATATTTTTATGGCCTAGGTGCAGCACTCTGCACTTGTCCTTGTACTGTATCCTATTGTGTTCTGCCCACTTATCCAACCTGTCCAGGTCTGCCTACAGTCATTCCCTACCCTCCAGAGTGTTCACTTCCCCCCACAATTTAGTATCATCCACAAACTTGGACAGAGTACACTTCACACCCACATCCAAGTCACTGATGAAGACATTGAGGAGTACAGGTCCAAGGACCGAGCCCTGTGGGACCCCACTACCCACATCTTTCCAGGGCAATATCAACCCATCTACTACCACTCTCTGAGTGTGACTCCCCAAGCCAATTTGCCACCTACAGGACTGTGTTAACATCTAAGTCACAACCTCTTAATTTATTTATGAGAATGAGATGAGATACGGTACTGAAGGCCTTCCTAAAATCAAAGAAAATGACATCCATCTCTACTCCTGTGTCCAAATGTTTTGTGACCTGGTCATAAAATAAAATCAGATTAGTCAGGCATGATCTGCCTGCTATGAATCCATGCTGGTTGCCCTGCTGCATTATTTTAACCACTGGACTCACACAAATATAATCTTTTATAATCTTTTCAAAGACTTTTCCAAGGATGGAGGTAAGACTGGCTGCCCTATAATTACTTGGTTCCTCCTTCCTCCCCTTCTTGAAAATAGGGACTACGATGGCCCTTTTCCAGTCCTCCTGGACCTGATCTGAACACCTGAGTGCTCAAACAGCCATGCCAGCAGTTCTGCTATGACACCAGCCAGTTCCTTCAGTACCCTTAAATGAAGCTCATCCAGGCGTACTGACTTAAACACATCCAGTCCATCTGATTCTGCACCAAGTTAGTGTCGACAGTTGGTAGGCTGGTGTCCTTCTAATGCCCAACTAAGAACCCATTAGGAGACTTATCTTGACCCTTGTTCAAGAACATTGAGGTAAAAAACTCATTGAAAAGCTCAGCCTTGTCCCTCCCTATCTATCACTAATTGCTCCTGCTTATTCAGTAGAGATCCTATGATTCCCTGTGCCTTGTTTTTACTCCCTACATATTTTTTTAAAAAGACATTTGTTGTCTTTAATATGTTTTGATAGTGTTAGCTCCGTGGTTGCTTTGGCCTTAAATATCATAAATATCTTTAAAATATCTCCCAGATGATTGGAAAATGTCAAATATAGTGCTCATCTTTAATGAAGGGAAGAAGGAGCATCCAGGAAACTGCAAACCAGTCAGCCTCACCTCAGTCCCCAGAAAAATCATAGAGCAGGTCCTCAAAGAATCCATTTCTAAGCACTTGGAGGAGAAAAAAAGACATCAGGAAAAGTCAGCATGGCTTCACCAAGGGCAAGTCATGCCTGACCTACCTGATTGCCTTCTGTGGTGAAATAACTGGCTCTGTGGATGGGGGAAAGCAGTGGATGTGATATATCGTGACTTTAGCAAGGTTTTTGATACAGTCTTTTACAGCATTCTTGCAAGCAAGCTGAGAAAGTATGGGTTGAATGAATGGACTGTAGGTGGGTAGAAACCCGTCTGGATCATTAAGTTCAACATGGCTCAAGTTCCAGTTGCCCACAAGTATCAAGTGGAGTGCCCCAATGGTTCATTTTGGGGCCAGTTTTGTTCAATATCTTCATTAACCATCTAGAAAATGGTTTGCACCCTAGCAAGTTTGTGGATGATACCAAACTGGGGGAAGTGATAGATATTCTGGCCTAGGCAAACTGGAAGATTGGACCAAAGGAAATCTCATGAGGTTCATCAAGGACAAGTTCAAAGTCCTGCACTAAGGATGGAACAATCCCATGCACTTCTACAGGCTTGGGACCAACTGCCTAATGAGCAGCTCTACAAAAAAGGACCTGGGGGTTACAGTAGACAATAAGTTGGATATGAGTCAACAGCATGCCCTTGTTGCCAAGAAAGCTAACAGCAAACTGGGCTGCATTAGTAGCAGCATTGCCAGCAGATTGAAGGAAACAATTATTACCCTCTATTCTGCACTGGTGAGGCCACATCTGTCCAGTTTTGGGCCTCCCGCTATAGAACGGGTGTGGACAGGTTGGAAAGAGTCAAGCAGAGGGCAGCTAAAATAGTTTGGGGATTGGTTGGGGCATATGATTTAATAGGAAAGGCTATGGGAATTGGGCTTAGTCTGTAAAAGAGAAGACTGAGGGAATTTGATGGCAGCCATCAACTACCTGCAGGGTGGTTCCAAAGAGCATGTAGCTAGATTGTTCTCAGTGGTGACAGATGACAGAACAAGGATCAATGGTCTCAAGTTGTAACAAGGGAAGTTTAGGTTGGGTTACAAGAAAAAAAACTTCTTCACTGAGAGGGTAGTGAAGCACTGGAACAAGCTACCTAGAGAAGTGGTGGAATCTCCATCCTTGGAGGTTTTTAAGTTCTGGTTGAGCAAAGCTCTGACTGCAATGATACGTGGCTGCAATGACCACAGATCAGTGGCTGCAATGACCCCCAGCTCTGGCTGCAATCTCTGACTGCAGTGACCCCAGATAACCTCCTGGGGTCCCTTGAAGCCCTAGTTTTCTCTGATTCTATGTTGGGGTTGGGGGGAATCTCATCTTGAATTTGAGTGAATATGATATCTTTACTCCTACAGAACCCCATTCCCACACTATTCTCTCCCTTTACTATGGTAACCACATAGCGGTCTGTAGCACCCGAGCATCCATGCAAATGAGGCCATCCCCAAAATTTTGTTGTTGGTCCCATGCCAAATGGGAGCACCTGAATGGCCCCACTCCATCTTAATGACATGTCACCTCCTCTGAAGTTGCAGTAAAGGCAGAATCTGGTAATGCCAAAACATTTTTCTCATATTCTGTGTGTGTAAATATATGCAAGTGCCAACGACATTGTCATCAGTGAAGATGTAGCATACTCTCTAGCCTGTTTGCCATGGAATCAATAGACCCACACCAGTACAAGGGATGGAAATGGATAAACCAATATCATGTATGTAATCTGTATTTAATTTTCAGTTTTGGTCCACTTCATTACTTCGCATATTGTACTTATCAATCTAAATTCCTTTAAATGAACCCCTACCACAGACTTAAACATATTGTTAGCTCAAGAAATGTATAGTAACAAAGTTGAGCCTCCAAGGCACCAGATCTGTAACACAGTGGGCACATCTGCGCTAGACGCTTTACTGCACAGCAGGCTAATTTTCTGTACAGTAAAGCATCACTGTCTACACATGCACAGCAATTAGGGATCAGTAGAGTAATTTACTGCACAGCCAGATAGTCCCATCAGAAGCAAGTGGTATCCAGCAGCACAGTAAATTACTGCACTTAAGCACACATGTAGATGGTGATATTGGGTTTAGTTTTCTCTTGCTCAAATTGAACTGAAGTATATTCATTCACATTAATTGCATGTGTAGATGTGCCCAGTGCCTGCTAGAGGGAACCACACTGTACTCCATACAGCTAGTACTTTAACCTGTACATGACCTACAGGGCAGCAACCTTTGATTTTGCCTCATGGAGATGCTTTATCTCTCTCTTAATGTCCCATCTTCCCCACTTCTATGTTCATGTTCTGCTTTCAGTTATTGAGGAAAGAATGGAAGAGAAGTTCAGCCAAGGTATCCATTTTAAATTCTATGCAGGCACACTGCCTCTCCAGAACTCCCAATGCCACAACCCCTTCCTGATAAAAAAAACAAACAAACTGACAACAAGATCACTATGAATGTGTTCTTTGCTCCTTCCAAGGTCAACAATTCCACCCTGAAAAAAGTCCTTACCTTCCTCATTTCTGCTTCCTGCTCCTGACAGCTCTGGGTGGAGAGGAGTAACCTTGGCTGAAATATCAAGTACTCTGATCACCAACCCATGACCTAGGTGAACTATCCACAAGGAAAGCAATACATACACTCATTGCCATCCTTTTATACTTTTATATAGGACAAGCAAGGTTCATGTTACCCCCACAGAAGCAAAAGTTCTGGGCACTACTGTGCCTTAAGAATATGTTGGTAACCATTGATGTCACTGAGCTGTCCACAAACCTAACTGCCACTGTAAGTGCCTATGCCAGGGGTGGGCAAAATACAGCCCACAAGCTAGCAGCAGGCTCCATTTCCAGATCATGGCTCTGCCCCAGATTGGGACCAGGCTGTCACTGCTGCAAGGAGCTGGGGCAGAGCCACAATATGCTGCCTGCATGCTTCTGCCCAGAGCATGCAGGATGCAGATCTCAGCTCTGCCCTGGCCCCAGACCAAGCTGCCCATACCATCCCAGTGGCTCCAGAGCAGCCCTCTGCCCTGCCACACACCTTGCCAGTGGAGCTGGGGCCAGTCACCATGGC
Source organism: Crocodylus porosus (assembly GCF_001723895.1). NCBI lineage: Eukaryota > Metazoa > Chordata > Crocodylia > Crocodylidae > Crocodylus > Crocodylus porosus. The sequence goes on along the minus strand of NW_017728918.1, from coordinate 49,312,090 downwards.
AAACCCAGCCTTGTGTTATCACAGCACAGGTGTGTCTGGGGTCTCCATGGAAAACAGCCGTAGCCATGCGGGCAGGGCCTGCTGAGAATTGGAGTCCAGCTGATGGACGGATCCACCTATTTTGCCCACCCCTGGCCCCATGCTGTGCTGTTGGGGATGATTTGCAATCTGCATTTACTGATATTTCTCTTGTCATTGATACTCTTGGAGATATCCCACCTCTTTGAGTGAGGATGTGCAGCCACATTTACCATATTTACTTAAATCTAACATGACCTAGAATTAAAGATAATTATAATTTGTTATAATTTTCTACATATACAATCTATTTATTGGAGAATTGTCAAAAATTCATTTCCTCCCTCCCCCTGCCCCCCCCCATAACAGTGGGGAAAACAGTGGCTGTGGTGGGGTAGTCAGGTGGCTGGGAAGGGTCAGGAAGCCCTCTTGCCCCTACCCCATCTTTATTCCCCTTGAAGCCTTACTACCCCCAGCACCACCTGCAGTCCCCACCCCCATCTACCAACAGCCTCTGCTTCTCCTGCCATCCTCTCCCCACAATCTCTGCCCCTCGCCCCACCAACCCCCAAAAGTCTCTTCCTTTTCTCTACCCTTTCCTCTTCTCCGCTTTACTATCAAGCATTGTTTAGGCTCTGTTCACTGCCAGGTCATGGAGCGCAGCACAGAGATGCACAGCCATTGCCAGGCCATGCAACACTGATGGCCAAGCAGAGGATGGAGTCTCCCTACACTAAGTGCCTGGAAGGGACTCCAGCCTGAGCTGGTGCTGAGATGTGCCTGACAGTAAGGAAGGGAAGAGAGTGGGAGGGGGTACAGTGGGGGGAAGAAGCTGCAAAGGGCACATGTGGTGGGGGCAGAAGACTGCTGTGGGTTTGACTCTGGCTCTGCATCCAGTAAATGCAGTATCTGTGATTTTTCTTCTTGATGCATAAGGGGGAAGGGCATATAAGCCTTCTCCTTATATTTAGGAACCAATATTCTTATGCTGCATCCTTTTGTCCAACCAGTCAAGCACAAAGTCCCCATCCTCCCTCCCCAAGCCCACATGGAGGGGAACCAAATGGAAAGGCCCTTCTCTTTAGATTGCCAAGTGTTTTTTTTTTCCCCACCCTGAAGCTGTAAAGAGAAGAAAATTATTAGACTGACACTTGGAATGTCTACACATCGTTGTGTTATTAACAAAACATATGAATTGCTCCAGCACATTGTGTTAAGACTGCATCCCAGGGATCCTCTAGTTGTGTGAATGTGGCCTCTGATCTGGGTCTTTCTACAGCAGAAGTCAACATTATGATGAACTAATCTAAATGTGAATGATTATAATATTGTGATTAAAATTATTGACAAACTGAAAAGAAACTTCTGAGCTTATTTTGTTGTGCACTGTATCTGAGCATACAGTCAGTACTCCTGCAAAAAAATATAGAAGAAGGAAAACATTTTCCTGATCAATAACATCTCATTTAAAAATAAAAATGAATCTACAAGCCCAGCACAAGGCACTGCCCTAGACAGTGCCCTTGCACATGTTAATTCTGTGACTGGCAATATAACTAGTGTTAGGCCACTATTAGAACTATTCTAAAATTCTATATTCTAAAGTTTGGTGCCTGGCTTAATCCTTGTAAGAGGTTTGCTAACAAAGAGACAATGTGTGTCTGTGAATACTTCTTAAAAAAAACCTTGTCCAAAACTATGCTGGCTTATTGCTTTGTTTCCTGGGCAGAAAGGATCTAGTGATATGGAATAAATTTGACAAGTGGTGATGTCTTTGAATTCTTTTCACATGAGAAATCCGATTTAATTTCAGCAGAGCTCTAAAAGACTTATCTTTTTCCTTCTTTTCTGAATGGAAGACACTATAGGTAGAGGAATACCAGCAGGTTTTCATGTTTATTGAATATCCAAATTTCACTTGAGATAGTCAGCAATGAGCTCAAGTTGTGATAGATGTCATATGGGGAAAAGTTAAAAAAAAAAAAAAAAAGGTTAATTGCAGAATATTCCAAGCAGTGTTTCAGTTCTTGCATTCTTGTATTCCTGGAGTTATTAGTAATCCCTTTTGTAATGGCCATTTTAAATTAGATAAACTTTCCATTTTAAAGGCACAGTGGAGGATTTATTCTCTTCTAGATTTATATACATACCTCCCCATTTGCATTAGAAGTTGTTGTATATGCATATGCACCATGGAATGACAAATAAACTGAATCAATGTAATTTTCAAAATTCTTATTTTCAGTATTAGTTTTATTGGGTGTGCAAACACCTACACATAATTCACAAGATAAACCCAGAGATTTCAAATAAGACGTTGTTGTGTCAGACACATTCTGACCTTTTGTGGTCTGAGTTCTTTGCAATAAGAGAATCTCTCTATTATTTTCCTAGCCAAAAAAAAAAAAGTGAAAACTAAGAGCTGGTATTTTCCTAGAGGGCCTTAAGTCTGAAAGGGGGGAGGGCAGCTTGAGTCTAAAAAGTTGTGAACCACTAGTGTATACACATGCATGCACACATGTACTAACACTGAATTTTCCATGGGGTGCAAGGTATAATAGATATGCTTGTCTGTTGCATTTGAATAGGTCATGGCATGTTTGACATTTGCTTAAAATTCTTATGAGGGGAGTGTAAGAGGGAATCATAGAAATCATGGAAAATTAGGGTTGAAAGGGACCTCAGGAGGTCATCTAGTCCAACGCCCTGCTTAAAGCAAGACCATCACCGACTAGATCATCTCAGCCAAAGCTTCGTCTAGTCAAGTTTTGAAAACCTCCAAGGATGGAGTTTCGACCACCTCTCTGGGTAACCTATTTTATTGTTTTACAGTCAGACCTTGATTTACATGGTATTTTTTTTGCACAGTTTCAGTTATGCAGGAGCTGAGGATATCCAGTGGTCAAAAAAACCCATGGAAAAAAATCAAAGCAGTGCACACATGGGCAGCACACCCTTGCAGTGTAGAGAACACCTGACTGTGAGGTATGGAACACTTCAGACATGTTTGTGCCACCACATCTTGCACAGTCACATTCATCCGGATGCAGCCCTCAAGTTTATCTGCATTAAAGTATTGCTCCCAATTTGAGAGAACTACACCAACTAAGATTACCTGGAAGGTCCTTTTTGCTCCTAAATGCCTTTTCTGCCCAAAAGAATTCTGCATCCCAAGAAAAAATTCCATCTACAAAACCTTTACTTTCAGAACCCCAAAACTACAGGGAAGAATGGCTAAAGCTACAACTGCTGCACAAGTTCATGTAGCCAGCATCAGATAGATATGGACATGCTTCCCAGGACCCTGAGAACAAAATATGGGTTTCCTTTTTCCCAGATCTTCAGTTTCACCCAAAATGGACCTAAAAATGCATCTTTGGGTGGTGAAAAGCAATCATTCATGAAGAGTTCTGCAGCATGGACCCAGACCTGTGCTCACAGGGCAACAATCACCAGGTGCTTCATGGTCTGTGGCATGTCTACACATCAATGTTGTGTTATTAACAAGACATATGAGATGTCCTGGAGGCAGGCAATGAGCCTGTAGGCTGGAGCACCTCCCCCACATGCTCCTGCCCTGGGCAGAGCAGGAAAATGGTGAGAGATGCACCCCTAGTGCACCTGTCCCCCAGGTAGGGCTAAAAGTAGGAAGCTGGGCCTGGATCTGGAGCCGAGATGGGGCCAAAAGCAAGCAAATGGCATGCCTGACACTGCCTAGAGCCATGAAGCTGCAGCTGCAGCCAAAGATAAGACCCACAGTGGCTCTCAGCATCTGACAGTGGTCGCAAGGCGTGTCGGGGTATGCAGGGTTCCAAGTTGGCTCAAGTCAACCTGTAACTTCCCTTATAGGGCAGCACCAGGACCAGGAGAGGGAAAGCACTGGGTCATGCTGCTTCCCTCCACTGGAGCCTAGGATGTCTAATCAGAGACCAGCCTGACTCTGTCTCCCAAGACAGGAAACTGGCTGCCCTGTGGACACTGGATTCCAGGTACCTGCAAGGGCTCCTATACACGTGGGAGCCTGCTCTAACGTGCTGTAATTCCAACCCATCAGCATGGAAATTAATGCACTCCAGCAGCTCCCAACATCATGTGTATCAGCGTTCCCATGCTGAAAAATGGCAGTGGAGCACTTTAAACTAAAACATGTTTGATGAGCTTTAGCTCAAAGTGCCCCACTGCCATTCTTCAGCACAGGGATGCTGATATACATGATGCTTCAGGTACTTTTAATTAGCATGGCTCTTGGACCTGTGCTAGTTAAAGCAGACCACACCTCCCAGACCACATATATAATCATCCATAGTGCCCATCGACACAAATTATCCACAGGGATTGGCCCAGTACAGGCTCACCCTGTGAATCAGGCTTGCAACTGAAAGGCAAACCCAAAGAGCCTTAGCTACTTGAGGGGAAGGCAGACATACACGGTAAAGCTGGACCTGTGAACAGATGATGGACAGACTTATTTAGGTTGTGCTACATTATTAATTCCAATGCAGTACAGAGGTCATTGGCAGGAAATACCCACCAAAGCAACAGGGCTCAACATTGGTCAAGCTGCAGTTGGAGTACTGTGTCCAGTTTTGGGCACTGTAATTCAAGAGGGATGTGGACAACCTTGAGAGGGTTCAGAGGAGGGCCATTCATATGGTTAGAGACCTGAAGGCAACGCCCTACAAGGAGAGATTGCGGGACCTGGATCTCTTCAGCTTCTGCAAGTGAAGGCTGAGATGTGATCTTGTGGCCGCCTACAAATTAAATGGATGGGCAGCGAGGCAGCAAGGAATAAGAGATGCTCTGTTTACCAGAGCACCCCCTGCAGTAGCTAGGAACAACGGCCACAAACTGATGGAGAGAAGATTTAAGTTAGACATCAGGAAGAACTTCTTTACGGTAAGAGTTGCCAGAATCTGGAATGGGCTTCCAAGGGAGGTGGCGCTCTCCTTGGGAGGTGCAAGGGAGGTGGTGCTAGCTTGGGGGTCTTTAAGAGGAGACTAGACATGCACCTGGATGGCTAGACATGCACCCAGAACTCTTTCCTGCCTAAGGCTGGGGGTCAGACTCGATGATCTACTGAGGTCCCTTCCAACCTGAACATCTATAAATCTATTTCACTCCTAGATAATTTTGTTTTTCTTTCCAAGTCAGACCTTTCTTCCATTACAAGAGGGCAGGTGCCTAGGGCACCTACCCCAATACTATTCACTGGCACACCCCAATACCATCACTGGAACACCCAAGTGGGTTTGGGGAAGGGGGAGGGTGGAGCCCCACAAAAGATGCCTGGATGCTGAGACTTGTGCCTATCTCAACATACCCCACTACAGTCAGGAGCCACCTCCTGATATCTTTTTCATTAACATCAAGTCATGGTAGATGGGATAGAGATAAAGGTACAAAACACCTATTGAGAGTGCAGCACCTGGGTCCCACCCTGATGTGGCCCTTCAACCAAGGTTCCACTACATATTCCTTTTGAACAGGGTTTCTCCTTACACATAACTGTGCACCCTAATGGCTCCTGATGCAGCTCATGTACAATGCAGTTCCAGTAACCCAGCTGTGGATCACCAGCTCAAGAATTGATGTTTCTAGCACTGTAAAAAGCCATTTTTTATTTCCTGGTCCTCACTTCCATTAGTTTCCTGTTCTGTGGGGAAACACTGTCCAATGCAATACAAAATCCCCACTACCATGTGAGACACTAACACCCAACAACTTATGCATCCTAACCTCTTGATATAGTAATTTATCCCTAAGTGTGGCTTAGTGCCCCAAGCAACTCTCTCAACACATCACATACTTGTAGAAGATTATGTTTTTTTCTTTTTCTACTGTGCTGAAGTTCTTGGAAAATAAGTTTCAGACCCACTATGGGATCTCTGCTTTGTCCTTTTGGAGCTCATGAGTCCATTTAAACCAACAGTAGTGTGCATCTTGATCTGTGAAGACAGCTTTCTTATTGACCCAGCCAAATGGATGGAAAAGATGTAAATCCCAATTGTAGACCACCCTCCCTATACACACAGAGTTTTCCATTTGGATAGTATACCTTTAAAGACACACGTCAGTTTTCTGTTGAAGATGGTCATAAGAGTTCTATCACAAACAACAAATCCATCTTCCTACATTTTTCCCTCAGAAATTCAAAATGGAGGCATTGCTTCACATTCCAGCTGTGAGACATGACATGGCCTTTTATTTACAAAGGTCAAAACCAATCAAGTTGAATCTTGGATTATTTTGGTTCCAGCGAAAATGATAAAGTATGTGACAGTCCTTAAAGTATGTGAAGCACTACAGTTGGATTACAGATTGAGTAAGGAATGTCCTGCCAAATATCCAAAGTGAACCTGTCTGTGGCTATTAGAACTGAGTCTTTCAGAGCACAGGTAGCACTGTCAGCATCACTCAATACTATATTAATCTCAAACATCTGTAAAGCAATGATTTGGAGGTCTATTCACCCTTCACAAGGCAATGGGCAACTAAAAAAGTTTCCAGATCTAACATAGTATTCAATAAAATGGGGCTCCAGTCACTGGTACTCTGAGACTTTGACATCCTACCTTGAGTGAACTTGTTACTATTGTTGATTCATCCACAGTGGAATATACATAAAGTCAATCACTTGGAGAAAAAGAAGTGACTGATTTTAAGTAATCTTTGAGATGTGTTGCCCATGAGCAAATTCAGAAACCCCCTTCTTCTGCAAAGTCTTGCATTTCTGGAATTCCATGGTTGAGGAACCAAGACAGTACATTTTCTCTGCCCCTTCTGACCTTAATATGAAGCACAAGGCATAGTACAACACATGTATGTTATAGAAGTACTGATCACCACGAAGTCTCCAAACTTCAACATATGGAGCTCTTGCACACCCACAGCAGAAAATAAATATAGACACAACATCTCAAGGGGCGTGTCTACACATTCATTAATGCTTCTTAATTACTATACATTTAATTTAGTACATATTTAATGAAGTACTATCTAAATATACAGTAAGGAGAGTTATTGTGTAGTAGTGCTGGTCCACAGTTATTTTTTGACGCTTACTGCACATTAGCCTAATACCACTGCACAGTAGGCTATTAGCATGGTTTTTAAGTGCCACACTACTGTACAGTGTTATTAGGCTAATGTGCAGTAAGCATCTCGTGTAGATGCACCCAACAAACTCTAGTTACTATAATGCAAGTTAGTTCCTTTTAGTATCGTTAGTCAGGTTAGTAGTTAAGGTAGTTAAAAAGTTTCTGATGAAACAATGTTTCAATGGAAAATGCTTGACTGGTTAAGCCACAAATGTTTCATTTGAAATACTGCAGGTTTGATGGACTTTTAACTATATCTATGGCAGAATTATGTTAAAACCTCTTCAGAGGTCTAGTGGATTTCCATGGACTACCTGAAGCTGGGGATACTGGAAACTTCAGGTTCCAGTCCTGAGGCAGTCTATAGGTGGTTTTGCTGTAAAACAGGAAACCATGGGCCCAGCCCAATGCCAAAGTGTCTGGTAGGTCTGTTCCAGGTTGAGGTATGGTGGCTGCTCAGTGAAATAGTGGAATTAATGTTCTCATCTTTTAACAATAAGATTGACAAAGTTGTCAGTTTCCCATAGCCACTGAAAAGCCCAAAGAGCTTCTAGTTTATAGGAAAAATTTGAGATATTTTGGTTACTGTTCCTTTTGGACCAATACCATATTTGGTAAAAACTTCCCATGAACTAGAATTTGTTTTTTGTTACTGTTCTTTTTTTCCAGACAGCTTAGTGGCTATTTGCTATGAGTATTTGCTTTTTATTATTATTATTATTATTGCGTCATTGATTATGGATGCATCAAACATAGTTAGAAAACAGTACGTAATAAGCATTTTGATGATGTTTCTTTTGGGATTCTACAGAGCACCTTCGGGTCCACATTCCTTGGAAATGTTCCTGCTCAGGCTGAGGTCCACCAATGTGCAGGGAAGATTCATGGCTACAGAGGCTGCATAAAGGATTTTCAAGTTAACAATAAAGAGTTATTCATCATAGATGAGGCCTTAAGTGGGAAGAACATTGAAAACTGCAATGTCCCTGTATGTGATTATCATCCATGCCGTAATGGTGGTTCCTGCACAAGGTAGGTCATTTTTTGATCACTCACTAACACAACATAGCTTAGCATTTCAACCTTGCCATTGTTGTCCTCAGTGTAATAAACAATTAATATCTGGAACTTTTATCTATATTGCACTGACTTAAAAATGTAGGAGTTTCAAAGGTATTTATGTCCTATTTGCTCAAATGAGAAATGGTAATCACAGCCTCAATCTACTGAAAATAAATGTGAAAACTGGTTCTTCAGCTCAAATGCAACTCAATATTAATTGATCAAAAAGTCTCTGCTTTAAGAAAAATGTCTTTTCTGCTTCTTATACTAAGTGGTCAGACTAGCATTATTAAAAACTTACTCCCCTTTCTGTTTTCTCTCTCTTAGTGGGTATATGTGTAATACGCTCAGTTTAGGGATAAAGTAGTATGTACTTTCTAAGTGCCAGCCCAGAAATTTCATTTTGGGAGTTGCAATTAATGTGAATTTTTCCAGGTGTATCTTCACTAGCAGTAATAAAGAGATTAGGCCAGGACCTCTGCTTTTATAAAATAGGAATACTTCATTTTAGTTTAAAGAGTTTAAATGAAAATCTGTAGCTCCGAAAACAAAATTTAGCTAAAAATCCTGATGACTGTGAATGAATCAAGAATCTGCTTTACACTGTTACAGCTCTATTGATCTTAGAATCATAGAAAAGTAGGGTTGGAAGGGACCTCCAGGGGTCATCTAGTTCAACCCAATGGTTTGGACAACTGCAGACTAACTCTGCTTGCTATAGGCCAGCTTGCAGGCTGGTAAACAAAGCATGCTAGAAAGCACCGGCAGGCTGCTCAGGGAGTCACCTGACTGGAAAAGGGCACAGCTCTGGGCATATAATTCCCAGCAAGAACTAAAGTAAATGGTTTGGGTCTGGAAGCTGAAGGGAAAGGAGCTGTGCAGAGGGCTGCCTACTGAAGAGGGACTGTGAATATGCTGTGCCTAGAGGTAGCATGTAAAACTGAAGCTGAGCCAAGCCAAGGAGTTTAACCCAGCAAGCCACTAATTGAAGAGCTCCTAGCCAGGAAGACTGCAAGGGATGCTGGGCTGACTTAAGAGATGCTCTAAGAACTGCCAGCTGAATACTGGTGCCTTATGAAAGAATACAGCCCCAGGTAAGGGGAAGCCTTGCTGCAAGGGAGTGGGATAGTCTTGTAATTTGCTATGCCTGGAGCAGGTTAGGTTTATGTTATAGTCATAGGGCTTAATTTTGAGATTAGAGTTATGCACCAGTGATTTGGGACTAGAAACGGGTATCTCAGAGGTCCCATTAATGTCTTAGGGGTAGGTGATTGCCTTGAGCCTGGCCAAGGGCCTAAGCAGTGCAGAGTTAAAGGTCCCAGAAGGCAAGATAAGGGGCTGGGACTCAGGAGCCTGTCCCAGTGTGGTGGGCCTAGGCAGCAAGGGGCCAGCTAAAGGAAAGGAGCAAAGGCTGGGAAGGCCAAGTTGCTAGCAAGCGAGTTAAGACCTGGAATGGTCAGACAGTGGCTTGTGGATAAAATCCCCCTCTTAAGTGTAAGTTGGTAGCACCTGCGAGACATGGGCATGGCTGTAGGGGAGTTTTGGAGGCCCTGATTAGCCTTTAACATGACGAGGTGTGACACCAGCTTGAGTGAGTGAGATCTTTGTTGCAGAGCCCTGGGGCAGCCTCCTTTTGTGGGCCTGCCTTCTTTCCTGCCACAGCCTGTTGTTAAATAATTATGGTCTTAATTAGGCAAAATCTAAAATCCATTTTTAATATTTTATAATGTATCAACCTCCATTTGGACATGTAAGAAATTAGTTGGTCAGTTGTAGTCAGTTGTATCGATATAAAGTGCAAGTACACTCAATAACTTCAGAATCCCTTTGAATTTACACAAATCAAAATACAACAATATCTTGGTCTGTATGAAGCTATTTGATGGACCATGCCATGGAATTAAGCACTTAATGGTGCTTTTATTACTTTCAGATAAAAATATGGAATTTGGATGCAAATAGAATAAAACCCAGGACTTCTATAGCTAAAACATGATGACATAGTCCCTAATTCTTAATTATTTCCTTTATTTCAGTGGTGTTTTCAGTTTGTGTTGTAATTTAAAGCAATTCAGGTATACTTCGAAATATATATTCTGCTTTTCCTGGCTGCATTCCATGTTTCTGCATCTTTTATTACACTTTAAATCTGTATTAAAAGATGAAACCCCTAAGACTACTCATTTTTAGAAAAAGAGCAAAATCACTGTATGAAGTGAATTTAGGTTTGGAAAGCAGTGTGGCTGTACAGTTCATTTTGAGGAAATAATTCTCCTTAAGTTAATAGCAGAGAAGCTTCCTAAAAAGCATAGCAAGAAAGATTAAAATATGAAGCTCGTAATGGTTTATATGCCCCCATTCCCATGGTCCAGATGCTACAAACTGGGTTTAGCAATAATTAAACAAAAAGATAAATGTTTGGAAAATATCTAAAACATTATTATACCAATAACTTTGGTGTCTGTGTCAGTCATGACACTAGTTGACTAGTCAATACTAGTCAACCAATATTTCTTGATTAATACATTTATTTTAGTTTGCAGAAGGACTCATGAAAATGTAAACATGCACAAGCTTAGTTTCATAGTGCTGAGTACAAGTTGAAAGTTAATTGCTCCCACAAACAAGTGTGTTTCCAGTGTCTCAAATTATTCTCACAGCAATTATTCTTACTGTTGTTGTTCTCTATGTATTGGAGCAGCAGATGGGTCCATTAATGTTAATCAATTAATTAAGACTGAAAAATCAAACTCAATTAACAATAAATTTCAACAGTGAGAAGCTTATCTTTAGATTTCAGGCTCCAAAAACACCATAATTATCAAAAAGTTTGATAAACAGAAGACCTGTTTATCAAAGTTGACCTCCTAAAATTTGAAGTTCTCCCTGGGAAGCTACACCTTGATTGAAAATTTATTTTCAACTAAAAGAGGGAAAATATATGTTTTAAAATCAGATTCAAGAAAATACCTACCCATTTTTCTGCATACGGGGCACTTCTACATGTGCCCCTGACTGCCCAGTTCATACTGCGCAGTAAATTAGTACTAAATAACTGTGCAGTACTCACCAGTACTGCACAGTCCCAGCAGCACATGGGTCGTTTCCAACCCTACCGCACAGCAACGTTGGCATCATGGTTCGTGCACACTGATGCTGTGTCTCTGTAGCTTGTCGCTAGGGCAATATAGCGTCTCATGTAGACGCGCCCATTGAGAAGCAATGGGATTCTTTATAAACATCATACAACTGATTTACAATCCTTGAAATTCAAGCCAGACTTTTTTAGCATTCACTTAACAAAGACACAAAAAAGAGAATAATTTCTCGGCTAACTTTCTGGTAAGTAAGATGAAATTTTATGGGGAAACTTGATTCTGTGCCAAGCTGCAGAATCCCATACATTGAATGAATCAGGGATTAAATGGAATTAATATGTCTGTAGTCTCTGTTAGCTAAAAACCCTTGGTGTTTAATAATAATAATAGAAAATGAAAATACACAGAATAGGAAATAACAGCTATCCCATGCAGAAGTATAAACTGGATTTAAAACTATTCCTTGTACCTATCCCGGAATGAGTGCAAACTGTTGTTTTTTTCTGGCAAGCCTAAAATGTTATATTTTTATAATTTTTGTACCATTTCTTTAGTCTTCAGTATTTCTAAATTCTGGCTGTGAAGAATACCGGAAGAAGTTCAGGAACAGAACAAGAAAGTTGTCTCTGTGACATTTTCTCCTAATTTTATAAAGTAAGGGATTCAGTTGGAATGTCCAGAGATTTGGGTACTTATTTGACCTCCAAACCTTTATCCAGGCCAAGCCTCTGATCACTAGTCTACAGGCTAGGTTCAGTACTTGTATTCAAAATTTCTTTGTTTTATAAATTGGAGAACTAAGTCAACCAAAGGAAAAAAAAAAAAACACAACCCCCAGAAAAAAGGAAAAAGTTTCATTTTATTAGCAGTTACATATTGTCCATATAATACTTTTGGCTTCTCATAAAAGACAGAGCATGCTTTCCATCAGCGGGCTGCTCTCTTTTGGAATCGAATGATGCTGTCTCTCAAGTCAAAGCACCTCTTCTTAAGTTCCTCCAGCATTTTTTAATAATAGTTTTGGGACTGAAATGCTATGGACCATCCATTCTAGACTGGAGAGGGTGACAAGTGTAGCAGGCTTTTAGTGCATACACAAGTGAAGCACATCTAGAAAATCATGATTCTGTCCAAGCAAATGTCAGTAGGGCCTTGGTGACTTCAAAATGCCACTTAAATTGATTTTCTAACTGTTTTTTTTTTTTGCTGACACCCTTACATATTGATGCATTAGGATGATTATTTTGCAGTGTGAAAAGCCTTTGAATCCCCTAGGACTCACTTTACACATATGAAGTTTTTCCTTCAATAAGAAACTAGTGAGACACCAGACTTTCCTAAGATTTCACATACTCTTCAGGGAAAAAGATGTTACACCATTATTAACAAGAAATCTTTCATATAACAGTCTGAGGAGTCATGAAGGAGTTAAAATGCTTGGGTGAATCAGAATGACCAAAATCATCTTGTGCACATATTCTTCACATCATATTTCTGTGGCAAGGTCAAACAATTAGGGGAGAAAAAAATCCCATCTCCAATTTGCTCTGCCCTCCAGTAATAATACATGGAGAACTCATTTACCCTGATTGATCTTTCTGGGCATAGGAGACCTCTGGCTTAAATCCCATGTGAAACGTCTACCACCTTTTTATATATATAAAAAAGATCTGCATTTCTGCAACACAGATTTCTTCACATCAGGGGACTGTGAGGTGAAATTTTAACCTGTATGTTTTTCCCCTTAAAGCTTATATAGTAAATTGCTCTAATTCACAAGTTTTTTCAGGTAGATATTTCAAGATTGACTTCATATAACTAGATTAGATATGCTTCAGCCTGTAACCAGGGATACGTGTTGCTATTTAAATTTTCTTTACCATTTTAGCATTATATTTCTCACTTCATGGTTATTACACAAGCAAAGGATGTGCCAAACTAATCAGACCTGTTAACAAGTATCTGACAATGCCAATGTCTGATGCTTTAGAATAAGGAGGTGGGGAGGGGAAAGAAAATATGATGCATCCATGCAGTTTTACATGCTAATAAATGAGGAAAGCCCAAAACATGAAACCTGATTACTTGTAGTTCATAAAACTAAAAATATTACTAGACTTTATAGTATCCAGTTTTCTTTAGTCTACTATATTTTAGTACAGGCTGAATATGAACATTTTCAGCAGAGACTAGAATGTGGCCTGACCACTTTCAGAGTTTATCTTCTCAAATGTAGTTCCAAAATTCACCTTCCCACAGGAACCTTCACACAATGATGAACTCTTAAGATATAAATAATATAATTTTAAACCCAAACCCCAGTAACCCAGCAGCAGGTGATGAGCAAATTCATTTTAGGAGAAACTTTTTTGTTTTTACCTCCAGATGCTACAATGAGGGGGCATATACCAAATGTTTTAGCTAAAGTGAATATGTCTGTATGTCCTTGGAGCCACAGATCCATGAACTGAATATTAGCTTGCTGTGAAAAAGCAGACAGTACTGAGCTGTGAGCAACACAAGGAAAACATGGTTCCAAATTTAAATAGGGCCTAACCTTCTGACTGTTAGGATAATGTGCAAGCTGTGCACAAAATTCATTAAATGTGGTGTTTATACAGCATCTCATTTGATGGTATTTAAATGAGAGAAGCTGCAAAGGGCCAATGTTGCATGGTGGCCTAGACATATTGCAGGTACTGTTTTAATACCAATCAGCATACAATGATTTGAATCCATTCCCAGAACTGCTAAAAATGTCATTTCTGAGAATTGTAGTACAGCCATTCAGCAAGTTGGTAACAGTACTAGTTTCCAAAAGCAAAAATTATCTCAGGTGGGATGACATTTGAACACAAGATAGCACCAAAAGACATTAAAAACTAGCTTTCTCTAAGGTCTGTGAGATACCTAAAGGTAGATAAGGCTACCCAGAACACGTCTTATTCATATTCATCCAAAATGGAAATGTTAAATAAAAATCTTTATAGGGATTTCTTCCCAGCTAAAACCCTAGCATAAATTTACAGAGCAAACTCCTTTATCTACTTCAGATCTAAAACATAAAAAATGTAGGAACTATTATTTTGGTGATTTATTAATAGACCTCTTAGTGACTCTCATAGTGCAAGAGTACTATATACAGGTAAAATGTCAAACATCGTATATTCCTTTTAACATGAACTAATTGCTTTCATAATTCTTCAGAGGTATTTTTTTCCTAATGAAGTTTATAAACTTTCTGTAGGGGTTTATGTGTCCTCTAGCTACTTATCATACCGTATAGCCACAAAATGCAATGCTTTATGCCACAGAACATAACTATAACTTACTAATCATTACATTCATATCAGAACATTTTTTTGGATGCACCTTACCTAGTGCAAATTATGTACCTATCTATTGGTGATAGATTTACAGGCTCCGCAAATCCAAAACCACAGAGGTGAAAAAACAAAAAGGCTGATGAAATTTTAGAGCTACCTATTGCCTAACATGGTTGACCGGAGATTTAACAGTGGCAAACATTATCTTTTCTGAGTCCCCATCTTGGGGAGCTTTTCACTAAAAGGAAGTCTGAAGCTTATCAGAGGTCACTTCACAGGACAGATATTTATTTTAGTTTAGAGATGCCTCTGAAATATTTTTTCTTCGCCTTTGTCACCTTGTTGAACAGACGAGTGCGGATCACATGGTTAATATTCAAACTGAATTTGGAAGGTCTTGATATGAGAAATCAGCTTGACACAAAAGGTTACCCTTTTACAAGTCTTGCTTCTGCCACTTTATATCCATCTCAACAAGAGCTTTTGTTTTTAAGTTCACTTTCCAGAAAGAAAGAAAATTGGAATTGTTTTTTGACCATTAGGCCTCTCCGCAAATCCAGCAGCAGCTGTGTGGATTTAGTACAAATAGGCACTAGAAGTGGAACAGTAGGCTATATTTTGGATTCACCTGAATAGCAAAATAAAAGGAGTGACATTACAGGAGTTAGTGAGATTTCCCATCATCAAAAGTGCAATAAATTAGCAATTCTCCTTCAGTGCTTGTCCAAACATATATTTTGCTATTGGTGTCCATGCACTCCATGCATTAAGGTTTGGTTTCTTTTACCCAGCAGCATCAGGTGGTACCACATCTCTAACTGCAGCATCCCCCAAGCCTTTAACTTAAGGGTGTAAGGTATGGAGCAACAGTTCCTTTTTATTGCTCATAGTAATTAATTTGGTATGGTATTTCCTTTCTCTTTTTTTGAGGGGGAAAAAAAAATTAAATTGTTTCTGCTTGTGTGTCTGGTCTGCTACTGGGACCAGTTCTGAGACCAGATACAAATCTCTACTCCCCAAGATGCCTTTTATGCAAAGCAATCATACCTCTAAGTGACAAGCACAGCAGGTGCATATTGTGTTTGGGTGAGAGGTACAAAGCGGGTGTGCCATTTGTTTAAGAAATTGGACAGATAGGAATTCTTATCTGAAAATGTTCCCCTTTAAAGGTCAGTGCATGCTTCTTCAGACCCTGAAGTGGCTGGAAATGAAATTCCTGAGCACCTTCTAAAGGTGCTTCTACTAACCCCTCCGATCATGGACCTGAGACAGCTGGTCCTCAAAATCCATTCTAACTGGTAAATTTATGGAAGACAATGAGGAGAAAGAACAGTGAGCTCACAAAAGGAATAAATCCAGTTCTTTATTATTCTGTTATTTTGGAAGGCACAAATCCTCTCAAATCACTGCAGGAATGTGGTAGCTCAAGGCCTAAGAAATGCAGAAATTTTAGATAAAATTAGATTAGATAAAACAATCTGCTTCCACCATCATATCTCCTCACCAAATATTGTCATCATCATTGTATCAGACCTGCAGATCTGATACACTGGTTGCAGCATACAGCTGCTACTTGAGCTTCTAATTTTGTCCTGTCCATATGGGTAGAGTTTATTTTACCTGTGTGGAGTCTGGAATACAATAATGGATCTCATTATCTTGGAAATCACAAGCATCCATCCAGTTCCAGTTCCAGACCTATAATTCCATCCAGACCTCAGATTTCACTCAGCATCTGTCCTTCTTCAGAAACACCTCTCACATAAACATACCACATCAGGAAATGCATCACTTCTAAATCTTTGAAAAACGGAAGTCACATTTTAAAAGATCAGGAGCACAAGAAGAAGGAAGTTTACTGCTGTTACTTTCTAATTCCCAACAAAGTATAAAGGGCTAGTGCCATATCCTGGAACTGAGGCTGATCCCTGGGTAATACAGCCTGAGCTAGCTGTAGCAGAGGCAGTGGTAGGACTGGCAGTAGTGACATGTGCAATCTTGCATCCCCACTAAATGGACATCCAGGGCTGATGTCCCAGCTGCCTGCCCCTCATTACACAACCACAGGGGCCATTGTACACTGCCACTTTTTGCTGAAAATAATCTACTTTCACAGTATGTACAGGCATTTGGGGAGGCTAGGGAAAGGTTAGTTCACATTAAAAATGGCCAACCAATCTAACTGAGTTTACCCACATGCAGGCCTTACACTTAGACCCCTAGTTAACTCAATCTAGGTATGAATTGTACAGGAGTTCCAAGAAGGTTAGTTTGGTCAAAAAATGGTTGATGAGACCTAACTTAGCCATGCCTTGGAGGTGCCCTAAGTTAGATCATGTACAGGTAAACTAATCTAACTGCACTTCTGTATATGTTTGGAGTGCAATCCCCAGGGCTAGGAAAGCCCAGCCCCAGGCCTGCATTTTTCCTACCACATAATAAGCCTATTTTTAGGCCTCTGCCCCTCCCTCCATACCTAGATGGTGGTTTCAGTGCAAGAAATACCTCCTGCCCATGGAGAGAGGAGAGAACCCCCTAGATCCTGCCATCTACCACCCCCTTACAGAGCTGCCATCCTCCCTGATGCTGCTAGGCCCCCACCTCCTCTTGCTCCTCCCTCCATCCCAGTTTACTTCAATCAGACTCCTGGAACTGGTGAACCCTAGTAAAAAAAGGCCACAGGAGTGGTCTGTGGGATCAGGGGCAGTTTGGCAGGATCAGCGGAGGCTGGGAAAGGCCAGAGAGATTTGGAGAGATTGGAGATCCTCTTCCTGATAACCCCCCAATCCCTTTGCCCTCCTCCCCATGGAGCCTACTGACCCCCTGATCCCCCAATCCCATTTCTGCAGATGCTACTGACCACCCTGATCCCCCAATCCCATTTCTGCAGCTGTCACTCCACCCAAGGCCCCCCATAGACCCAGCCCCACCAATACCTCCCTTTATGCTGATTTACCTTAGATCAGGCTTCCAGCACCTATCTAATTACTGAGTTAGATGAGGGGTGGGGTACATTTTTAACCCAGTCTAACCTCCTGAACTTCCAGCTGTAATGTCTATATGACATGGCCTCAGTCTCACCCAAGTACTATTACTTCATAGTTTCATAGTTGTTAGGGTCAGAAGGGACCTATTAGATCATCGAGTCCAACCCCCTGCCCTTGGCAGAAAAGAGTCAGATGGCCCCAGTCAGGTGTCTGTCCAATCTCCTTTTAAATACCTCCAAGGAAGGAAACAGCACCACCTCCCTTATGGAAGCATATTCCATACTTTGGCAACCCTCACTGTAAAGAATTTTTTTCCTGATGTCCAGTCTGAATTTGCTGTCTTCCAGTTTGTGGCCATTATCTCTAGTTACCCCACAGGTGCCCTGGTAAACATTGTATCCCCTATTTCTTGCTGGCCCACCCTGATGAGCTTGTAGACAGCCACGAGATCACCTCTCAGCCTCCACTTGCAGAGGCTGAAGAGGTTCAGGTCTCCCAATCAGTCCACATAGGGTTTTTTCTGTAGGCCTTTAACCAAATGAGTGGCCCTCCTCTGAACCCTCTCCAGGCCATCCAGATCCCTCCTGAAATGCGGTGCCCAAAACTGGATGCTATGGCCTGACCCATGCCGCATAGAGGGGAAGTATCACCTCCCTAGACCTGTTTGTGAGGCACCTACTTATTCAAAAAAGGGTGCAGTTAGCTTTATTTATTACCTTATCACATTGGTGACTCATGTTTATTTTGGAGTCAACTACAGCTCCGAGATCCCTTTCTGCCGATGTGCTGCTTAGAATGGTACCTCTCAGGCTATAGGTGTGTTGATGATTCTTCCTCATGAGATCAGCCAAGCTGTAAGAGAAGAGACTCTTACCTCTTGGAGAGAGATGCAGCCCATTTTGTCCAAAGAAGGCCTTATCCTGGAAGTGAAGGTTGTGGTCAAGGAATCCAAACCCCACATGATGGCACCAGCTCTGGAGCTGCGAGCTGACCTCTCTAACACAATTGCTGTGGTGCTGTCCTTGACTGCTGACACAGGTGTCCAGTTCTTCAGGCTTTTTTTTACCACTGTCATTAAGCAGGAAGAGATTTGAGGTGTGAACATTAGTATCTCTAAATAAAACACATGCAGCACCCTATGTTTTTCTAGAAAAAGAAATTGCAGAAAATATACTTTTTATATTAACTGTATTATGATAGGTTGCATTGCATTTCTTTAAAGGGCAATTATCCATCCACTGTTCCTCTTGCTCATTAATTTAAACAATGTAATATATTTTGGAAGTATACTATGTTGGAAACCAGACATGTGAAAATGGTTCAGTGACTCACATTTAAGCAGCCAGACTCCTTGCTGCCCATAGGGATTAATTATGAACATCATACCTTACCAAAATATTCATAGATTGATTTAAATACTGAGAGTTCAAGTTTAGACTGCTGTGGGCTTTTTTTCTTTTTTCATCATTTCATTTTATGTGAACCAGACTCTTTTGCATTCATCAGTATCCAAAGTATTGTTACCTACAACAGAAAGGCTCACATCCTGGATAAAAAAGGAAATGAAATAAAGAGATGCTCATCTGCACAGTGAAAGGCAGGCTAAGTAGGACTGAATAATATCTAGTTAGAAAAAAAAAAGAGACAGAAAGATAGAAAATAGCCATTTTTCTAATAGTTAACTTTAACCATTAGGAGAGAAATACCTAGGGGTATTGTTAAGGATGTCTAGCTTCAAAAGTAATTTTTCTCTCCTCTGCCCCGAAAATGACATTCTGAAATATCTCCGTGGTGACTAAAGTAAAAATCTGGAAAGCCTTCAAAACAGGCTCTGAGAGTTTTTACATACAAAGCACTGGGTTGAGGAAGATTTGGCAATAAACACTTGTGATCCAGATATGTGTGCATGAATTCACCCCTCTGCTCCCTTGCTGCTGGAATTAACAGGGAAATTAAAATCAACATGCTTTTTACCCTTCTGACTTTTCAGGGAGAAATACATGAATGTGTAGAGGTTCCAGTTAGGATGTACTGACACCCTGAGAGACCGTAAGTGGGACTGTGCCCCCGGGATGCATTTCACCCTCAGAGAGGACACAACTCCTTGATGTGTGTCATCATTGCAGGGTGAATGCAATGCACACACCATCATCTGCAATCACAGGAAGTAGAGCCTAGCTGCTGAGATTGTCAAGACTGATACAGCCTTCCTTGTGGTGGCCTTAACCTTTTCTTGACTATTTTGAAAGATGGCAAGGTAGATGCATTTTAATTGTTTCAGCCTTGACAAGCACCCATTTTATTGCTGAGCAGTCATATTCTTTGGGGCAAATATAAGACACAGCATTGAATCCTAATTTTAAAACTTCTTCGTAACTTGAAATGAAAACTGCAAAGCAATAAGAAATATGTTGTATTTTCTTTACAAGTTGCGGAAGTCAGTGTCCTGATTTATGATGTGATAGTTATGACAGCTCAAGATTCAAGGCTACATTATAAAGTCTGCTTTCAGCTTCAGCAAGTGCTCTCTCGGTCCTGCTGTGTTTCACTTAATAGCAAGGACAAGTGGATTCTATCTGTAAGAGAGCATGTTTTGCATATGAACTACTGCAAGGCAGGAGACAAAGCTGAGATGGAGTAGGATTCAACACATCTGATTTTACTTAAGGACTCTTGTTTGTTTTCAAATAAGCTTTTAAACTGGGTGACTGATTTTAGGGGCAAGTACTGCTTTAGCACTGATATGAGGGGATGTTTGTCCTTGAACAACTCTTTGATTTACTTTCTATGCTTGCACTTGAAAGTAAAATGCTGTGATTTAACATAAACAAGACAGCATCCACGGGGCATGAACTAATCTTGCTAAGTACAACAGTAACCTTAAAATAGAAGATTTGTCTATGAGCTGCTAATTTGAAATTAACTTATAACATTACTTTAGCAATATTTAGTTTAGTGTCTATAATCTTAACCTTGTGATCAAGGCTATTTTCTCTCTGTGTGTGTATATATTTTTTTTGTTACTTGGGTATATTAATGTATAGAGAGAGTGAACATAGGAGTGAACAGATATAAACCGATAGTTATATTGTTTCCTTATTTACACTATATACAGTTTCCTGAGCAACCTTTTTGGCAGCTTCTAATTCCTGAATATTTGATTTTGCAACCTTAATTTTTTTCTTACCATAGTTTTTGCAGGCACTTCTATTGTCTTTTTCAGGATCTACAGACTCCAAGGCAGTGCCACAGTTCATGTTCATATTGAGTATACCTTTTATTCAGTTTTCTCAATTTAATAAAATCAAAATTAGGAGCAATGGTGTGAATTATTTTATAGTACATTTCAGCTTCCTACTCTGCAGCTGTTTAGCTGTAGAGATTTGCTTATAAAAATGCATGGTTTTGGGGGGTGGGTAGAAAGAAATGAAGAAAGAAAGTACCACATTGAAACCAAAAATAAGGTATTGGTTTGTATAGTTAATCAAACTTATATAAAAAAACAACAATCAGACCTTAAACATATAGACCTTTTGAAAACCAAATTCCATATCTTTGCCTGGGGCTCTTTCTGTTTATTGTTGTCTATTTATATTGGTCTAAAATGAAGCTTTACTCTGGATAGCTAAGCTAGTTTTAATCTTTCTTCCGCTAACTTGTATACCTAAAAGTGCTATAGCTTACTGCCACCTATAGAGGAAGATCAGCATCTGAAAGCATGCAGAGTTAAAGTGATGGAGATAGGGAGGAACTAAAGCCCCTCTGGTCAAAGAACAGTAGATCCTACAGGTGAGCTAAAGGAGCTCATACCTGTCAGTAATTGAGTTTTGCTGGTGGTTTATGAGATTTAAATAAAAATAGGGCTACAGACAAAGTAAATCCCTCAATAGCATATTCAAGCAATTTTCTTTTCATAGAAACATTTTTTTCACTGGCAATAGCTTGGCAGAAATGCTTCAGAGTTTAAATTTCATAGAGAGAAAAAAATCAGCTTCTGACAATCCTTATGTCAGCTAACATTTGAGATACTGTGAGATTTACCGAAAATAAAAGAAGAAAAGCTTTCACTGTGCTGTGCCCTATTTGGTCATTGTACTTGTAAACAGCACTTATTTAAAAACAGCTTCCAGGGTTCTTTGTTTCCTGTAATTCCTCCTCCAAAAATCCTTCTCTCTCATTAAAAAAAGGAAAGAAAAATCTCTTCCAAATGCAGATTTCATCAGAATAATAATGCCTGTCAGTGGGTGTGTATTGTCTATCATTCTCCCAACCACCTTTTTGTTCGAGACTTACAGTTGTAATCTATTATATTTCTTTGCTGAATCTTTTTCAGAAAGCAAAATATAGAGATTTTAAGGAATATTTAAAACATTTGATATGACTTTAACCAATAAACATTAAACAGAAAAATCGCGATTTTTTTCATATCTGAATATACTGTATGTTTTTCTCCCAGCGCTTTGACATCTGAGAATTGCCCATGCTATTGTGTATCAACCTCCCAATACTGCACTGAA
>NW_017728918.1:49283115-49289974 GCF_001723895.1 Crocodylus porosus | reverse complement strand
CATAGAGGGGAAGTATCACCTCCCTAGACCGGTTTGTGAGGCACCTACTTATTCAAAAAAGGGTGCAGTTAGCTTTATTTATTACCTTATCACATTGGTGACTCATGTTTATTTTGGAGTCAACTACAGCTCCGAGATCCCTTTCTGCCGATGTGCTGCTTAGAATGGTACCTCTCAGGCTATAGGTGTGTTGATGATTCTTCCTCATGAGATCAGCCAAGCTGTAAGAGAAGAGACTCTTACCTCTTGGAGAGAGATGCAGCCCATTTTGTCCAAAGAAGGCCTTATCCTGGAAGTGAAGGTTGTGGTCAAGGAATCCAAACCCCACATGATGGCACCAGCTCTGGAGCTGCGAGCTGACCTCTCTAACACAATTGCTGTGGTGCTGTCCTTGACTGCTGACACAGGTGTCCAGTTCTTCAGGCTTTTTTTTACCACTGTCATTAAGCAGGAAGAGATTTGAGGTGTGAACATTAGTATCTCTAAATAAAACACATGCAGCACCCTATGTTTTTCTAGAAAAAGAAATTGCAGAAAATATACTTTTTATATTAACTGTATTATGATAGGTTGCATTGCATTTCTTTAAAGGGCAATTATCCATCCACTGTTCCTCTTGCTCATTAATTTAAACAATGTAATATATTTTGGAAGTATACTATGTTGGAAACCAGACATGTGAAAATGGTTCAGTGACTCACATTTAAGCAGCCAGACTCCTTGCTGCCCATAGGGATTAATTATGAACATCATACCTTACCAAAATATTCATAGATTGATTTAAATACTGAGAGTTCAAGTTTAGACTGCTGTGGGCTTTTTTTCTTTTTTCATCATTTCATTTTATGTGAACCAGACTCTTTTGCATTCATCAGTATCCAAAGTATTGTTACCTACAACAGAAAGGCTCACATCCTGGATAAAAAAGGAAATGAAATAAAGAGATGCTCATCTGCACAGTGAAAGGCAGGCTAAGTAGGACTGAATAATATCTAGTTAGAAAAAAAAAAGAGACAGAAAGATAGAAAATAGCCATTTTTCTAATAGTTAACTTTAACCATTAGGAGAGAAATACCTAGGGGTATTGTTAAGGATGTCTAGCTTCAAAAGTAATTTTTCTCTCCTCTGCCCCGAAAATGACATTCTGAAATATCTCCGTGGTGACTAAAGTAAAAATCTGGAAAGCCTTCAAAACAGGCTCTGAGAGTTTTTACATACAAAGCACTGGGTTGAGGAAGATTTGGCAATAAACACTTGTGATCCAGATATGTGTGCATGAATTCACCCCTCTGCTCCCTTGCTTCTGGAATTAACAGGGAAATTAAAATCAACATGCTTTTTACCCTTCTGACTTTTCAGGGAGAAATACATGAATGTGTAGAGGTTCCAGTTAGGATGTACTGACACCCTGAGAGACCGTAAGTGGGACTGTGCCCCCGGGATGCATTTCACCCTCAGAGAGGACACAACTCCTTGATGTGTGTCATCATTGCAGGGTGAATGCAATGCACACACCATCATCTGCAATCACAGGAAGTAGAGCCTAGCTGCTGAGATTGTCAAGACTGATACAGCCTTCCTTGTGGTGGCCTTAACCTTTTCTTGGCTATTTTGAAAGATGGCAAGGTAGATGCATTTTAATTGTTTCAGCCTTGACAAGCACCCATTTTATTGCTGAGCAGTCATATTCTTTGGGGCAAATATAAGACACAGCATTGAATCCTAATTTTAAAACTTCTTCGTAACTTGAAATGAAAACTGCAAAGCAATAAGAAATATGTTGTATTTTCTTTACAAGTTGCGGAAGTCAGTGTCCTGATTTATGATGTGATAGTTATGACAGCTCAAGATTCAAGGCTACATTATAAAGTCTGCTTTCAGCTTCAGCAAGTGCTCTCTCGGTCCTGCTGTGTTTCACTTAATAGCAAGGACAAGTGGATTCTATCTGTAAGAGAGCATGTTTTGCATATGAACTACTGCAAGGCAGGAGACAAAGCTGAGATGGAGTAGGATTCAACACATCTGATTTTACTTAAGGACTCTTGTTTGTTTTCAAATAAGCTTTTAAACTGGGTGACTGATTTTAGGGGCAAGTACTGCTTTAGCACTGATATGAGGGGATGTTTGTCCTTGAACAACTCTTTGATTTACTTTCTATGCTTGCACTTGAAAGTAAAATGCTGTGATTTAACATAAACAAGACAGCATCCACGGGGCATGAACTAATCTTGCTAAGTACAACAGTAACCTTAAAATAGAAGATTTGTCTATGAGCTGCTAATTTGAAATTAACTTATAACATTACTTTAGCAATATTTAGTTTAGTGTCTATAATCTTAACCTTGTGATCAAGGCTATTTTCTCTCTGTGTGTGTATATATTTTTTTTGTTACTTGGGTATATTAATGTATAGAGAGAGTGAACATAGGAGTGAACAGATATAAACCGATATTTATATTGTTTCCTTATTTACACTATATACAGTTTCCTGAGCAACCTTTTTGGCAGCTTCTAATTCCTGAATATTTGATTTTGCAACCTTAATTTTTTTCTTACCATAGTTTTTGCAGGCACTTCTATTGTCTTTTTCAGGATCTACAGACTCCAAGGCAGTGCCACAGTTCATGTTCATATTGAGTATACCTTTTATTCAGTTTTCTCAATTTAATAAAATCAAAATTAGGAGCAATGGTGTGAATTATTTTATAGTACATTTCAGCTTCCTACTCTGCAGCTGTTTAGCTGTAGAGATTTGCTTATAAAAATGCATGGTTTTGGGGGGTGGGTAGAAAGAAATGAAGAAAGAAAGTACCACATTGAAACCAAAAATAAGGTATTGGTTTGTATAGTTAATCAAACTTATATAAAAAAACAACAATCAGACCTTAAACATATAGACCTTTTGAAAACCAAATTCCATATCTTTGCCTGGGGCTCTTTCTGTTTATTGTTGTCTATTTATATTGGTCTAAAATGAAGCTTTACTCTGGATAGCTAAGCTAGTTTTAATCTTTCTTCCGCTAACTTGTATACCTAAAAGTGCTATAGCTTACTGCCACCTATAGAGGAAGATCAGCATCTGAAAGCATGCAGAGTTAAAGTGATGGAGATAGGGAGGAACTAAAGCCCCTCTGGTCAAAGAACAGTAGATCCTACAGGTGAGCTAAAGGAGCTCATACCTGTCAGTAATTGAGTTTTGCTGGTGGTTTATGAGATTTAAATAAAAATAGGGCTACAGACAAAGTAAATCCCTCAATAGCATATTCAAGCAATTTTCTTTTCATAGAAACATTTTTTTCACTGGCAATAGCTTGGCAGAAATGCTTCAGAGTTTAAATTTCATAGAGAGAAAAAAATCAGCTTCTGACAATCCTTATGTCAGCTAACATTTGAGATACTGTGAGATTTACCGAAAATAAAAGAAGAAAAGCTTTCACTGTGCTGTGCCCTATTTGGTCATTGTACTTGTAAACAGCACTTATTTAAAAACAGCTTCCAGGGTTCTTTGTTTCCTGTAATTCCTCCTCCAAAAATCCTTCTCTCTCATTAAAAAAAGGAAAGAAAAATCTCTTCCAAATGCAGATTTCATCAGAATAATAATGCCTGTCAGTGGGTGTGTATTGTCTATCATTCTCCCAACCACCTTTTTGTTCGAGACTTACAGTTGTAATCTATTATATTTCTTTGCTGAATCTTTTTCAGAAAGCAAAATATAGAGATTTTAAGGAATATTTAAAACATTTGATATGACTTTAACCAATAAACATTAAACAGAAAAATCGCGATTTTTTTCATATCTGAATATACTGTATGTTTTTCTCCCAGCGCTTTGACATCTGAGAATTGCCCATGCTATTGTGTATCAACCTCCCAATACTGCACTGAATGGAGATGTTCCAAGTGGGTAAATCCATCTATCTTATTTCCTAAAAAAAAATAATGTAAGTGGTTCCATTGAGATTTAATGGAAGATGTATTTCAAGAGAGCCATGTAAGGGATACTTGTGTAATCAGGGATGCAAGAACAGAACCTATCTATCTGTAGCAACTTAATTTATATGTTTGTTCATTACATGGGCAAGGTATTTTCAATGTCTGCATTTACTTATAATGCAGGAGTTACGCTTGGAAGAAACTTAACTCTTGTACCTACAGAAATGTGTAAGAACAAATGTAGGAAAATACCATTTTGCATAAAAGGTAAGAAAAACCATATTGTAGAAGAGATAATGGCATTACTTCTATAGCATTCACCAAAATTGTCATTTGTGTGTTTTAAGTCTTGTCTATAGCCAAAATTTATTTATAAAGCTTACATTTCTTAAACTGAAATTATGGAATGAGGTTCTAGGTGCAGAGTTACCTCAATAATCTAAGTAATCTTTTTCCCCAACCAAATACTCCCTGCATAGTGACTGCAATCACTGATAATCAGTAATTACATAATTGTACATGAAAACGATCTCTGTCTTCTGAAGTATAACACTGCATGACCATTGTAGTACACAAAGGAAAACGTGTTTTATTTTTATCTCATAGCTGAGATTACACCATTTTATAATGGCTCCACTCACTTTTTTTGAAGTTACTCCTTATTTGTACCAGTATAAGCAAGAATCTAATCAGGCCCACAGCTGGATACATTCAGCATCTTTTTGTTCACCCAGGAGAGATCTAGATTGAATTGATCTTCATCACAGAACTGAACAGAAAACAACAGGAGGGAAATCTTAGAAGCAGTATCTCATTTAGGACCTTATAAAAGTTCTTAAGGTGCTTATTTCATCACTGTACACAGTTGGATAGTCTTCAGAAATCAATGAAGAACCTGCAGTCAGAAGCTTGCATAACATTTCTTGAAGTCAAAGTTCATTCCATTGATAGAAGAAGAAAAAAAATGTGGTACTGTTGATTGAAAATGTGGTCAAAATCAGTTCTATTATTCCTCTTCAGATAGCTGCATCCAGATGGGTTGGGAGAGACAGGGCTCACACTGAAAGGCAGCAAGCAGAGCCAGAAAGCACTTGCTTGAGTTCTCTCAAACTGCTAGTTCAGTGGCTCTGTTGGAGAGAAACAGCAGTGGAGTCATCATCTTTCTGCTACCAGCAAATATCACAATGATGTCAGAGCAAAGCAAAGCTCATGAAAAAGAATTCACTTCTCTTATTTACGAGTAACAAAAAAAGGGAAAACCTATTCTACTTTACTGACAGCAGCCCAAGAGAAGTGCTTATGCTGGTAATGAAGGTGTGGGGGGGGTGGAATTCTGCTTTTGGGGAAAAAACAATTTAGATGACTTTGCGAACTTTTAAGAGAATGATTGAGTACAAGTGATCTGCACAGTGCACAGTCACAGTCACGGTGGCTGAGTTGAAGGGCTAAAAATAGCCCAGTGAGGCTTCAGGAGTGGGGGTGGCAATAATGCAGCCCCAGGTCTGAGACAAGCAGCTGGGCTGTGAACATATACAGTTGTCCTGGAGACCCAGTTAACCCTTTCTTAAATAGAGTTAACCTAAACTTGATCTAAGTCTGTACACTTCCTAAGGTGGACTAACTTTGATCAGATGGACCATTTCTGGGGCAATCTAAGCCCTTTGCACAGCTGCACAATCAGACATTTAGACTGACCTAACCTTGGTTAGGTCTATCTAAATGTAATGTCTGTAGGTACCTTCTGTACCTTCTGTAATACAGTATTTAGCACTTCAGGTTAATGACTTCTGAAGAAGTGTACTTCAGACAAAAAGGAGAATTTTAAATACATGCTCTTACTGTCTTGGCATGAATGTACCAAGAATGCCCATCAGTATAAAACCATCCTGTTTTCTCAACACTCATCTAATAGAAAAGAATGATTGAATCAATATTGTGTACCAGAATCACATCAATATGGAGCATATTCCAACATCTCAAGGATATGTTACAGCCAGGGGACTTTTGCTTGATTGAATTATTTATAGTGATAGTGTGCCAGTAACCCTCATTATTGCATAAGCTATTAATGTCTTCACTGCTGACCTTGCCATTGTTCCAATTTCTGAAAGGAGTTAATTATTACAAAACTCTCAGCTAATAGAGAGACCTTCAGTGTCTTAGCATCTTAGTGTTCACAGAATAGTTATGCTGCTTTGATGTGTGCAAGTTTACTAAGTTAATTGCCTTGCCCCTCTACTTGCTTGGAAAAAGGTGCACAGTTTAATGAGTTGGACAATTTTTGGTTGGGTTTTGTTTCCTTTTGCTTGGCTCCCTGACAATATTTTTCAATAAAAAAAAATGCATGAATAAAAACATAGCCTCTACTTAAATAGTAGAGTGTTGCATTTTTCATGTCCATCTAACCCTTGACTTTTACCATAACTTTTTTTCTGAAGAGAAAAGGCTAAATTGTGTTCCTGGAAAGGAAATAAAGAAGTCACCTAGTCCAATCCCTGCTCAAGGAAGCAGTCTAAAACCTTCCCAACAACCTTCCCAGTGACATGAAACTGGATGGACTTTCAGACACTCTGGAGGGTAGGATTCAGAATTACCATGAAAAACTGAAGAAGTGGTATGAAATTATCAGGATCTGAATGGGGCCAAGCCTAGCATGGGGAAGACTGCGCCATGCTCCAGGCTGTGCCTGCCAGCCCTGGATCTGACCAGAGCACACAACATCTGGCAGGGCTGTTCCCAGTGCAGCTGCAGTCACCTGGGTCCTGCTCCACTCCCCTCACCTCCAGCAGCAGGTCTTCCTCCTGCTATTGTTGTACAATCAGACCTCGACATGTTACAAGGGTGGGCGGATGAGAATAGGATGGGTTTCAACACAGACAAGTGCAAGGTGATGCACCTCGGGAGGAACAACCGGCACCATACCTAC
>NW_017728918.1:49269980-49282650 GCF_001723895.1 Crocodylus porosus | reverse complement strand
GTCGAACTAGATGATCTGCTCAGGTCCCTTCCGACCCTACAAACTATGAAACTATGACTCGGGCCATGAAGGAAGCTCCATCTGGGAAGCTCCTGCCCCAGCATGTGGGGCTCTGGCTCCAGCTCCCCGTTGCCTTCCGTTCACTCCACCTGCCCAGCCATTGGCGACGCACAGGGGGTGCACGCAGGTGCACATGCAATCCCTGAGCTCAGCAGTGTACCCCCTGCCAAAAACACCGCCAGCAGTGTCACCTCACCACCCCTCTTCCCCCACTAACACTGCTATGGCCACCTGCGAGAGCTCACCGCTCAGCCTGCCCTGCTGTTAACAGTGATGCGGCTGCCTGCGGGAGCTCCCCAGTTGCTGCTACCACATTCCCGCTTCCAACACTGCTGCCGTTGCCTGTGGGTGGTTGCCATGCTCCTCCACCCCACCCCCTCCCCGCCTCCGGGACATGCAGCATTCATGTGCCCAGCACAGGCAGCTGAGTGGGTGGAAGGCAGCTGGATGCTAGAACCAGAGCCCCAGTTGCTGAAGCAGGAGCCACCCAGCTGAAGCCTCCTCCTAGACAGGAAAGGTGCAGGAGGACTAGGAGGAGGAACCACTGCTGGAGGTAAAGGGAGCAGCACCCACACGACTGCAGCCACACTGGGAACAGCCCGGCCAGAAGTTGTGTGCTCTGGCCAGAGCCAGAGGTGGCAGGCACAGCCTGAAGCATGACACAGGCTTCCCCAGGCTAGGCTCAGCCCCATTCAGAGCCTGATAATTTCAGACCACTTCTTCAGTTTATCATGCTAATTCTGAATCCTACCCTCCAGAGTATCTGAAAGTCCACCCAGTTTCATGTCATCTTCAGATTTGTTAATCATGCACTCAATTCCAAATCATTTATGTAGATATTCTCATAATATTTCCTCACCTTACTAATGAGAAGGACATGGGAGTCAATGTCAAAAACTTTCCTTAACTAAATCTACAGCTTTTCTCCTTTTCATAGAAGCCATCATTTTCTTATAAAAGGAACTCAAGTTGGTGAGATACGACTTGCTTTTGATGAGTCAATACTGGCTGTTTCTGATTGCCGTGTTCTCTTCTAGGTGCTTAGAAATAGATTCCTTAATGACATGCTCCACAGTCTTTTCAGATATCAAGGTCAGAATGTTTGGCTTGCAATTCCCTTTTCCTTTCTTAAAGATGGACACAATGGGGGCATCTACACATCACCCTACAGTGACGTGGCGACACGCTATGTCACTGTACCATGCACTAAGTTGACATAGTGATCATGTGGGTCTACACATGATTAGCAGTTATTCTGCTGTAGCAGCATGCTCCCTCAGTATAGCACACCACTACAGCATCATAGCAGCACACATGACTCAGGAACTGCCTGTACTGCATCATGATTTAGGACTTCCAAAAGTACTAAAGCACAACGCGATCACGACATCGCCGTATTGTGACACCCTGTATTTGCCCTTTATCAGCACTCCTTGCCTGACTGCCATGAGTTCTCAAAGAGAATAGCCAGTGGCTCTGCAATTACCTTGGTAAGATCATCTAGTACTCTAGACTGTATCTTGTCCAACCATACTGCCTTCAAGTTATCTCTAACCTGCTCTTTCTTTACTCTGGGTTACTAATCTCTTTCCTTAGCCTTGCTGATGACTGTGTTTATCATCTAGTAGCTAACTATCTTTTGGAAGACTGAATACTTCAGCTTTCTCTGCATCCATTGTTAGATAGCCCTCCATGCTCACTGGGGAACCTACTTCCTTGCTCTTCCTCTTATTTCTGATATACTTGTAGAATGCTTTTTTATTGCTTTTTCAATCTTTTGCTACCTGCATCTCTTGAATGCCTTGCCCTTCCTGACTTTCTCCTTTCCTCCCTCATTTTCTCCTTATTTTCCACTTTTTCTAAGATTCCTTTCTGAGTTTCAAATCCGTGAAGAGTTTGCTGTTTAGCCAACATAGCTCTTGCTGCACTTCCTATCCTTCCTTTGCTTCAGGATAGCTTGCTCCTGTGCACGTAAAATGGCCTTCTTAAAGTACAGCCAGTTCTCCCCAACACCTTTTCCCCTTAGACTTGCCTTCCAGAGGACCCTATCTACCATTCCCATGAGTTTCTGAACCTGCTTTTCTGAATGCCAGTGTCTTTATTCTGCTGTTCTCCTTTCTTCTTTTGCTTAGGATATTGAACTCTGTCTTTTCATAGTCACTGTCACCTTCACATTCGCAGGTAATTCCTCCCTATTTGTGAGCAGCAAATCTAAAAGAGCTTCCCTCTAGTTGGTCTCTCTGCCTCCTGTGCCACATTGTCAGTTAGATGCTATCTCTTCTTAGCAATCCTTCTGCTTGGAACACCAAGTCAAAGAAGCCAAAGCCCTACTGGCACCATATGTGCAGCCACATATTGATCTCCAGAATGTATCTCTTCCTGCCTAAGACTGTTCTTGACCAGACAGATTGATGAGAACACAACCTGAGTTCCTGTCCCCTTCATCCTTATGCCCAGAACCTTGTAGTCACTTTTGATCTGCTACAGGTCATCTCTGGCAGTATCATCAGTGCCAATGATAATCAGCATGGGATAGCAGTCAGCGAGTTAAACATATCTTGTCACGCCTTCATAACATCTCAGGTCCATCTGGCAGATTAATCCCCCCAACCACCACTGCTCATCACTTCCTCTTGGTGACACTGCTTTTAGTCCTCCCAGCCTTTGGGGTGCATGGTTTGGCCTCTTCTACCAGTGGAGTAAGTACCTTCCCCTCTAACAGCTATTATTCACCTAGACAGCCAGGGGTCCAGAAACAAGTGCTGTTTGTTGCCAGATGTGACCAACTGACAGATTCCACCTTTCTGTGTGTCTTAGTTTTCCTTGTTCTCCAGTGTCATCTATGCTTGTTCCTTTTCCAGGATCCTAAGGTCTCCTTGTATAGTATGTTGATGATCTCCCCCTGTTTGTAGGTGCTTCTGAGCTTAATGCCCTCATCCCCCTGCTTTACTTGTGGCAGGTTACGGTGTGCTTGGTGTTTTGGGGCAATGTGCCTACACAAACAGGCCACATCCATGTGAGCATGGATGTTTGGTTGTTCCTGGGGAATGCCTGTGCCATGCACCCTCTGGCATGCAGCAGGTTACTCTAAGTGGGGTAGGGGAGGCTGGGGCCAGAACTGGGCTGGCCTCAGCAGTGACGAGCCTGCCACTCAGAACCTGGCCAGCAGCCATACTGTGGCTCTGGTCGGCCAGGTTCCAGTTTTGAGCAGCATGTGCTACCCCCCATGTACACCACTCTGCTTTTTTTGGCGGGGAGGGGTTGCTGAGATTTCTTTGACCCCTGGATATATAAAAAACCCTGTGTTGTTCCCTTGCAGCACAAAGAACAGATGAATGTGCCATATGTGGTGCCGCAGACAAGTCTGTGGCACCACATACCACACAGCTGTGCTTGCCTGGGCACAGCCACAGTGTTATTTGTATAGTTTTAAGAAGAGATTAGACACACTTTTTAGAGACTAGTATAGATAAGGATGATCCTGCCACGAGCAGGTTGGACTAGCAAACCTCCTGATGTCCTTCCAGCTCTATTCTTCTGTGACTATCATTTTAGTCAACTCCTCCTGAAGCTGCCTTACCTGGTTCCTGAGAGGACCCACCAGGAGACAACTTTCACATACATGCAAGCTTCATTCCTGACAAAGGCATATCAGAACTTGTGTAAAAGTCTCAGGTCAGAGACATTCCCCTGGACAGAGCCTGCACAAGCACTGGCAGAGGAAGAGCTGGCAGTGTTGGCGTGGCTTGGCATTATGACATCTTCCATCCAGCTCCTTGATTCTTCATCTGCTACTTCCTAGACATTCCTTTTTCCTCTCTTGTGTTCTGGTGCTCAACAAGTTTACAGGGAAGAGGCACTACATTAACAGTGAAGGAGCACTGAAATGCAACTGTTATAAACTCTCTTGTTAGCTGTTTGCTAGCTTGTTTGCCTGGATCCTGGTGCCACACTCCTTGTGTCACTGGGATTTTGGGTGCCTCAGTCTCTCTGTCTGTGTATGCCCTGCCTCCTCATTCACACTACTATCAAGTGGTAGGCTTATTGTCAGCAACCTCCAAAGTGCTTTTGTCCTGTTTGAAAAACTGACTTTAATAGTAGACATCTGCTTTGAATAACATGATTGTGAACCTACGCAGCCCTCCACTGGTTTTAGTCAGAGATCCAAGGAGACTGCAAGTCATTTGCATCCCCAGCACCAGATGATAGAGAAGGATGGAAGCAGGTAGGCTAATTGGCAGGGGAGTGGGCTAATTAGCTATATCACTTGGGAGTTCTAATTATCCCAACCAAAGCACCCCATAGACACAGTTACCTTGCTTCTAGTTCAGGAGGCAGCTTGCACAGAGTGTTTGAAGGTGATGCTGCAGGAAACGGTAAGTTCATTTTAGTGATAAATAGCTGCATAGTCACATGCATTTGTCATTTTCAGTATAACAGATATGTGAAGTATGAGCAGCCTTAAGGATCATTAGCCTGCAACAAACAAACAAAGGCCTTAAAAACTCTGGTGTGTCACTTTAAAAGATTAGGAGAGATGGAGGGTATTGCTAGTCCTGGGACCCTACAATGGCAGGGAATTTGTTAACCAAGAAGTTGACTGTGGACCAGGTCTGTATTTGCATAGATCACTTTTTTATCTTAAACACAAGAAACAAGTGTCATACTACAGAGGATGGCAAAAAACTCTGCTGTGCCTGGGAGAAAATTCCTTCTTGAACCCCGATCTGGCTAGTTTAACCTTGAAAGCATGAGCAAGGGTAGAAGAAATACCACCACTGGAAAAACTAGTACACCTTATCCAGTCTCCTACCCTTACTGTGGCCAATCTCTGATGTTTCGGCAGAAGAAAGAAATGAAAATAGAAACCAAGTTTTGCAATCATGAGAGAAAAAGCAATCCACATGATAATCAAATATCCTTTTATTCCCCTCTTGGGAAAGCCAGCATCTCAAATGCTCAAAGCCTCATATCACAAGCTTTAATTTGAATTTATAAATCCCCTGTACCCAATAATACTTTCCCTTCCATGAATTAATTCAGCTCCATCTTGAAAGAAGTAAATGCTTTGCCCCCCACTAACTCCTTCTGAATGCATCCTAGAACTTCACTGCTCCGATAGTTAGAATTTTATTTCAGATTTCCAGCCTACATTGTGACCAATGTATATAGATCAGTTTTTGCACCACCAAACAAGGGAATCCATACTGTTCCAGACATGTCACAGGCAATGGGACTTATATTTTATCACTTGGCTACCCATTAAAAAGCAACTTTATTAAATTATATAAGTTTTAAGAGTATTTTATATAGATATTTAAAAGAACAAAATGTAACTTTAACTAGAGTGAGCTATAATAGTAAGGACCAGAGAAATATAGTTTTTCAGATTTGAACTTTGGTATTAGTGTCTATTAATATCAGGGAATATATTGAATAAATCAGTATGTATATGAGATCAAAGACTTAGATGATACCCAGTAAGAACATTAGGGGATGGACAAGCAATCCAACTTCAGTGAGTTAAAAGGAAACATGATCTTACTGTAGAGCAGCTGACATAGTAGCTGTCTATCTGTGAACTCTTGCAATAAGGAATGCTGAAGTTGAGAAGTTTTTCCCTGAATTATACAGGGCTATGTTGTCTTGGTTAAGCTTTCATTTACCATAGGATAAGAGAACGCAGTAAACATTTACCATGTGAGCTACTCTGTAGTTTGTCTCTGGCATGTTTAATGCACTGCACTTAATCATTTGTCAGTCAGTTTATTTCGGGTTGACTGACATCTCCATTTCTCAGTCAAGTATGTCCTACCATCTAAAAAAGAAAATTAATTTATTCAGTGATCTTATTATGGCAGAGATTTTTGTGAGGAGGGAGGAAAGATTTTAGACAAGTAGGGTTGGGAAAGATTTTAGACAAGCCTTGGAGCACAAAATGCTTTTCCTCAGGTCTAAAAAAGAAGCAAACACACTAAGCTAAGTAATGAATAATTATTCAAATACAGATGGAATAATCATTCAACTTATTTAAATAATTGTTACTTAGCTCAGGCTGCATCTATTTCTTTTCCAGATCTGAACAAGAATACTTCTCCTGCAGAACGCAGGCCATCTCCTGATCAGGCCCATGACTTATGGTTGAGCTAGAACAGGGGTGGGCAAAACGCAGCCCAGGGGCCAGATGCGGCCCACCAGGCCATTCTATGTGGCCTGCAGGGCCCCTAAAAAATTTAGAAAGTTAACATTTATCTGCCCTGGGTTGTCATGCAGCCCTCGATGGCTTGCTGAAACTCAGTAAGCGGCCCTCTGCCCAAAATAATTGCCCACCCCTGAGCTACAGCATCTCTGTTAGAAAGTTTTTCAATTTTGATTTAAAGACAGAAAGCAAGATGCTACCCCATTCCTTGTTAGGCTTTTTTGTTGGTTAATTTCTCTTAGTTAAAAATGTGTGCCTTATTTCTTGTGTGTATCTATCAAACTGCAACTTCTCATACAAATTTCTAATATACCTCCCTAATTTTTTAGATTAAAGAGCCCCCCTGTATTCAGATGTATTACTTTCATTTGCCATGGGGTAGAGAAAAGGCAATAGACAGTTACCATAAGAATAAGCCTTAACCTTCTTTTGGATGAACTGAAAATAAGCAGGCACTTCTAAATGAGATGCTACAGCAGTATAGCAATGAGCTACTCCACTGTAGCTCGTTGATGTGGTGCAGTAGCATTATCAAGCACTAACCATAACATGACACTACTGCACAGTAGCATCGGGAAAAAAATGTGTGGTGATGGTACTGTGCAATAATGGTTACTGCACAGTCATTTAGTAGATACTTATACAAATATGAAATGACTGTGCCATAACAACTGTGCAGTCCGCCACTTGTGCAGACACAGCTAGAGAGTCTTAAATTTTTAATTTGAGAGTTGGTTTAGCTGTCCAGTTTTTCAATATCCTTCTTAAAGTGAGGACCCAGAGGTGCAATCTGGTCATACTAAAATGAGTGGCAGTTGAGAACTCATCTACACGTGACACTTTAGTGTTCAGTAGAGCAAATTACTGCATAGTAAGCATCACCATCTACATGTGCAGACCCTTACTGCACAGTAATTTGTTCAACTTGGCTTAAATTAACTGCCGAGTAGGTACTGCTCAGTAAGGCACGTGCAGGCAGTCAACCAAGAGCAAATTTGCTTCTGGTCAACCAGGCAGCAGCGTATGGGAGAATATTCCCTGTCCCTGGGAGCTGCCTGCTGCTAAGGCAGGCTCTGCCACCAGAACATGGGTGGGGATAATGTCCCAGCCTCAGTTCTGTGATCGTGGAACAGGGCCTGGGAGATTGCTTCCTGCCCCCAGGAGCTGCCTGTAAATTACCCTGAAGTAAAACTATTCAGCCATATTTGCATGTGTTGATGTGCCCACTATCTACTAAGACCCATAAATCCTTTTCTCAGTCACCACATTCACATATACAGCAAGCCAAGGTGGAAGTGTTCCTCATTTCTCATTCCTTTTAGTTATATTAGACATATTGGATACGTCCAGATGTTTCGTTCCCTGGGAACAACTAGCAACAGCGGATCTTGTGCCACTACTAGTTGTCCCTGGGGAACAGCTGTGCCATGTGCACTTTATTACAAGGCAAGTTACACCAATTGGGGTAGGGGAAGCTGTCACCAGCACTGGGCTGGGCCAGAAACTTTACCTGGTGTCTTGGGGGTCTCCCAGGACTGCAGCAGTGGCAATCCTGTCACGCGGAGTCTGGCCAGCAGCAGAGTGTGGCTCTAGCCAGCCAGGCTCCGGCTTTGGGCAGTGCATGATGCCATTGCATGTGCCACTCTGCCTTTTTTTTTCCACAGGTTTATTTGACCCCTGGATTTCCTGGGGTCAGAAAAACCCTCCACACTGCTTCCTTGCAGCATGGAGAACAACTAAACGTGTAGTATGTGGCACTGCAGATGTGTTTGCGGCACCACATACTGTGTGGCTGCACTCACCAGAATGAGGCCATGCTGCTTAAAAGAACCTTATTTGTTGCAAGATTCAGATGTTACTCTAAAAATGGTCTGTTCTCAGCTTTATTCACTACTCCATCAATTTTTGAGTCATCTGCTATCCTACTCACAAGAATTTTATATTTTTTGCTGGTACCATTTGGAGTTCATAGGACTCGAGTGTCCCTAGACCTTCTCCTGAAGGGGTTTAAAAGCAGTAAAACAAATAGGCTACCCTTTGCTCAAGGTAAAACGTATCATCATGCCCTGTGACAGCACTAGAAGCAACAGTTCACTTAATATATTTTGCAATTTTTCTTAGGTAAAAACTAGTAACTAAAAGCAGTATTTGAGAGCTCGGTCTTTTATTCCATACATAAAATATAACATCTGTCTAGTTGCATTTTCATACCTAAGAATCACTATCTAGAGTTTGAATCCAACAGACAGGGAAGGAAGAGGCAGTGCTAGTATTTGTGTAGTGAGATATCCAAACCATATGATGCAGTAGATAGGTAAAATAGCTGCTTTGAACTTGAATGCAATGATAACCTACATGACATGGCTTTGATATTATACTCAAACTGCTGATGCAGTTCAATTCTTCATAGATTTCACAGACATTAGGGCTGGAAGGGACCTCGGAAGATCATCGAGTCCAGCCCCCTGCCCAATGAGCAGGAAGTCAGCTGGGGTCATAGGATCCCAGCCAGATAAGCGTCCAAATTTCTCTTGAAGGTGTTCAATGTAGGTGCTTAAACCACCTCCGATGGCAGGCTATTCCAGACCTTGGGGGCTGGGACAGTAAAGAAATTCATCCTTATGTCTAGCCTGAAGCGGTCTTGCAGTAGTTTATAACCATTTGACCTCGTCATCCCTTGGGGTGCTCTGATAAACAAATGTTCCCCCAGATACTGGTGGTCACCCCTGATAAACTTATAGGTGGCCATCAGATCACTCCTGAGCCTGTGCTTTTCCAGACTAATGAGCCCCATAGCTCTCAGCCTGTCATCGTAAGGTCTGTCCTGGAGCAAGGGGAGGACCTGGACCCCAAAGGGTCAAGGAGGGACTCTGGGGAACAACACACCCCAGGGAAAATGTAAGAGGAAGAAAAGCGAACAAGAACGCCCTACCTGCTGCAGGAACCGCGGTGGGACGAGAAGCAGCGGCAGGACCCGCGCAGCTCATGAGCCGCGGTTTTTTTAAAGTGACAGCAGCTGGAGAGAAGGGGGAGGAGAGCCAGCACGGAAGTATAAGAAAGGGAGACAGCAAGATGGAAGGGGAGGAGAGGTGGAGAAACGGTGAAGAGAAGGTAGCTCCCAGACCCACTGAGGAGGAGGGGGAGTTGGAGAATGCTGCCCACAGGGCAGGAGAATGCCCAGACAAGCACCAGCATACAGACACTGTTACTGGGCTTTGAAGGACTGAGGTATCCAGGCTGCATATCATTCTGAAGCCGAGAGAAGAGCATCCAGGAGGGTCCTCAGTGACAGAGATTAGTCCCACTGGATCGCATGGGAGAAAGGTGAACGGTCGAGGGGCTAGCTAAAACCATCTCGTCCTGGAAGGAAGACTCAGGAGAGCCCGTCAGAGGAGGGTTTCTTCTCCAAAGCGGAAGGGATGTCAGGGGTTGGCTACTCATAGGGTACACTAAGGGTAGGGAATAGGTAGCACGAAAGGGCAGTCAATGGTGGAGGAGGCACGCTGTAACTTAGATGCCACAGAATAGCTATTTTCGGATTATTGAGAGGTAGCAAGCAGTTTGCTGCTAGCATCTTTTCCTGTTACTTGTTAATTTTCCTTTTTTTTGTTGCCTGGGATGCCAGGGTAAAGTAAAGCAGAGAGCTACGACAGGCCGAGGAAGTAGAGGGCCTAAGTTGACCCGGCCATACAACTCAGACTTAAGCGAGACCGAAAGATACGTTCTCGCATAGAGAGGGCTTGCCACAGATGGCAACAACAGCACACCGTCGAGGCTGGGTAAAGGGCGAGGTACAGGGAAGGTTGGAGCGTCATGAAGATCATCACCCCTCGGCCTGAGATAACCGAACCCGGACAGTTGGACCCCTCCACCACTGATCGAATCATCAAAGTCATGGCAGCAAGGATTAGGAGGGGATAAGACTGCCTGAGGTGAGAACTCGCGGCCCTATTACCTTTGGGACGGAGCGGAAGACCATCATCAAGATCCAGAGCCGAGTGGCAAGGGACCGGATGATCGAGGCTCAGCAGGTGCAGTCTGTTTTCCTAACCTCTGATCACGTGTGTGGCTCTTCTCTGGACTCTCTCAAGCTTCTCCACATTCTTTTTGAATCGTGGGGCCCAAAACTGGACACAGTACTGCAGCTGCAGCCTCACCAAGGCTGAATACAAGGGGAGAATGACGTCCCGGGATCTGCTTGAGAATCATCCAAGGATGCAAGCCATTGTTTTGCTCAGTTTACTAGCTGAAGAATTGTATTGAAGGCTCATGTTCATCTTGTGGTCAATGATGACCCCCAAGTCTCTTTCTTCCATAGCGCTAGCCAGTGTAGCACTGCTGAGCCTATAAGGATGCTGCAGGTTTTTCCTCCCAAGGTAGAGAACCTTGCATTTTTCAGCGTTACACACCATCAGGTTCTCATCTGCCCATTTGCTGAGCCTGTCCAGGTCAGCCTGGATCACCCACCTGTCTTCTGGTGTGGATGCTTTGCCCCAAAGTTTGGTGTCATTGGCGAGCTTGGCCAGTCTGCTTCTGACTCCACTGTCCACATCATTAATGAAAATGTAGAACAATATGGGTCCAAGGACAGAGCCTTGAGGGACCCCACTGGTCACAGGGCTCCATGATGGTTGACTTCCATCAATTACCACCCTCTGGGTCTGACCGTGGAGTCAGTTTCATAGCTAGAGGATCATGGTGGACCCAAGACCACAATTGGACAGTTTTGCCAAGAGGTGATCATGGGATACCAGATGGAAGGCTTTTTTGAAGTCAAGTTATGTGACATCAATCTTTTCTCCCTTGTCCAGGTGATAGGTCACCTGGTCATAAAAGGAAATGAGGTTGGCCAAGCAAGACCTACCAGCAACAAACCCATGCTAGCTATCCCTCAGGATGTTGGCTTCAGCCAGTCCATTAAGGATGGTGTCTTTAATAAACTTTTCTAAGACCTTCCCTGGGTCAGGCTGATGGGCCTGTAGTTTGCTGGATCCATGTTCCTCCCTTTCTTGAAGATAGGCACCACATTGGCCTTCTTCCAGTCTTCAGGCACTACACCAGAGTGCCAGGAGTTCTCAAAGATCCGTGCCAGGGGCTGGGCTATGATGCTTGCCAGCTCCTTGAGTATTCTGGGGTGTAAATTGTCAGGGCCAGCTGACTTGAAGGTATCCAGCCTCTCAAGGTATTCCTTTATGAGGTTGGCATTGATGGAAGGCAGTGAATCACCCTCACCCAGACCTCCCTGTCCCATAGTGGGCATGGGTGTCCCATGGGACTGATGAAAGACCGAGACAAATTACCAATTTAATAGGTTGGCTTTTTCCTGGGCATCAGTTGTCAGTTGTCCCATCTGGTTCAGCAGGGGTCCTGTGTTGCCTTTGCTTTTCCTCCAGCTCCCCACATATCTGAAAAAGGACTTTTTATTTTCCTTGATGCTCGAAGCTAGTTGGAATTCAGTTGCAGCCTTGGCTTTCCTGGTTTGCTCCCTGCAGGACCGGACTAGTGCAGAATAACCCTCCTTGGAGGTGAATCCCAACCTCCATTCTTTGTAGGCCTTTCTTTTTAGCCTCAGGAGGTCTGCTAGGTCCCTGGAGAGCCAGGGGGGCTCCTGTGCCCTCTTACTGCCTTTCCTCTGAGATGGAATAGACTTAGCTTGTGCATTGAGGATTGCTCCCTTGAGGAGCAACCACTCTTCCTGAACTCTCCTCTCCCTGGGGTCGTGGTCTCTTAGGGCCTCACTGACAAGCCTCCTGAGCTTTGTTAAAGTCGGCTTTTCTGAAGTCAAGGACTTCTGTGTTGCTGACTGACTTGCCAGCTTTATGGCAGATGGTGAAGGTGATCAGCTCATGGGTGCTGTCACTCAGCTTCCCATTGATCAGTAGGTCGC
Organism: Crocodylus porosus; assembly: GCF_001723895.1. Taxonomy (NCBI): domain Eukaryota; kingdom Metazoa; phylum Chordata; order Crocodylia; family Crocodylidae; genus Crocodylus; species Crocodylus porosus. Next base: position 49,270,504 of record NW_017728918.1, on the reverse strand, counting down.
CAATTAGATCATCCCCAGTGGCCAGTACCAGGTCAAGCAGCGCTTCACCTCTCATTGGCCCATGGACTTCTTGAATCAGGTAGAGGTCATCCATGCATGAGAGGAAGCTTTGCAACTGCTCAGATTTTGCTGAGTGATCCTCCCATGAGATCTCCAGGTAATTGAAGTCACCCATGACAACCATGGTCTTGGAGCATGTGGCCTCAGCCAGTTTATGGGTGAACTCCTGGTCAAGCTCTTGAATTTGGATGGGAGGTCTGTAGTAGACTCCCACCGTTGTGTCCCCTGTGCCGTGTTCCCCGTGGATTTTAACCCAGAGGGTCTCCAGTCATCCACCCTGGTCACCAACATCAGCTTGCAGGGATGCATAGCTTTCCTTAACATAGAGAGCTACACCCCCGCCCCTTTTATCTACCTGACCCCACCTGTAAAGGGTATAGCCATCTATACCCATGGTCCAGTCATGGGTGGAGTCCCACCAGGTCTCCGTTATCAGTATGACATCATAATTATTTGCATTGAGT
>NW_017728918.1:49190180-49269969 GCF_001723895.1 Crocodylus porosus | reverse complement strand
AGCCAGGGGGGCTACTGTGCCCTCTTGCTGCCTTTCCTCCGAGATGGAATAGAATTAGCTTGTGCATTGAGGATCGCTCCCTTGAGGAGCAACCACTCTTCTTGAACTCCCCTCCCCCTGGGGTCGTGGTCCCTTAGGGCCTCACTGACAACCTTCCTGAGCTTTTCAGAGTCATCTTATGTGAACCCTTTTCACCATGGTCAGATCTGGGAGTGTAGTGAGGTGAGTGTGGCACACATGTAGTGAAGAGACCTCACTTCACATGCACCACGCTGCTGAAGGGGGTGTGGTCACATGGCTCTCACCACAATCCTGGATGCCAGTAAGTATTTTAAGTTTGTCAGTGTGGGGTCTGACTAGAGTTCCTGTTTTTTGTGGCTCTGGAAGCCAGAGGGTGAGCACCACCAGTGCCAGTCATCCATTCTTTTCACCTGCCACTGAATTCAGTGGATGTGTGGGGGAGTATGGGGAAGGGAGAAAAAAGGTGACCAGTGGCAGCACTCGCTCCATGGACTTCGGAGCTGTATGAAAGCAGTTGGTGAGCTCAGAGCTCCCAGTGCATGCAGAGCTCCCAATGAGAGCTACACTGTCATGTCAGTGAGCTCAGAGAGCTTACTATGCATGCAGTGCCCAAGCAAATGGGAATGTAACCATGTTGCCATTCCCCACCCTACCTCATGATCTGCCCCTGTCACAGATTCCTTAGGGAAGAACTTGCTTAGGACCCCCAGTCTTGTATAATCTCTCCAAGTACCTTGGAAACCAGGCTAAGCATAGCTTTTAGATTGGGTGAGCATCTTCCTCTTTGAACTCTGATACCTGGCCTCTTGGTCCCTGAACCCCCAAGTTATCCATGGCCCTTAGAGAGATACCTTCTGCCTAAGCTCCTGGAAAAGGGCTTCACCTCTTCAAGCAAGTAGAGTGCACCCAAAGTCACATGCAGCAAAGGAGGCAGCTCTTAAAACAAAAGCAACACTTACTAGTCCACAACAGTACAACAGAGTCCATGGGCCCTGCAGCAATCTCTGGTCTTGAGTGTCTCTCTCTTTTCTCCTCTCTTTTGCTCCTCTTGCTTGCCCCTTTGTCTCTTTAAGTCTGCCTCTTCAAACTCATCTCTGAAGTGCCTCTCCAGAACCAGAAACAGAGAGTTCACGTATTTGTCTGGAGTCAACTTAATGTGTCAGCATAAGCAAATTATCTCCTTTTTGCCCATTTTTCCCTAACAGAGCACTTAGGGAGAGCCCCACAGCTCTACTTCCAAACACAATTAACTTCTTCTTTCCCTGTGTATAATGTAGTCAATGAAACTGAGACATACAATGTTATTATAACATGAAAACAATTAAACCAGAAATATTACAACAAAAATAGAATCTTTCACAATGCCCAAGGGTCTTCAAATTCACATTCAATTTGTTTGCCTATGCCCTCAAACCAGAGACAAATTCATTTATATCTCATTACAACGATCAAATTTTTAAGGTGTACAGTAGTATTAGCTGAGATCCAATTAAGCACTAATGCATATGTACATGTATTATTATTAGCAGCTTATGATGATTTAGTGAAGAGATGTCAGGTAAGACATGATCTTCATTTAATGAACATATTGTCAGTATTTGGGAGCGGGGGGTTATTTTATTTTCCCATATACAAGATGGAAAAGGTTGATTGCAATTTCATTTTAGATGCATGTTCTAGCAAGACTTAATCTACTTTCAGTTTGTATTTTGTTGATTTACAGAAGTATTTTCTGCTCTCTTATTTCATTTGTTCATTTTTGTTTCATATTCTAACAATGTGATTTTTAGGCATTCAGGCACATTTTCAAAAAAGGCTTAATGAGTAAAGGAGTAAAATGTATTGAGTAAAGGAGAGTACAGTTCCCAGACACAAATGAAAAGTGAAGTCATTATAGGAAATATTGCAAAATTATCTACTATGTTTCTTGGTCCTTTGAGAGCATATGGAAGCAGAAAACCTGATGAACAGTGGGAACTGTTCAGCTACATAATTTACTGAAGAAGATTTATTTTCTTGCTAAAGACCAAATTTTAAGTGTGAACCACACTGGGACCTCATCTGATATTTATCTGTCTTTGATAGACTCATATCTTTCATTGACATGACTGGGTGTTCCACCTGGATAGGGAAACCAAACAGTTGGGTTTGAGAGATCTTCACGTGGCTCTGAGAGAAGAATTTTATCCTAATTTCCTAACTACTGGGAAATAATTTTTCTACTTCTTTTGTTCTATTTTAAAACATCTTGAAAAGCTGCAGCCTTATCTGTCTCCTTTGAAATGCCAAAAGGTATGGAATTTGGTGATAGAAGTAGGGATTTTGAATCCCAGATCTTTCTACCACAAACATACCCTTGAAGGAGTAATTTTGGAGGTGGTAAACTTGAAAGAGGCTTTGAAACCTTTTCGTTCAGAGTTCTGTCAAAAATAAGTGTATTTGTTAAACATTTTCTCACAAAGTCTGAGAAAATATATTCTTGAAAACCTCAAACACTTATTTCTATTCCAATTCAAGAACTTCCTGTTCTGGACTTGAAGGTCAATCACAATACCTTGAAACTTCTCTAAGGTAGTTAAAAATATATTTAACATTTCTTTTTTCCTTCCCAAAGTTTGAGGGTTTATGACTATGGGCTTTTTTCAGAAAATATTTCACTTTCCTCTTGTGTAGATTCTGGCTTACATCCCTAGTGAAAATTGAGCAATTTAAAGGTAATTAGGTTATTTGGAACTATTTTTTTTATATAAATTCAAATCCCTTATCTGCTGTTCATATGAACAAAAATCTTGCAACTATTCAAGTTTGAATTCTCTTGATACATTTTCCCAAATATCAGTTGTTCATCTATTTATGTCTTTTATATGACCCCAGTACCCATTAGCTACCGCCATGTCAAATAGCTTATAGAAAAGAACTCTTTAACATTTATTTTTTGGATGACAAGAAAATGCACTGGCACCAAGGAGACTGGTCTTAAGAGGACTGATCCAAAGTCAGTAGAGTTCATTTGACTAACTTCAGTGGGCTCTGGTGCAAGGCAGTCAGCCACAAACTGTTGATAATGTAATCAAAGGGTGCTTCTACACGAGCTGCTGTGTTGCTGTAGAGTAAGGTCATTGCTACTGTGCAGGAGGATCAAAAATGCACTACCAGACTGTGCGGTACTGGCAGGTACTGTGCAGTCATTTAGTACTTGCTAAAGCAAGTACCAACTAAAGCAAGTATCAATGACTGTGCAGTACCAACTACACCTGTAGACATGCCCAGTATTAGTAAGACCTTCCATTGGAATAGCTGGACGTAAAAATCAGAACAGAGAAAGAATTAAAGAGTTATCCTGGTAAGAACATATCATTGGGCACACAATATATGATGATGTGAGAGTGTTAAGTTTTTATGACTACATTCTCAGGAACACCTACATAAACCCATGTTTAGATCCATCACTCTGGCATTCCAGGGTATAAATATGGACTTACCTGTTATTCATGGCAGTAACCTGATAATATTACAGTAAAAACTAAAGCAAGTCATGGAATTCTCAAGAATGCAGCCTACTCATGTCAAATTATGAGGATTTTATTTTATCTGGTTAAAATTCCAGTTGGATGTCTTGCTCTCTCTAATCCTTCTATTTTATTAGGTCCACTGGTCATTGTTTGTGATGTGACTGCTTGAACAAGGACTGAACAAACTCATATCACAAATGCTACCAGAAAACCATTTCAGGATAACAATGTTTAATCTCTGCGAAGCAATCAGTTTTCTGACTGGTCACCTATAGAAGAAATCTTTTATAGCTCTTTAACCATATCTTGGGTGTGTCTACATGTGCATTAGATCCAGGAGCAGTTTACTCATAAGTAAACTAGTCATGAGTAAGTGCTCTCAGGCAGGCATCTACACATTTAGAGAAGTAGGAGCGGATCCACTGCTAATGGCAGCAAACTGCTCTTACTTCCTGGGGTCCTGCAATGGGCCCCTGCCACCACTGGGGGGAGCTCTAGGCTTCCCCTGGGTGCTAGTCCAGGGGCTTGCATGGAGCACTGGACCGGGAGACAGCTGTCCCCTGGCCAGGGCTGGGACATTGCTCCCTGCCCCCAGGGAACTGCCTGCTGTTGGGACAGGGACAATGTCCCCTTACCCTGCCAGCAGGAAGCTCCCAACCCCAGCTCCCTGATAAGGGTAGGGAACTTGGAAAGAGCTGCAGGGGTGGTGCAGGTCCCAGGCCCCTGACCTGATCCATTGGTGGGGCAACTCCCAGCTAGTCCAGGCTGGGTGGGGATTCCCTGCGCAGTCAGCGGCTCTCTGCTAGCTGTCCCACCCATGGATCAGGGCAGGGGGCTCAGACCTGCCCCACCCTTGCAGCTGTTTCCAAGCCTTGTGCCCAAATTGGGCACAAACCTGGGAGCTGCCGCTGACCAGGCCAGTTCCCAGCCCCCATTCTATAATCATGAGGTAGGGGCTGGAGAGCCTGTTCCCCACTCAGCTCCATGATCACAGAGCTGGGTGGGGAACAGGCTGGGGAATAGGCTGGGAATAGGTTCCCCACCTGTTTCCCTCCCAGATCCATTACTGGGGAAAGAGAAATCTCAGATATGTGCAGATATAATGCATTCTAGAAAAATAGTGAGTTGTTTGGTATTGGGATATTTATAGCAAGAACCTGTAGGACAGTTCTTATGAGCTGGGTTAACCAGAGCCTTCTTTTTTTTCTCACCTTACAGAGCTGAGAGATGATTTATTTCATAAAGTTCATAGGCAGTACAGTGTTTTTGTAGATCTTATACAAGTCAGTCTGCAGACAGTGAAACACATTCATCATCTTCACTTACCCTTGTGTAATCCCATTAATTTCAATGAGAGTTTTGCCTGAATAACAAAAAGTAGGATTAGATGCACTGAAGAAAAAATACTTTGTACATTTCTTTTCTGCAATTTGCTATCGTGTTCTGGTTTTTCTATTTAAAAAAAAAAAATCTGAAGACTTCACTGGATTTTCTCTTCATTTTCCAATTGTATAAAGATAGAAATTGGTTGTTCACCTCTTCCGATGTGCTATCTGATCATTCTGTACTTTACTTACTGCTATCAGTATTCTAGTACCAACTGAAGTAGGAGTTTAGCCTGCATGAAGCATTTGGTCCATTGCTTTTATTTCTAAATCAAACAAGAATTTTACCTCATGACCAGATTGATATAGACTACAAGATTTGATGGCCTTCCTCTGCATGTGACTCCTAGTCCTTTTTATTGGCTCTCTCAAGTTTTAAATAACTCCTTTGTTTAACTGTGGTAAGTTAGGATATTCTTGATATTTACATTCATTGTTCCTAGTGGTTATGTGAGAGGTTTGTTTATGCACTTTTGTTTGGAATAGGCTAGATGGACAGTTGTCTAGCATGGTTAGACAGGGATGATCCTGCCTTGAGCAGGGGATTGGACTAGATGACCCCCCAAAGTCCTTTCCAGTCCTCCTTTTTTTATTATTCTAAGTTACACAATAAAAAAGACTGGTATCTAAATTTCACATAAAAATATACAGGTAAGATATGAAAAGTATCATGCTTATTTGAAACTAATAAAGGATTTTTTTCCCCCAACCAATATGGGGGGAACCCCTCCCCATCTTACATATATGTACAAAGTTGGTGGGAGGGTCAAGCAGCTGTTGTAGTTCTGACTCTGGCCCTGAGCCTGGGTTGTGGTCAGAGGCAGACCCACAGAAGCTGCCTGCCTCCCCCCCTCTACCCCCGCCTTGACCTCTGCACCTTCTACCCCTTGCCCTCTTCCCATCAGGCAGCTTGCCTCCAGCTTGGGCTGAAGTCCTCCTGGGCAAAGAGTACATGGAAACTCCAATGCTGCTGCATGGCCTGGTAGGGACCATACTTCCATGTGCTCTGTTCCATGACCCAGGGAGCAATAAAGCCTAAGCATTGGGGGGGGAAGGGGCATAGACCTTGGGAAGCTGGGGATGGGAGGATGCAGGTGGCAAGGAGGGAATGATGTCTGTAGGGAGAAGAAGTGGTGGAGGACAAAAGGAAAGGGGGCCACCTAAGCCCCTTCCACCCCCCACAACCGCCTGATCCCCCAGCCATTCTGTAGCAGTTGGGGGGATGTATTTAAGAGCACTCTTTGATAATTAGATTCTATACCTGGAAAATTATTAGGGGGGATCTTCTTAAATTCATGGTCATTTTAGATTCAAGTAAATACAGTAGATATGCATCTCTGCAGATGAACTGTTGTGAATGCCAACTGATGATTGTCTATTTGGCTTCAATTCCCTGTGCTTTATTTAGAGCTGTGTCATTTGTACTTCCACTTAAATAATGAAAGTCTCTCCCCAAATTATCTACTTAGCTAATCTCTCTTGACACTGCTGCTGGTTTTAGAAATGTGGAGTAGAATCCCCCCTTTCAATATAGACTCTCCCCAACGTCTATGCACAACTTGACTCCCACATAATTCTGAGGACATAAGTGGTTCATTTCTCTCTTGTGCATTCTCTGCGCAGGGACAATTTCCTTTCTAAAGTTTTCATGTACCTTCATACACCAGTCATTGAAATTCACAGTGGCCAATTGTAGATGAGGAATGGGAAAGGAGCAAACCAGGTGTCATTTGACAATGACAAAATCACAGGAAGTCACTTTCTTCTAACACGGAACAAAGAATTGTACTAGAAGAAAATGCAGTATTAACCATAAAACATCTTTTTCTCATATATTCTTTTTTCCACCCCAACCTTCTTCATAGCTTGATGCTAAAACCACTCTGCTGATAAGGAGACATAGATTGGAATCTCTTCAGAATGAGGCAGTGTGATCTACTGAACACACATTGACTTGTGGGCAAGAATCTGGCTCTTCCAGTGAACACCTTGTACAAATCTGTGTGTCACCTTCTCTCCTGCCCATTATGTAAATTTATCATTTGTGGTCATTGACTGTCTCTTGCTAGATATTGGCTAAGTAGGTCAATGGGATCTCATTCTTAAATGAGGGCTCCCAACACTTCCTGAACCTGACACAGTATTGTTAAACTGCTTCATCTCTTCTTCATGGCTTCAGTGCGCCTGCAGTAGCTAGATCACATATGAGTCCCACACCATCCTATGAACTACTGACATGATTTTACCTGCTTGCATCTGTATAAGCAAATTCTGTATTATAAAATTTCATCTCTAAAACATTAGATTTGGTCTTACTTGACAATTATATAACCTTTCTGTAAGTTGAAGTAATCTTATCTATCACATTTCCACAGTGCCCATCACTACCAGACCTAGACATGAATGAAATGTACAAGATTCAATTCACTTAGATAAAAGGGGGGTTCAAACAACTAAGGCTGGGTAGACATTACACTCTTTGAGCAACAAGTGCACAGAAAGTGCTCTACAACTGTCACGAAGCAGATGTTCACTGCATATAGAGCGCTTAAAAAATGTCAGACCCTGCTCTAAGCTTACCTGAGATGGATGTGGTATCAAACTAAAGCACTTTAGGTTAGAGTGCTTTATTGAATGTCTGTACCAGATCCCATCACAAGTCAAGATAGATTGCATTCTGCAAGCATCCCAAGGGCTCTTGCTGGACAGCCTACTAGCCTCAGCCAATGCTCATCAGCTTCATGTGAGCATCAGCCCAGCTCCACCCCTGGGCTGTCACAGAGACAGAAAAATCTCTGCCTCTTCTCTGTATGACTGGGCAAGGTGGGGGAGTGGAATGGAGGCCCCCCTGCCACACTTACCTGGCTTGCCCCCCTTTCCCAGGACCCAAGTCAGCAGCTGGGGGTTGGGGGGTACACAACAAGGAGACTTCATTCCCCGCCCCCAGCCCCCAGCCACTGGCACTGACAGCAGCCAGCTGAAGTGGGGGGGGGGGCAGGGCTATGGAGAGGGGCTGCACTGGCCAGTCAGGAGTGGTTGGCTGCTTGGCTGGGCTTGGATTCTCCAGCAACCTCCTGGGAGGCATGTGGGAGCATCCCCAGCCTGCTGGCCTCACCCAGTGCAAGCAGGCTTCGAACCCCTACCCCACCAAACAGCAAACATCTGTTCTGTTTGCTCCCAACCTAATCTAGAGCACTTTGAGTAAAGCACAATACTCGGAGTGCTTCTGCCTCAGGCTTTTTGAACATCTGTACTTAGCCTATGGTAATTTCTATTGCAGTTGGTACTTAGTGATGGGCCTATTTTCCTTTTCCAAAGTTTTACTCTAATGACTAGATAAATACTAATAAGTACATTTTTGTATATCAAAAGTAGTTTGTCTTGTTTGACTCAGTGTCTGTGGGATATGCATGAAAGTACATTAAATCATTTTATTGGTTTAATCTCTGAATCTGGAACCTTAACTATTCATTTAGTCTGCATATAAGTAATTGGAAACACTGACTTCAACAAATATCATTAAATACTATTGCAAATTATGAAGGATTAGGAGTAAAGCTTAAAGAATTGCTATATTTATTAGAGAAATGTAACTACACTTATTTTAACTTTTGTATGTGCTTAAGTCCATAAGCATTTATGGCATATGTATTTTATATGTGCCCTAGATAGAAAAAAGATAAAAGTTTACTTTGTGACACAAAGAACAACACCAAAAAAACCCAGTAAATTACAAGTTAAGCCTGACATTCAATTTATAATTCACATTGTTGAGCTGCGGAAGAAAAATGCCACAGTCTGAGCTATGGATGTAGTGTATGCCATAAATATTAATTTCTTGGCTGTTGCACTCATAGAATAAATGCCTTACTCAGTTTTCTGTAGAGAATATCTTTTCATTTTGGGGTCTAGAGGGCAAGCCATCAGATACTAGAAACATGTCCAGGAGGAGATGTCAGGGACTCTTAGGAGAAGATGTAGAGTACTGTGAAGTACTACATGTCTTCTCAAGGCACCAAATTAAAAGAAGACCCAATACATAGCAAGAATTGTTTTTTAAGAACATTTTGGAGAGAAATAGGTGGGTTGGAGATGCATTAGAGATTTAGTAACTTGTTGAAGGGTGATAAAATGGCGACAGAGTAATTCACAGGCTTCCAGGGACCTAGGGAAAGGGATTATCGGGATGAGACAAGAAGAGAATCTCAGATAGTTTGATTTGAATAAATATGCACGTTACTCTTCTTAAACCAAATTTGATGACATTGCAAGGCCCACACACACACACACACACACACACACACACACACCCCCCCCTAGAAGTGACTGGTGGTATTTTAACATATTTGTTTATTAAGAGCAGAAATGATAGTTGTGTAATTCCATCTGAAGCAGTATCTGAAGCAGTATTAGAGTAAAAAAGAAAGAACTGAAAAGTGCACTCTGTATGAGAATCCTTAACTACTGGAGGTGTGATTCCATGGAGGAAAGGCACATCATTTTTTATCAATAGCTGATTTCTCCTGAGGACATAATATCTAAGTCTTGTGGCATGTTGGGAGTCTGATGCTACGGAAAGTTAGTGCTTGACTTTAGGCCCTGAAGACTGCAATTTTTTTTACAGTCTACTGATCACTGTTTATTTATTTTTCTTTAGACTTCATGGGCTTTATTATCACAGAATAAGGCTTAGCCTGATGCAGTGAAAATCAGATTAGAAACAGCTCACTTCATCTGATTCAGTTTTCATTAAAATCCTTTAAATAATACATTAGTACACATTACTTTTGACATACCCAACACTGATACTGTTCTGACCTGCTCAACTCATCTACACACTTGGTAAGACCAAGTCATGCATTCGTTGTAGCTCAATGTGAATTGGATTTTCACTGCTACAATCATAAATGTTCTTAATGCTTTCATGGGTGTGTATGAAAACAAGGTGCTGTTCTGGACAGTTTCAGCTCTGCTACAGGGAGCTGTATGGTAATTTATGGGGTGATTACACAATTGTTCATAACAGTTACCTTTCCTTTTAGCTTATATGAAGGCTGGCCAAGGTGCCAGAGAGCAGGCAGCACAGTGGCAGATGGGGTATGGAGCAAAAAACAGAGCAGAAGATTGAGCAGGGAGCACAGATCAGAAAAGCAGATTGTGCAGGGAGTTCAAAGCAGGGTTCAGAGAATAGAGTGGCAGATTGGGCAGGGGAAGGGGATCAGAGTGGTATTCAAGGAGTACGTGGGGGTGAATTTGTGGCATGCTTGCCAAAAAGGTTGACCCCCACTGATTTAAACCATCATTTGCAAAATATTTTTTCTTCATATATACATTTATCTATACTCTGAAAAAACATCAGAACAGAGGAGGTGACTTGACATAGCATGTAAAAACTGCATGTATAAATGTGTTGATCCAAGTGGACCTTGTGGTTTGCAATTACTGTGTCAGGAAAGAAAGATTTCCACAAGGTAAACCTGACCCAAATGGGAAGCAGGGGAGCAAATAAATAATTGCCTTTCAGAAGAAAAGGTCAAGAAATAAAATGAAGGAACATACACTCTGTAGCCCTATTATATTGTGCAGTGAAACTGTCAGAACTCACAAGCTAAGCCGGGTCAGACTAGGTCAGTGCTTGGATAGGAAATCCCCAAGGAAAACCTAGGTACTGAAGGAAATGATGGTGATTCAGTGACTTGTCATTCTTACCTAGGAGTCATTTCTGATCAAGTACTCCAGTATGGTATTCAGAAGAACTAATATGCTAGGCGCATCTGCATGAGATGTTTAGTGTGCAGTAGACTAATTAGCTGTGCAATAAACATTTCAGTGTCTACACATGCATCCCTATTAGACTGAATTAAACTAATTCACTCCACAGCAGCACACATGTAAATGCTGCCCCAGCTGACTAGGACATGAAGGTGCTTTAGTGTGGGGGCTGTCTACCAGCTAGCCCTCCTGTGTGTGAAGCACCCTCATGCCCCAGCCAGCTACTCTGCAGAAAGTTGAACCAGCAGGGAACAAGCCAGGGCTGGCAGGCTGGGCCCTGGGGCTCTCTGCTAGCCAGGGCTGCTCCAACCTGGTTCAGTGTACTGTGAACCTGGGTGCACATGCAAATAGCAGTAAACTCTGGAGTTAATTGCTCCTGGGTGCACATTCAAGTGGCATGCCCAGGAGCAATTAACTCTGAGGAAATAAGCTCTGGAGTTTATTGCTTTGTTTTAATTGTACATGTAGATTTGCCCACTGTGTCTCACCTGAAACATTAAACTAGGACCCTAATTCTTTTCCATCTGTTAAGTTTTTCTGGTACTCTTTTACAAATCCAAAAAAAAACAATTATTTGGTCCTCTATAAAGGGTGCCAGGCAATCTCCTGGCCAGAAGCTAACCCCAACCATTACAATTCTACTTGTCTGTAATAGTCCTCTGCAGTTTTACAAAGTACATTATTTATCACTTCCTGCCCTCAGTTGTTCAATCTCAGTTAAGCAGCTGTTTTCTTCCTCCCTAGAGGTAGCTGCATTTCAGTAGTGGATGATTTATCCTTTGGGCATAGTTTGCAAATTGTTTTATTAAATTATGTCATGCTGTCGGCAGTTCCATGGTTAAGGTTGAGGTGAGTTATTCACTTAAAGCAGGGATTCAACATGTAACTGCTTATGAAGAATACGATATGTCCTAATCAATATTTAAAATAAATATGCATATATTAATTATACATGAAATTGACATTACTTTTTGAATGTTTTTAGAGACATTTCACATTGTGTCAGAACATTTTTTGACCAAACAATAACAAATTTTTTTCTACACTTCCTATTATAGGCAGCCAGAATCTTGCACACTAATTCTCTGCACCAGTACATGACAATATTTTGGTCTTATTCTTCACAGTTGAACATTTACTGTTATGCAGAGGTTCTTAATAAAATTCTTTGTAGAAAATCCACCATGAGTTTGACTTTTGCTATGAATTGTTTTTTTTAAATGGCACTGAAATTAAACTTTCTTCCAGAAAGATGGAGGCCCCTGATAGAGTTATAAACCACAAATCTTTCCCTAGGACAGAAAAGTTTCACTTCCATTATTTTCAAAACAGAAAAAAGGCAGTTCTTCATGAAGTTCTCTGGAGAAGAACATTATCTCCCAGGTCACATTCAAAAACATACTTTTGGCTATAAAAATATATATAATGTGGTTTGCAAGAATGAAACATAACCATTTGTTTTCAAATTTGTTCTAAAAAACAACTTGCTGCAATAGGAAACTTCTAGGGGTCCTGCAGAATGGAATTTAGAAGGAAAAAAGGAGGAACTATGGTGTCAGCATACAAAGTAAAATATAGCAATGGAGTAAGGGGAGAAATTGGAATATCTGTGCATATCCACACAAGTACAGAGGAACAGAGACATAGGAAGTAGTGGAATATACGAAATATACTTCAGTATGTTGTATGCTGGGCCAATATGATGTAAGGCAACCAAAGTGTATTGGTTTAATTGGGGCCTAAAATCTACGTTGAGATTACCTATCTTAAAGTCATTAGGACTATCAAATGACAGCCATTTCTTTGAGTCCATTACTTAATGTTCACATAGGATATTTGTATTTGTAACACAATTAGGAAGCTCCCAGACAGAAAGCTTCTAAAATGAAATTAAGGCTGAGAACATTTTAACAAGTTAAAAATGTTTGCACGGATGTTATAAATCTTTTTTAAATTTCTAAAAACAAATGCTAGAAACCTTGGTAATTTAGGGTGAAAATTAAACTTTTAAAAGTCCATATATGTTTAAGTTGATAATTATACACTTAAGACACCAAAATATTCATAATCCTGTCTTGTTAAAAAAATGATAAAAAAAGAAAATAAAATCTAATGTCTTTAAGTATTTGGAGCTACTACGTGTATTTTGTATTACATTGAATTGTAATGGATTTAAGCTGTGTGGTTGCTTTCCCTATGTATTCCATGCCTTAATGTGTTTAGATTTCTCCTTAAAAATTTTGGGCTTTGTGTCCCAAGACATAACATTGGCTTCAGTGAAATCACTGGGAGTTTCCATTGACTTCACTGGAGCCAGTTTTCAAGAGCACTCAGTATGAATTTTGGGTGTATAAGAAATGTGTGTCCAGAGCCATAGAATTTCTCACAAACAGAGAAAGGAATCTATTGTTTCTCAAAAACTGAGGTGGTTGTTCCTTGTTTTTCCTGGTATGTAATGATACTTCCCTAATGCAGCAGACAGAATGCATTTCCCTGCTTTATTTTAGTTGCTTATGATGTTAACTGTTTAAGCAGAAGAGCAGAATCTAAAATCTGAGAAAATGGTTTTCTCTCACTAAAACTTTTGTTTAGAGCTATGACTAAACAATATAATAATGAGTATCTTGTGACAAAACATATGTTAAAAGAGGGACATGCTTTCTATGGGGAAACTCTGGTAAAGAAACCTCTGAATTTCACAAGAAACTGTGAAATACAGTGTTGCTTCCTTTATTAGCCTGTGTTTAAATAGCTGAATACCACCTGAGAATTTTATTAGAGTGTAAGAGGTAATGAGAATTCTCTGCCCCCTTGAGTAATTTTATAGCACTTGGGAAATTTGGGTAAAATCAGTTCATTATTACCCTGACACAAGACGCTGTTCTTTCAGCTGTCTAACATTTAGATCTTCCACTAGGCAGAAATGTGAATATAGGTGACATCTACTGACACATGCAGGACTACCATATGAGAGACTACTAGCATCTAAAGAAATTAATACGTAACTATTATCTCTGCTGGTAATTCCTTTATCCCCTAGTTAAAGGAGCAGTTCAACTAAGCAGAAATCACCCGGACTTTAATCCATTAGTTCTATTTATGCTTAAAATTAAGGCGTGGAAATAAAATCAAATAACTTTTCAGATTTTGTGCTATATAAGTGCTGTGTCATCAATTTTGGATAATTCATTTTTTTTAAACCAGATATAGCACTGACAGTGGAATTATTTTGGCAACAAAATACATTTGACTGCAACAAAGTGATAAAGCTTTATTAGTTACATTCTGCCTCTGGATGCCTGGACACCATTTCGATTGATTTGAACAGGAGTTTCAAGTGCTTCTCCAATGGTAGAGGTTGGCCCTTCCCATGAATGATAAATTTTAAAATCAAATTGTTAACAGGTTTGAATGAAACTTCCCTTTTTCCTATGTTGTTATATTATTTTGCCATAATATTCACTTAGAACTACCGTTGTTGATTTGGGTGATGGTGCCAACTGAAGGCCAGACAGGAAAGCACAGATAGACTCAAACTTTCATGTTATTGCTTATTGTATTTTCTTGCATACAGCACACATCTTTCCCCCCAAAACTAGCCCTCCAAAACGGAGGTGCCTATATTAAATGGGGTAGCTGATTTTCTTCCTGAGGTTGGAAGCACCCTGGCTTGATTCCTGCTGTACATTGCAGCAGATATGGTATTATTGTTCAGAAAGCTGAGAGATTGAATTGACTTAATTGCTTACTGTTCTTCATTCTGCAGATGTTAACAATCATCTCTCTTTTTTAGTGGCCTTGATGTTTCACTGTTCAACTAACCTTTCTTGCAGCAATTCTGCCATCTGCTCACTGTTCCTGGTCTCTCTGTTTCACAGCCATTTTAGTGTAGACTCTTCAGCCATATTTCAAAATCATATATTTACCCATGAAGATGGGTTCAGCCACAACTAAGAGCTTCAGATTCAGTTATGCAGAGAATGGAGAGAGTTAGCTAAAGATTAGGCTCTGTCCTTTCTCTTTGAAGCTGCAAATCTGGAAAAATCTTTTCCCACCATTCTGCCTTTCAAAAAGAAGAGGTATGTTATACTTGGAGGTGTGTTGTATGCAAGGAAGTACAATAAACAAAAAATGAGACCTGTATGCAAATAGTATTTCAAGTGGTCAGTATGTTGTCTGGATTCTGTGGGCCTGTTTCTTATCTTATTAGCAACCACACACTACAATTGTGTGCATCCATTTCTTTCATGAGAATTGTTCTTAATTTACATTAGCATGGTGGAGATAGAAATCAGCCTGAACATACTGGGTAATGCATGTTAAGGAAGAAGCCAATACTCAAGCAGAGATTTTTGTAATCCTTAATTAGCATGCCTCTTGGGCTTTTTTGTTTGTTTGGGGGTTTTTTGGTTTTTGGGTTTGTTTTTTTTTTGCTCATTCCTTCTGTCCCAGATTTAAATTGAATGTATTTATGTGGGGAGAGAGTGTGGGTGGATGGCACTAAGAATGAGTAATGTAAGCAATGGATACTGATGAGCACTGCAAGCTGGCTATGGCCCCACAACAGAAGGGGACTGAGAAGAGAGACGAGAAACTGAGGAGTATTCTAACTAATATTTCTAACTTCTCCATTTTTATGTGTTTCCTTTTTGATATTTGCCTATCAGTTCATCATTCTTGACTTTTTATAGCAGTAAGCTGACAATCAAGCAGCTAGAATATATCCAACTAATGATTTAAGAGAATACATGTTAGCTTCTTCTACAGTTTCTAAATGTCTTTCAGTTTAGTCACAGCTTTCCTTGTGGTACACAGAATCAATTCTGGCAGCCATTTTAGAAAATATTTAAGTGATGTAACATTACTTGGCTTATGTATTAAGGAAAGGGCTTATTGTTAATCAGTGATTCAAGACAGATAATAAGCTATTCTGGGAATTGTCTATATCACTACAGTTTCAAAATCCTAATTATGGGTACCAGAACATTTTGAGAGGATGGTAGCCATGGTATATTCATTCGGGAAACAGTCATGGTTTGAACTGATTTTTCTACGTTTGTGTTCAGCCTCTGTCTAGATCACAACATTTGACACACAGGCTTGTGGGCATAGCAGCTTTATTAGCATTCATGTTGGCAGCAGTTGGTTTGTGACTGTACTTGTTCCTACTGATCCAGTTCAGGCACAATAATTAAGATAAGTGATTCTGCATTTGCTTTCCTTTAGTTTCAATCAAAGACAATTGTGGACATTTCAGCTGTGTAAAGGACTGCCAGAAAACTGTTGCACTGGCCACTTGCTTAGGCATACTATTTTAAAGAATATACCTGAGAAAAACAATAGGAACATTTAATTCTACAAAACTCCCTTCTTTTCTAAAATCCTGTCAATCTGTACTAGTAAATCTCTATCCACACCCTAATGTCACAGTTTTGTGTTAGCTTACTTTTTGCTGCCATCTAGTGCCTATAAATTTATTACAAGTACCATAAGAGGCTAATTTGATCTTTTCAGGAAGCAGAATGAAATTTCTACTGTTTTCCATATAAGAAAAAAAATGGAAAGCTAACTGACAGTGCAGGAGTGTTCCCTTAGTAACACTCTTCCCTTGTACCAATATTATATGCTCTTGGCCTTTGTCAGATTTAGTTTGGCCCTCTGATTCCATTGCATACTTTTTATCCAGGATATACAAATTCCCTTTCTTCCCTGGAGACATTTAATTCCACTTCAAATGCTGTAGCCATTTAAGTGCTATTTATAATATTTACTTTTAATCTTTCCTACTAAAATATCAAGCATGGTTTGCTTAAAATTAAATAACAGAGAGGTGTGTAGTTAAAGCTGCAGTGAGTGAGGTGCCAGAGTTTCAAATTCTGACAAATATGTCTCATTTGATGTTAGGTTTGGAAGCAAAGGTTAGTCTAAAAATTCTAATAAAAATTGTACTAAACCACTACTGAGACAGTAAGTGTTCCCTAGAAATGGAGGTGCCAAAATTGTAACATCCTCCTGTGTCCAGATAGGCTATTCTAATACTTATGTCTCTGATATACTTTGACAGTCTTTACATGGCTGAATGTTATAATTAGCTATACTCAGATGCAATAGAGTAAATCTGTCTGCAATTTTTCAAGTGATTATTTGTCAGCCTGCCAGTGCCTAGGAATTGCATTTCTGTTACTTTCCCAACAGATGCCAGCTAACCTGTGAAGTGAGTGAACAAAATCATGTATACGGCAATTACTTTTATCTTGTTTGGATTACGCCACTGTGTGTGCTGTCCATGGTGCTTATTTTATCATGGTGTGGGCGAAGCATTGTTAAAAGAATTTGCCACTGACAGAATATTTCCTTATTATTCCTTTTTAAAGTAATCTGATAGTAAAAAGGGGATAAAGTCATGAGTATTCTACCATAAATATTACTGTAAAGTGGGTTATATTTTATTAACAGTCTAATAAATTATACTTATAATATTCACTAATGGTTAACACCTCAATTAAGGGGGGTTGGTGTCAGATCCTTTCTTTGTACTATATTCTATAAGATACAGGGTATAAACACAGTTTGAACTCATCACAAAATGCTTATGGATAATTTAGACAAGGAGTGAATCCTGAACAGAGACAGCAGATGCAGAGGGTTGTTTTTAATATTGTTTGCTCTTAGATTCCTAAGCAATAGGGTGGCACAGCATTAGAATCATTTTATGATGGAAATGCACAGCATTCTAGACATAACTGTCTACTTTAAAAGAAAGTTTACCTTTATGGTAAACCATATATATATTAACTGCTGTAATAATTTTAAGTTAACCAAAAAGCAGCATAACTCATGAATGAAAGTCTCAGGAAACTCTAGAAAGCATCTTTAAGTCTCCAACTGGAGATATAATTCTCTGGAAGAGTCCCTAAACCCTCCTTCCAAATACATCCCATCACATGTATTGAGCTATCACATAAAAGCCAGTAATGACACCACATCACTTAGGCATCCCCCCACCTTTTTTGAATGTGGGGAGCTGGTACATCAGGTAATTGGAGAAAAAAAAGGAAAACAAACTCCCACATAAAGACCCTTTATTCCTTAACTGCTGCTTCTAATGGATTAGGAACAAAAATATAGCAATAATATGCATCAAAATATTTTACCATATTTGTGTTCGGTGACAGAAAGCAAAATATTACAGGAAACTTCAGAGACAATATAACTCTTGTGAGCTGATGTAATTTATAGTACAGTAGTGTTATAATTTTAAAAGCTCATGCATTATTAAATAGGTTGTGATTTCTAGGTTACATTTTGTTCATGCTGCTTTAGGAAACGCATAAAAATTCTGTTCAATGTGATTTCAATAAAGCTTTTATGCAACTGTATAAAACTGCAATATATTATTGCAAATGTACAGTACCTTATTGCAGTGCAGTACATTAAGATAACTCTGAATAAAAAGCATCATAATATATATGGTAAACTCTATATGGTAGTTTTGATTTATAGTATTAGTGTGAGAGCATTATTTTATCCTTATGGCTACAGCATTTACATTACAGACAGTTGCCAGAATCATAAACATTACAAATTGTCATAAAGCAGTTCTGAACCCTGATTGATGAAGCCACTTGACTATGCTGCCTGGAACGTAAACATAGTACTACTGATAGCAAAGCTTCAAGTAGTCAGCTGCACTTTGATAACAAATAGCGGACACACAACATTTATAAAATGCAGTGCATGCTTTAATTTCCTAAGATGGTTCATGCCTGAATTGTAGTTACAGTGAAATTATTGAAACGGTATTTATCTTTTGAAATCTGTCAGCCAAACGAAAAATCTTCATAAATCATACACTCCAGTTGTACAAATCTTGCCCTGGGCCTTTGTGGCCATGAAGGACTCTCAAAAACACACAGAAACAAGTTGTGTTACACAGCTCACCAGTGGGAGAATTGCAGATGGTACCTACATCTCCTGCTTTCAGCCCTGTTTTAGCAGTGAAGTAGGAGTCTAACAGAAGGGATAACACCTACTGCAGCCCCTTGTCATGTCCGTTCTATTTAAGCCTATGGCACTACTGTAGGAGCCAAATATTGGATTGCCTCTTAGAACTATTTTAATTTTCATTCCAGAGGGTTGATATCACTGGCTAATCCAATGACTTCCAGAAATATTTACACTTTGAATTCTATTAAATGTGGCGGGGTTTGTGTGGTTTTTTTGGTCTTTTTTTTGCATAAGGAGGCAAAATTCATATTGAAGGGGCCATCAAAGCTAAATGCCTTTAATGACATCATTGCTCTTAATTTTAAGCAATGTGTTTTGGTCACGAGTATATTGAATATAAACCACACCTCAAATTTTAAAAGTTGCCTCACAAAACTCATGTAACAACTGAGGCTTGAAAATGCTCATTTATTATAGTGTAATTTCATTACTTCTATAAATACTCCACATTTATTCCAGTACAACAGTCAGGTCCTCCTTCTGCAGGTCTAAGAAGATGAACCACCCACATTTTATCTTAAAAATGTCTTCATTTTATCTCTGTCCTTCAGAATTCGGAAGTCAATATTACATTAAAATTAATACAAGCTACTGAGCTATTTGTTTTTTATTTCCAAAATGTCTAACTTTATTTGCCATCTGTCTGATTTGGTTTACAGTAGTTTCACCCTCATTTGCATTCTGTTTTCAACATGTGACTTACGACTGATTGGCCTCCTTTTTATATAACTCTTTAGCACTTAAATTCACCAACAAGGAAAACTTCCCCCACACGGCCTCTTCAAGCATGATTATTCAGTGATGGACTTCTCTAATAGAACTAATAGTAAGAGTGTCCAGGCTAATTGTGATACTGATTTTTGCAGTAAGAATACTGCTCTGCTAGATATCAAGATAAAGGCCACCATCTCACATAAACCATTTGTAACATATCTGATGTTAATATTTCTCTATCCACATTGATCTAGGTTGAATTTCCATAGTGACCTAGTGTTGAATGTTTCAGATTGTGAATTGTTAATAACTACTTAGACATAAGTAAAAATGTTACATAATAGAATTTTTCTTCTATAATGATTTAATCAGCCATTTCTCACTCCTACTCAAACAGAGCAGGCATATTGTCCATTAAGACAATGATAGATATTTTGGTACTGCAATTGCAACAATGATTATAGTTTTAATCTACCTGGTTTGGGTTAGGGTAGCTATGAAGCCACAGCAGCATGGATTTCAGTGAACACTACTTGCCTGTTTTAGTACCCAGAGTCCTAGGGAGACATACAGAATGTGCTAATGTTGTCCTGAGGAGTCAGGCCAATGCTCAGGATCTCAATATTGCACTGTTAGACAGGAGGGTGTGGTATACAATTGCACATGCACACATAAAAATCAATTAAGCACACGCTCACTAGGTGCCTACACCCCTCTTAGGCATACACACTCACACTACCAGCTCAGGCACATACACTATACACCCCAAAAGTTAGACACAGATCACTAATTTGTATATCATGCACATGATGCCATACACACACACACACACACACTCTCTCTCTCTCTCACACTAGCAACTCAGATACACACACAGTCAAAATAACTAGTCTAGGTTCACACACACTACACACACAAAATTTAGACAGAATCAGTTACCAGTTGCCAACACCTGCACATTCAATACACATATGTGGATTACTAATTCATATACCCCACACACACACACACACACACACACAATATCTGTATATATGTGTGTGTATTCACTAATTTACACACATACCACCCACCTACACATACACACAAGTGAGTTCCTAAGTTGGGTATTGGGATATGCATGTATGTATGTGCTTGGTGTACTTGGGATACCTGGAGAAAGGTTAAGGTAAGAAAATAGAAGAGTAGGGGGTTAAAATTACCAGGACTGGGATTAAAACTGGTAGACTACAGGGGCCTGGGCTGAAGAACTGAGGCTTGGGGGTAACTTTAGGTTAATTGATCTTAATTGATTAAAAGACAATGCCCAAAGCCTGCAGAACAGGGAAGCATGCTGGCACAGAGTCTGGGACTGGAGCCAGAGCTATGGGGGAGCTGAAAAGGTAGATGGGGAGAGGAGGAAAAAATGGGAGTAAAGGAAAGTGTCGGTGTTAAAGAGGGGCTCTGGGTATGGAGAGCCATCCTCTGGCTCTGGGGCAGCTAGAGAAGTTGCAGAGAGTGGCAGTAGGTGCTGGAAGCTGGAGAGAACTGCAAAACTGCTAATAGGAGCTGGGTTGAGGGGAGATTACAGAAGGTGCAGGGTGGGGAGCCTGAAAACAGAGAGACGGGCAGCAGAAAATTACAGGAAAATCAGCAAGGCCAGCAGGAAGGCAAGGAGAGGCTGATAGGTGTCAGAAAAGGGAAGATGGAATTGAGACGAGATGGGGAAACTAGCAGAGAGGGTGGGAACTACAGCTGAGAGAGAATGAGGCTGGAATTTAAGATAGGGAAAGGATTAGGATTCCGTAAAACATGACCCAACTCGGGGTTGTAAATGACAGTGGTTTTATTGAACAGTGGTAACACAATGTCAAATTTGTTCGCTTGTACCCACCCCCCCCCCCACACACACACACACACAATGGCAGCAGGGGTTAAAGAGGCTTGGTGCAGGGGTTGAAGTCCACTGAAGTCCAGGAGGAGAGAGAGAGACACAGAGAGAGAGTCCAAATTGTAGGAGGAGGTATGCAGGTAATATCTACCTATCCAGGCTGGAAGTTGATCCTCGATGGCCGGTTGGGGTCTCCTTCAGCTCGATGTTGTCCAGAGGGGGTCGCCGGCAGGGCTTCTGGGTTGGATTGGTGATGTGAAGCTTGTCTGGTCCAGATGGAAATGGTGTTCCTCCTGGGTCTGTCTTCACTGCCCCTCTTTATATGGGCAGACTGTGTGTGACCCTAGTGACTGGAGGCATGCCCAGGCAAGGGTCAGCCTCTGAAGTACTGAGCATGTGTGCTGTATGCAGGGATGTGCAGTTTCAGGTGTCTGTAATGGTGAGAGTTGCTGGTTTTGCAGGATCTTTTGTTTTTCAAATGCTGGTCTTGTCTCTGTTCCTGGATGAGGTCCATGGTTCCTGGATTAATCAATGCGAGGTGATGGCCCAGTCATTACAGGCCATTCAGTAGAGGCCTGCTACCATTGTATTTCAATCATGCCCAATCATTCTCATTCATCGGGGAACCGATTTATATGGGAGGGGTACAATGAATCATATTGTTGCAACACGGGATGCCTAGGCAGAGGACAGAAGATGGAGGCTTGACATATAAAATGAAAACTTGACATGACTTTGGTTCACTAACAAACACGGGCCTAAACCATACAATATCCATATGAAACAATAAAAATCAATACAAAAAAGATAATAATACAATATACAACAGTAAGAATCAATAGAAACCTAATAATTATACAATATAAACCAGTGGATATCCAGAACTAAAAACTTGCTACCAAAATAAAAATGTTTAAAGCTTATCCTAAGTTTAAACTCACTTATACTTATTTATAGGAAATAGAGAGGGAGAGAAAGAGTCAGAAATGGTTGGGGTAGGGGAGCAAATGCAATAAAAAAAAACAAAAAATGGGGTGGGTTTCTAACTAAAGCCCTTGACCACAACAGCTATTGACCACTCACTGCTATACTGCTATTGGCACCTAACCTACCCAGATTAAAGCTAGCTTGGGTAAAAGTACACTTGTTACAGTCACACCTTTTGCTCTGCAGACATTTTAGGAGTTACAGAAAAGCGTAACTGTTTTCTTGCATTTTATGGTACTGATACAGCATGCATGGTCTTGTTGGAAATCTCATGTTATACTATATCCAGTTATGTTATTGTTATCACTGTGGCTAAGTACAGATGTTCAAAAAGCTTGTAGCACAAGCACTCTATCATGTTCTCCTTAAAGTGCTATAAGTTAGATTGGGAATGAACTAAACAGATGTTCACTATTCAGTGGGGAAGGGGGCTCTGAGTCTGCTCACAGTGGCCAAGTCCAGCAGGCAGGGGGCACTCTCACATGTCTCCCAAAATGTTCTATGGGATCCCTGGGCTGCCAAAGACTCTCATGCACAGCCAAAGAGGTGATCCACCTTTGGTTCACTGCTAGGCATGGGACACCATGCCCCCAACTCCCTATCGCGTCATTGCAGACCCTCCCCTGTACCCAACCCTAGTCTTCAAGAAAAGCTCCAAGGTGAGTGTGAATGCTCACAGATGTAACTTGCACAGGCTTCCATGTCCCAGCCTGCCCACACCCCACCATGGTGTCCCACTGCCTACGCCCAACCAGGGAGACCCAGGAGCTGTGTTTGGTCCTTCTGGTCACCCCGTGTGACTCTTGCCAGAGGCTGTGGGACATCATATGCACCCACCTGAACCTAATGTGGCAGCAGCTTGTGATAGCATGTACCCACAAGCCACTAGTAGGCCATCCTGAACATGCCCACATACCACACCCTGCACCCACCAAGAATACTGGATTGGGCCACCAACTTTCACATGGCTAATGAGAATGAGGCAAACCAGGACACCATGGACACCAGGTGCTCTGGCCCAACTTCCAGACCATCAAGTACCGGTTCTGGGCCTGCAACACCAGCATTGACTGATGGGAGTGGATCATCCTTGGCACCTGGAATGATGAACAGTGTTTCCGGGCCTTCCACATACTTTAGGCCACCTCATGGATGTTATTGCCCAGGTGGCCCCCTGCACTGGGCACCAGGATGTTGGCATGAGACCATCCCTGGAAAAGCAGGTAGCCATTGCTTTCATGAAGTTGGCCAACCCCAGCAGTTACCGCTACAACATGAACCAGTTCAGTGTGAGCAAGACAGGGCCAGAGAGGCTCTCCAGGAGGTGTGCCTGGTCATCCAGGATATCCTGGCTGACTGCTTAATCAGTCTCATTAACCTGCAGGAGGTGGTAACTGGCTTCCACCGCATGGGCTTCCCCAACTGTGTGGGGATCATGCATGGCACCCATATCCCCATCCTCTGCCAAGTCAAGGCCTCCCATGCGTTCATCAACCACAAGGGCTACTGCAGGCCACTGTTGACCCCTGGACTGACTTCACCCACATCTTCACCAGGTAGGTGGGCAGTGCCCATGATGCCCACATCTTCTGAAACCCCCTACTCCCTGAGATGATGGAGAGTGGCCACTACATTCCCAGGGTCCCTGATTTCGTCATCTGTGATATCATCATCCTGCCTTCCTCATCAGTGACCCAATCTACCCACTCCTGCCCTGGAAGCATGGGCACTGTAATCTCAGCCACTCTGCTCTTGCTTCCAGGCTGTGCACCTGGAGAGTCTGGCAAGCCCTATTGGGGGCATGAAGCCCTAAGTGGCCAATTGGACTACTGAGAGTATCACTTCAGCTACTGCCTGAGCAGGTGCCACATGACAGTGGAGTGTGCCTTTGGTCATCTTAAGGCATGCTGGCAGGCCATCTCAAAGCAGGCTCTTAGCACATGCCTAAAAGTGGATGCTTTACTGCTGTATTACACAATAAACATGCAGAATGTGCTTTAAGTGTAACTTCTGTACCTAGCCTCTATGGATTATATTATGCTGGCTATGTATATCTTTATGGTTTGGGGTATGGTTTATCCAGGGAACTTAGGGAGTGGGTGGAACTGCTAATTATCTCTTGCTATTATGTTCTAGGGCCAGGATAATTGCTTCTTTCAACAGCAGAAAAAAGGGGCCACTGGTGGGGTCAACACCCTTGGGCATTATCTGCCTACAGCCTATAGTTGAGAAATCAGCTCTACAATAGGGAAGAATCTGAGAGGTTCTGGCCTATCAGGTAGAGGAATCCCAGGTAGCCAAGGAAACCAGAACTTTCTGGAGGGTTCTGATGATTCATGAGCAGTAGAAAATGCTGCTAAAAGGACACTTTTTAGGATCTGGTCATGCTGCAATATCTTTGAATCACAGGCTTTGTGGGGTTCACTAACCCCAGTTCTCAGGACTGGTAGAGTCAGCAGGAAGGCTGATTTCTATGGTCTCTGGCACAGACTCTCATTGAGGGCTATGGGTAGTCAGATGAGGGTGAGAATCTGTGCTTTATTTTATGGCTCCAAACCTATTGTCTGTTTTGTTTGCATAAATTTTCCATCCTATGTAAAAACCCCTTTTGCTGTTTGTTTCCTTCAAAATTGCTGATAGAAAAAGTGGGTTTGAGTGAGTGATAGTCCAGGCTGACTCTGTGGAGACGGGGACCTGTAATTTTCTCCAGAACCCAAAAGTGGGGCACTTGAGACTGGTAGAGATCCCTCACCACAGCTGCAGAGTCTGGTATAAGGAAGAGAAACTATGGTGTTGGACTAGGGACCTATCCCTGGGCAGCCTCAGTCTGTTCCTTGGGGCAAATGGCAGCACAGTGGGGAGAACCCTGGGGCTTCTGGAGCCCCCTGTGAATGAGGTTGTGACAATGACATTATTTTTGCTTTCTCAAAACTTGAGTGCTGGTGCTGACTTCAGGTGCAGGTAACTCAAAAATTGCAATTAATATGATGGCATATAGCATCTGACAAAGTAGGTTGTTGCAAAATAAGCCTCGTGCATGTCTGAACAGTTTGTCTCGAAGGTGTCACTCTGCCCTACCTTCTGCTTGTGAAAATGGAAACAAGTAGTAAATATAACAAACATGAAATAGACATAATGGGAATTATTTTTGCTTCAATTACTCCTGTTGAGTGAATATTTTATTCCCTTATAAGAGCCAACATAAATAATGATAATAGAATCAGACTCAACATAAATACGTTTGTCTTGGGTATTTATATGGTGCCCATTTCCATGTTAACTGAAAGCTTCATAATTTTTATAATATTTATCTTTAAGCCACCCCTTCATGATACAGAAATACAATTATTCTTAGTTTATAGATCAGGAATTGAAGCATAGAAACAGTGTGTGTTTGCCTTGGCTGCAAAATTAAGTCAAGTTATAATTCAAGACTTCCCCTAACTTAAGTCCAAACAGCACACACATAGGCCTATACTTGAATATAGTGATGTTTTGCACTCAAGGGTGGCCTGTTAAGGGGAATAAAATACATTTTGGTTTAACCAGCCTCACCAGTTGCTAGCGTCACCACTCTGTATAGCTGTTATTCCATACTGTGACTACTCCCTTTCAATTGTTGCAAACTCAAGTATACTCTACAGTAAAGGCATAACTGAAGAGACTTGTCAAGGTCTGGAAGTGGGATGCAGAGCAGGGGCTTGAACATGGGTTAGTGCAAGACCCAACCAGAATTATAACCCCTGCCCAGTCCTTCCTCTCATTCCTTGCAAATAAGCCAAAGTTCTTCCAAAAAATACTAATAGTAAGTCTTGTAGAAGATGAAGACTGTATTCAGATGAAACATTGATTGCTGGCAGTCATCCCAGTTTTGGTATCTTGTTTGTTTGCTTGTTTTTACCAGCTTTTGTATTTTAAAATGGAATTCTTTAATGAGCATAATGGCAGATGTTTTTCCTGAGGAGTTAGAAATATCACAGTCTTGAAAGTTGCAGACATTTTTACCTTCAGGACATTTGTAACAATGAATATATTGCCACTGACACACACTAGACAGCAAGAAGTCTAGTTCAGATTTTTATCAGCTTCATCTGCCTTATCAGTTCCATTAACTGTATTCTAAAAGAATTAGCATGAGAGAATGGAATGTAAATTCACACAGATCCTGTTGAACTACATGTTTTCTTATCACCATTTCCAACCTTACTTTTTCTTTATGTAATTTTCCTGAACACCCAAACCAGCAAGTAGCCTAGTGGAGTCAGATTTTTTTGTATCCATCTGATCATCACTTAACATCATTTCTTTTAAGTCATAGAGAAAAAAAATCATTGACATGTATTCAGTTAACCTGTCTTGAACAGAAACATTCTGAGAAACATTCTTAATATTATTTGATTTAGAGACTCTCAGTAAATTATAATAAACGTATCTTTAAAACAGGTATTTAATGGTTTTAAGTCAATAGGATGCACATAATGAAGGAAAATCCATTTTTTAAAGAAGTTTGCAGTCTTGAGATGTAGGGAATGTAGCCTTTTATAATATTTTTGGTCCGTTCCATTTTTTAAATGTGTATTATATACAATATGAGCCCATTCTCTAGTATGGATACCCAACTATAACAAATATAATAAAAGACAAGTAATTATAGATAAACTAGCCAGATCCAGAGGTGCAGGTATGCACAGTTTGTGGTACCACAGGCCTCTTTGCAGCACCACAAACTACATGCCTGGCACATTAAAACAAACCCTGCACTGCAAATTTACAGTGCAGGGGCAACATTTGTTACCAGGAAATCTCGGCTGCTGGACAGAGTATCTCCCCTCTTCTAGTTTCACCAGGATTCCCCCAACACCCTGGGAACCAGAAGGAGTGGGGAAAAGAGCAGTTTCCCTTAAGCTGATCATTTTGCCCCACAATAAAGCACATTTGCAGGGGCATGTGCACTGTGTGTGTACAAATCTGTGCTGCTACTTTTTTTACCACTGCAGGAGCATGCCTCTGCATGTTGGGACATGCCCACTGGTGCTTTCACCTGTCAACAAATAAATATATTTTCTGAATACATATTTTTTAATGAAATGGTTAAAAATGTTCTTTGTTACTTGCTTCTGAGATCCTCAGATGTCAGTCTATAATTTCTCTAAGAACCAGTTTGAATAAATAAAGTGGGCCTGATTTTCAGATTCAACTGCAGCTATGGACTAAACCAGTAAGTCTACAGTGATAGGAAACTTGTAAAATCCTTTAAATATGCATTCACTTGGTGCAGGAATTATAGCTGTAATATCCTTATGAGGGGCCCTTAGTAGCTGGAATTGAGGTAAGTGGGGAAGTGGGAAACCTGGAGGAAAAGCAAACAGGAGGGGGCAACAGGGAAGGTACTGTAATACACATTCTCCCAGGCAAGCTAAGGAAGTATGGGCTGGATGAATGAACTGTAAGGTAGATAGAAAACTGGCTGGAGCATCTGGCTCAGAGAGTAGTAATCAATGGCTTGATGTCTAGTTTACAGCCAGAATCAAGTAGAGTGCCCCAAGGATCAGTCCTGGGCCTTGTTCTGTTCAATGTTTACATCAATGACCTGGAAAATGGCATAGAGTGCACCTGCAACAAGTTTGCAGATGACACCAAGATGGAGAGAGTAGTACATATGCTGGAGGGTAGGGCTAGGATTCAGAGTGACCTAGACAAATTGGAGGATTGGGCCAAAAGAAATCTTATGAGGTTCAACAAGGGCAAGTGCAAAGTCCTGCACTAAGGACAGAACAATCCCATGTACCAGTACAGACTGGGGGCTGACTGACTGGACAGCAGCTCTGCAGAACAGGACCTGGGGGTTACAGTGGACAATGAGCTGAGTATGAGCCAGCAGCGTGCCCTTGTTGCTAAGAAAGCTAACAGCATACTGGGCTGCATTGGTTGGTGTGTTGCCAGCAGGTGAAGGTAAATGATTATTCCCCTCTATTCAGCACCGGTGAAGACACATCTAGAGTACTCTGTTTAGTTTTGCCCCCCCCCCCCACTACAGAAAGGATGTGGACAATTTGGAGAGAGTCCAGGAGAGGGCAACAAAAATGGTGAGGGGGCTGAGGGACATGACTTATGAGGAAAGGCTGGGGGAACTGGGCTTATTTAGTCTAGAGAAGAGGAGACTGAGAGGGGACTTAATACCATCCTTCAACTACCTGAAGGGCGGTTCCAAAGATGATGCAGTTAGACTGTTCTCAGTGATGGCAGATGACAGAACAAGGAGCGATGGTCTCAAGTTGCAGCAAGAGAAGTTTAGGTTAGATATTAGGAAGAATTTTCTCACTAGGAGGGTAGTAAAACAATGGTACAAGTTACCCTTGAGATGTGGTGGAAGCTCCATCCTTGGGGGTTTTCAAAACTCAACTAGACAAAGCTTTGGCTGGATTTGATCTAGTTGGGGCTGGTCCTGCTTTGAGCAGGTGTTGGACTAGATGACCTTCTGAGGTCCCTTCCAATCCTAACGTCCCATGATTCTGTGAAATGGACTTTTATGGCTGTTAACAGCCATAAAATAAAATTTAAACAACCTTTCAAATTGCTTTAAATTAAATCCCAGATATAAATTTCAACCAGTACCAGGTTAGCGGAAGTATTTCCCACAGAGTATAGCCTACAAGGATTAGATCATTTAAACCAGTGCCTTTTCTAATTGCAGTCTCACAGAATGGATAGTCTTGGTCAGAATGAAATGCATGCTGAGTATGAAAAGTGGCACATTTTGCCCCCATGATTGTGCATGTGCTTGTGTAACCCCTAGAGCCCACACTCAGCTGCCAAGGCAATAGGAAACTATGTAAAATGTTAAATAGATACTTCCTTATATTTTAAATATCTAAAAACAGATTCCTCCACCCCCACAGGCACATTAATCATTTTTCACATTTTTCTGAAACTATGTACATACACACACACATACCTTGCATTCTCTCACGTACAGCAAACTCCTTTTTTCTTAAACCCATCTGCTGGAAATTGGGGCACATGCTATAAGTGAGAAATATGGTAATAGCAATTTCTTCCTCTGGTGGAGGGAGGAGGGAACAAAAGTAGTGCTGTATGTGTTGCACAGGGGCCAGTGCTCAGATGGAAGTTCAAGTTGTAGAAACTACTACTTAGTTATTTATTGTTACTTTTACTAGTATTTGCAAGGAAATATCTGTTTTCTTCATATTACCTTTCAAAAACAAGGCACAGTTCTCATTTGGAGGCATATTGTGTGTGAAGAAATATGGTGTGGGAATGTAAATATAAGAACCATATATAACTATATACACATATACATACATATACACTAGGCCTGTGCAAAATTTTGCCGCCAGTTTTGTTTGGATGCTGTTTTGACTCGTTTTGAGGTCACAACAGCAAAATTTAAATGAAACAGATATCGTTGAAACAGACTTGAAACAAAATGAGGCAAGTTGAAACATTT
The DNA here is from genome assembly GCF_001723895.1 of Crocodylus porosus. Classification (NCBI taxonomy): domain Eukaryota; kingdom Metazoa; phylum Chordata; order Crocodylia; family Crocodylidae; genus Crocodylus; species Crocodylus porosus. Next base: position 49,240,233 of record NW_017728918.1, on the reverse strand, counting down.
TGCCATTTTGACACTGTTTCAACGTTTCATCCGTAGGCTATAATGGGGAAGGTTGAAACCGCTTATAACTGCTGAGGCCATGAAGCCTGCCAGCTTTCAAGGAGGTAGGTGCAGGGGTTCTGGATTCTGGGCTCTGCACCTCTAGCTGCTGAATGGCAAAACTCATGTCATGGGTGCTTGTGGGACAGTGTCTGTCTTAGGGCAGAGGGGAGTGAAAACTGCAGGCCTGCTAGGCCCTGCTGCGCCCCATGGAACTGGTGCAGATTTTGGATGCAAGCACCAGACCAGAAGGATTTTTTCACTCTCATAGCCATATTGGGAAGGGCAGGCTGACTTTTTTTAACATGCCCCAAAGCAGCTCCTGGACATATCTGGGGATATCAGGAGGTAGTTTAAGTTGTCACAGTTTGATAAGTGGATGGTGTCCTTTACAGGCACTTATTGTATAAGAAGTCTTATTTTCAGATATCTGGAGTTAAAAGTGGACATACAGGAAATCATCCCCCAGAAAAGATGAGGAATGTGGCTCCAGGCATCCTAACATCTGGTTTAATGAGGAAACAACTCCTTTAATTCAGGTGCATCAATCCTCATAAAAGAGAAGGGGAGTGTTCTCTCAGAAACAAGCTTGGACCAGACTGAGGGGTGGGGAGATAATGGGACCCAGGAGAAATAATTAAGAAGCAATGATGACTTACAATGTATAATTTATTGCTGGATAATTCAAAGATGAATTAAGTAAAGATACGGTATCTTTTGTATTGTCTGTCTTTCTGCATAGCTGGGACATTTCTTAGCCCTATATACACACTTCATTACATATGTAAGTAACCTAAGAATATAAATAGTAATATATGTTCTAATTCACATATAAAATGTTAACCGGCTTCTTCAGTGGCTATACACTCCTGGTCTTCATTAAAGTAAGTTTTAGATTATATGAAAAAGCAAATTCTTAAGTAATTGCAATAAAACATTTCATGTCCATTACTGCATGCCTATAATGTAATTTGGCACAATGAGGTCGTCTACACATGAATTTGTGTGTGCCTAAACTTAATCTTCCTTAGGGTAAGGCACATCAAGGCAATTTATGAACATGCCTACATGAGCATACCTTAAGGCATACCTTAAAGCACCTTAATGCAGCTTACTGGGCAAATGCCTCCCCTGGACAGCACCCTGGACATCCCCCCACATTCATAGCCATTCTGGGGCCTGTGGGTGGTGGGCAGGTGCTGCTGTGGGAAAATGGTCAAGGTCAGCGCAAACAATGAGCCCATTCCTGGGTGGAGAGCTCAGAGAAAGTTGCGGGGCACACCCAGGGGCCATAGGGTCTGTTAGCAGTACGTACAGAGCCAGGGCCAGAACAACAGGTACCAATGCTGCCAGACCTGCTGCTCCAGCTCTAGCATCTGCACCTTGGAAAACAGCACCCACCACTTCTTCTTGGTGGCACCTGGCAGCAGCACAGGGCCCCACAGGCTCAACTCCAGCCCACACAGTTGACATAGATACTTTAAGGCACCTTAAGGTGTCTACATGTCCCTTAAGATACCTTCACTATTTACACCTAAATTTGATACCTCCTCTATGCAGGTATCAAATTTAGGTGAATTTAGCCTTAAATTACCATTTTTAAGACACATTAAGGGCATGCACATGTAGACCCTTGCACTTAATGTGCCTTAAAAATGGTGATTTTAGGCTAATTGCACTTAAAAGCGGCATGTGTAGACATGCCCAATGTGTCTTATATAGGAATTTTCACATTTAAGATATAGTGAAGTGACTTAATCCCCCAGTATTCTTTTTCTGAAGACTAAATTACCCCAATTTTCCAGCCTTTCCTCTGGTTTCATGATTTCTAATAAAATTTTTCACACCTTTCTCCAAGTGCAGTGTCCAAACCTGGACCAAGTACACCAGGTAAGATCTCACTAAGCTACATGTGATGCTATGTCACTGTAACAATGCAAAATGATGACATAGCATTAGCAGGCACAAAACGTGACACCACAGCTGTGTCACCGTAGCAACGTGCTCACTTAGTACAGTGCTTTGCTATGGTGATATAACAGTTAAAAATAACTGTGCACTGCCAGCACTGTGAAAGTTGGGCTGTTACTGTGCTATACTTCCTTTTGGAAGTGCTAAATAACAGTGTAGTAACAATGGCGGCATAGGGACACATGTAGACACACCCACTGGTACTGAATACAGTGGAAGTCTTCTGCACCACACTTCTTTTAATATGTTACTCTGCATGCTATTCATTTTTTTCTTTACAAAAATTATTATAGTTGGCTCATAAATTCCAGATCCTTTCCTTCAGTACTGCAGTCTAGTCAGTTACTACACATGTTGTATTTGCACATTGATTAGTTCTTCCTTAGTTTAGTACTTTGCACTTGTTATTAAATTTCATCCGGTTTATTCCTGTCTTTTTTTTTTTCAGTTTTTCAATGTCTTTTTGAATTCAAACCCCTGCAATATCTGTTACCACACCCAACTTGATGTAATTTGCCAATTTACATTCAGTTCTATCCTACAAGTCATTAATGAAGATATTGAAAAGTACAGGGCCCAGGATAAATCCATGGGGAATCTTACTTGATACCTCTTTCCAATTTAGCATTATGCCTCTTATAAGAAGGTACAAAGGTGTTGCTTAAAACTATGTTTAATGAAGTACCTGTGCTAAAACTTGCAGCAGTTTTAAAAAAGTTAAAATGTATCAATTCTGCATGAAATAAGTCTGTGCATACACATAGTAACCTGCCTATATGTTTATTATTTTTAAATTTGCTCCTCACTTCCATGTGCTAAGGGAGAGCAGAACTTGACAGTAAAGGGGTGCAGGAAAGGACTGCAGAGAGAAGTTGTGGGGACAGTGGGCAAGCAGGACATTTATTTTCCCTGCTGTAACAATGGGAGAGAGACAAATTCAAGGCAAACCTCCAATAATTAGCTTATATATCTGGAAAATTATAACAAATTTATAAATTTTCCGTATATCAAAAATAATTATTGGGGCGGGGGTCATCTTATAGTTAAATAAATACAAACAATGTATGGCATATCAGTTAAAGTTGTTGTATAATGCAGTGAAAATAGCACAATCTTAATTCAGCCGTCAGCCCTTCAACACCCATAATTTCACCCAATCACCATCACCACAAGCAAAACAGATCTCTTCCCCACCATACAGCCCCCAGCCACACACCACCTCTTCCTGCACATTTCTCTGATACTATAAGCATCCAAATATGAATGCATAAAGCAGTCTTAATGGTCACACAACACCATGTGCTTTGTATATTAATTTTCAGAATGTTAGTTTTGCTTTATAAAATCTCAAGCAAAGTGAAATTTTTTCTTTTATTGACAAAAATAAATAAACCACCAGCTGACTTACCAGCTCCTAAAGTGGCAGAGTTGTTGCATGGAGATCCTGATCTTCATTAAATATACTGTTACTGTGTCAAAGATTGTAATCCTCATGGGTGCATCCACACATGCAAGCACGTGTGCTTGCAGCAGCTCAAATACAAGCGGTGCAAATTTGAGCCGGGGCTTTTTGCCACAGCGCATGTGCTCAGACATGCACTTTGTTGTGGAGCAAATTGTGCCACTTGGGGTAAAATAACCCTGCCTGTCTCCTCCCAAATCTGCAGCCAGGGGGAGCTAGAGCCTGAGGCCAGCACCTGTGCTGTTCCCAGCAGTATAAAAAGCTGCCCTGTCCTGCCCCCAGCAGTACAAAAACCTGCCCTGGTAAGCAGCTCAGGGCTACTCGCTCTCCGGAGCTTCTGGGGCTCAGCCACTTGGTAGCTGGGGACGCTGCCCCTTGTGCCAGCTGAACTGCTACAGCAGCATCCCAAATCAATTTTTTAAAATACCCCAAAATCCATTTTTTCCACAATTAACACAAAAGACCACTCTACACACACACACACATGTGTATGCGCACACACACAAACACAGAGAGAGAGAGAGAGAGAGAGAGAGAGAATGAGAGAGAAATCAGTTGGGAAATGCTTTATTGGTATATTTACAACATTAAAACAATGTGGAAGCCTACCAGTGTCTCTATCATCATGATAAAATAAATTCTAAATACCTATATGTGTTGATGTATACTTTTGGGTCCTTGCTGGCACGACCTGGCATGGCACATGGGGACCGCACGCCAGGCCCAGCCTGGTTCTGCCGCCCTCAGGGCCGCTGTGGCACCTGTCTGGGGAGCAGGAGCAGCCTCAAGGCCTACAGGACCTGTCTGGGTATGGTGCATGGTCTTGCACTGGGCCTAGCCTGGCCAGGTGGCACAGGGTCCCCAAAGGCGGCAGGGCCTGGCTGGGCAGGGATTGGGGAGTCTGGGGGATTGGTGGGGAGAGGGGCCAGGCAGGGCAGAGATCAGGGGAGGTGGTCAAGCCAGCGGGGTCCGCCCCTGGTCCCCTCCCCCCTCCTCCAGCCCCCCTGACCCTTTACTCACCATCACTGGAGCCCTGGTGCTGAACACACGGCCTGCCTGGCCATGTGTTTCAGCACCAGGGCGAGGGGCCAACCATGGAGAAACTCTGGCTGCCAGCCTCCAGTTGCCCAGATTCCAGTTGCCCCATTTCTGTTGTTGTTGTTGTTTGGTTGAGTTTTTTTACACTCCTGAATATCCAGGGGTCTAATTTTCTGTGTGGGGAACATTTTTTCATTCCCACACATGCCTTTTGCCCCACATCAAAGGGATTTATGCGCTCGTCTGGATGCGCCCCATGAGTTCATTCACCTGGTTCAAGAGCAGGTTGATGAGTTTCACAGGGATCCTGATCTTCAGCAAATGAATAACCAACAGTTTGAAGACACCAAGGATTTCTGATTCATCACCTGTTTGTTTGATGAAGACCAGAACCTCTCAGATAATGTTGAACTTAACTATTGAACTAGCTAAAGAGAGGTGCTGTTCTTTTGCAAAGTACAATTTGAATAGAAATCTTATCTACCACAATACAAGTTGTCTTTGACTAGTCGTTCCCCACGTACCATGTTAGCTCTCATTTCTGAATGTCCTAAATCAAAAGGTGGTTTAATATTCCTATAAATCTTAATAAAGATTTCAAACACCATGTCATATAAGTAAAGCAGCTAGTATAGAGAGTGTACTGTATTGAGTAACAGTAGTACAACATTCATGTGATAAAGCACTCTATTTCTTTTTCTTGTTAATTAAAAACAATTGCTCAATCCCAGGTGCCTACCAAATCCTCATGATGAGCATATTTTTGTCTTTGTAGTTACAGAGTCTTAAGACAAAAATAAGGTTCAGGTTCACTGGGCTAATTGTTCGTTGATTAGAACTCAGAAACTAATTAATTACTTTTCTTGAAACTCCTCAGGAAATTCAAGCTGTATCTGCTGAAATTGATATAACTGAAAGACCACAACATGAAAAATATTCCTCAGAACACAAAAAAAAAATCATTTCAGCCACTAGGTTATATCTTATACGCTGAAAGTCTAGAGCTACTATCTACAAAGCATGGCTTTTCTGCATCAAATTAGTATTTAACTACTTTGAGCTTCACAAAGCTGTAGCAGGTCCCAGCAAGAATGTGGCTTGGCACCCTCAACTTGCATTCACTAAGAAAGATTTCAAACCTGGAAATGCATTAGGAAGGTCACTCATGGGTTGACCATCTGTGCCCACTCAAAACGCTTATTCCCTGGCACACCTGAAAGCAGCAGCTAGCAGCCAATTCAAAGCAGTCTTATTGGCAAATTTGGGGATTTGAAGTGTGTCCACAGGTGCAGTTGGGATATATTCATCCTTACCAGGACCTGACCTGCCACCATGAAGACAAGCCTTTTGTCTTCCCCCAAAGCTACTCAAAACAACAACCTTATGTCATTGAATGCAGATCATTTTCTATATTTTCACCCTTTACTTGAGGGTTTTTCATCATAATGATTTATCTGCAAGGCTGCCTTAGTTAATAAAGTAGTATCCTTTCAGTTCCCTTATATAATGTCTTTAAGCATAAAGCCAGTATACTTTTCCTATTACAGGCCCCATTATGTAATTATGTCAAGAAATAAATCAGTACATTGATCTCAATGAGCAGCAAACTGACTTACATCTTGGAAGAAACTCTGGAAACTTTGTGCAAAGCTTTACCTTCTCTTCCCCTAAAGTAAGAGATTCTTTCTCAGTATATTTGCTTTTTTTTAAGAGAGCCCTTTTCATTTTATTACAAATAAATGAGTCAGAATTCTTTACCTGACCTGGCTGAACTTCTGAATATCTGATGTAAGAGTTTTGTGCTTTCAGGTATTTTAAGCCCATTCCAGTAACTAAATAACCTTTTGTACCAATTATAAAGGTCAGCCTCCTTCCCAGTTACATACTGAATGAGTTCAGCTTGGTGTGTCTTGCAACTATGCTAATTTCTACAACTCTCACAGTTGCACTTCTTGCATATTTGAAAAATGTCAACACTCAGTTTTATAGCATTTGATTTCACACTTTTTAGGGCACTTTCTACCTTTCAACCTTTCATAATTCATAGTCATCATCCAGAAATGTGTGAAATTCAGAGCTAAGGCACCAATCAAATCTAAAAGGTCAGCCTGCAAGACTGAAGAACACAGTTACCTTAAAAGACTATGTACTAAGCCGAAGAAGGAGCATGGTAATTGGTTACTTCTGACTTTCCATCATTAGTATGGCTGGTACTTAGCACTCGCATGGCAACTTCCCTGTTCAAACAGGCCTACAAACATTACCTAATTACTCCTCACAAGAGACTTGTTCGATTAGATAAACATCATCCTCAATTTGCAGATAGGCAAAGTGAGGCAGGGGTTAAGGCCCTGTACTTCAGTGGCATTTAGCTATCTAGCTCATATTGATTTCAGTCTAGCTGCCTCTCAAAATCTAAGTAACTTACCTTTATTCTGACAAAATGTGATAATTAAAGCTGAAAAAGTTGTGCTGCTTCATATATAATTAGATTCTGCTTGGCCCTTACATTAGTGCCCAGTTTGGGGGGCAGAAGAGAAGGAACAAACCAATCACTGGACAGGGAAAATTCCTGTTGGACAGAGATTGATACCTTCTTCCACAGGCAGCCTCCACAGCCAAAGGGCATATACAGGAGCGCAGCTAGCCAATCTGGACATATATGTAGGTACAAAAAGAAGAGGTGCTTTGAACAGTAACTGTTCTCAAGGGCCTACTTTAAGCTGCCAGACTATGTAAAGCATCATCTGTAACTCAGTGTTAGGCCCTTACTGGCTATTTCAGTTGTCACTCATTGCCCAGTAACACAAAGGATGCATCTACAAAAGATGCTTACTGTGGAGTTGCCTAATTCACTTTACAGTAAAGCATCACTGTCCACATGAGCAGTGCTATTGGTGGGAGTAAACTAATTAACTCTGCCGTATGATAGTACTGCCCAACACAAATACTATTCTATAGTGGAATTATTTACTCCACACAAATTCACGTGTAGACAGTGACTCGGGCTGGTTGGGGCATGAGGGTGCTAATGTGGGGCTGCCTGCCAGCTAGGCCAAAACTGTAGCATCCTCATGCCCCAGCCAGCCCCTCCACAGCACATTGAACCAGGCAGGAGCAGCCCCAGGCTGGCAGACTGACCTCCTGCGCCCCTACCAGCTAAGGTTGCACCACCCCAGCTCAACATGCTGCAGCCCCAGACACACATGTAAACACTGCTTCCCAAAGCAATAAACCATTATTACATCAAATTAATTTCATGTGTATGTGTACCCACACAGCAGATTAACAAAAAGGAACTTTCTGTAACTCTTAAACAACTATTTTTCCCTTGGGGTTTGGTTTTTTGTTTTTTGTTTTTTTGGTCTTCTATTTTTAAATCATTTCTCATCAAAATGCCCCTTTCATAAACAGAGCGATTTTAGTTTCATTAGTTTGTTACTTCTGGGGAATATCTCTTTTAAAAAGTAAAAATCAAAAGCTCCACAGAAAGTAAGAATACATATTTTAGGGACCTGCTCACATAGTAAAGTGTGTTAAGAGGTAGCAGGAGATACACAGGATGCCTTTACACATGATCCATGGTGGGGTGGGGTGGGGTGTTTTAATTAGAGCAGGTCTCAGGAGCCACTCTACCTAAAATGCTGCAGCATCACATGTATTCAGCATCCTGCATTTCAAAATGGCCTCAGGGGCACTTTAACTAAAGCTCATTCATAGACATTAGACATTATTAGGGCTGAGGGGACCTCAAAGATCATCAAGTCCAGCCCCCTGCCCCAGGGGCAAGAAGTCAACTAGGGTCAAAGGATCCCAGCAAGATAAGCATCGAAACATTTCTTGAATGAGTCCAGATTAGGTGCTTGCACCACTTCTGGAGGGAGTCTATTCCAGGCCTTGGGTCTCGGACAGTAAAGAAGTTTTTCCTTAGGTCCAGCCTGAAATAGTCTTGGAGGAGTTTATGACCATAGGTCCTTGTTATCCCTTGGGGCACTCTGGTGAACAAACGTCCATCCAGATCCTGATGCACACCCCTTATGTGCTTATAGGCAGCCACCAGGTCACCCCTGAGCCTGCACTTTTCCAGACTAAGGAGTCCTATGCCTCTCCACCTCTCTTCATAAGGCCTCTTGCCCTCTGATCATGCATATGGCTCTCCTCTGGACTCTCTCAAGCTTCTTAATGTCCTTCTTGCATTACGGAGCCCAGAACTGTATGTAGTACTCCAGCTGCAGCCTCACCAAGGCCGAGTACAAGCGAGGATGACATCCTGAGATTTACCTGAGAAGCATCTATAGATGCAAGCCAGAGTTTTGTTTGCTTTACCAGCTGTGACCTCACATTGGTGGCTTATGTTCATCTTGTGGTCAGTCATGACCCCGAAGTCTCTTTCAGACATGGCGCTAACAAGCATAGCACTGCCGAGCCTATAAGACTGCTGTGGGGGGGGGGTTTCCCTGAGGTGGAGTACCTTGCATTTTTTGGTATTGAACATCATCAGGTTTATATCCGCCTACTTTCTAAGCTTATCCAAGTCAGCCTGAATCACTAGCCTATCTTCAGGTGTGGATGTTATGCCCCAAAGTTTAGTGTCATCAGAGAACTTGGCCAGTGTACTTCTGACACCAATGTCCACATTGTTGATAAAGATGTTAAAAAGAGCAGGTCCAAGGACAGAGCCTTGGGGGATACCACTGGTCACAGAGTGCCATAATGATTCGCTACCATCCACCACTACTCTCTGGGTCTGACCTTGTAGCCAAATCCCAGCCATTGGACTGTGGTGTAGTTGAGGCCATGGTTGGCCAATTTTTCCCTGAGAAGATCTTGGGACACCAGATCAAAGGCTTTTTTAAAGTCCAGATATATGACATCAATCTCTTCTCCCTTGTCCAGGTGATATGTCACCTGGTAATAGAAGAAGATGAGATTAGTCAGGGAAGACCTACCCGTGACAAACCTGTGCTGGCTATCCCTCAAGATGTTGCCATCAGCCAGCTTGTCCAGAAGGGTCTCTGATAATTTTCTCCAGAATCTTAACAGGGACTGAGATCAAGTTGATTGGCCTGTAATTTCTGTACTTTCCACCCTTTCTTGAAGATGGGTACCACATTGACCTTCTTCCAGTCTTGAGGTACTTCACATGACTGCCATTATTTTTCAAATATTTTTGCCAATGTTTGGGCTATGACACCTGCCAGCTTCTTGAGTACTCTAGGGTGTACTCTGTCAGGACCAGCTGACTTGAAGGTGTCCATACTCTCAAGGTGTTCCTTTACAAGGTCTACACCAATGCTGGGTATAAATACGCCCTCACACTGGCCATCCTGTGTCATGCTAGGCAGGGCGGTCCCTTTGGGCTGATGAAAGACGAATGAGAAGTACCCATTTAGCTGATTGGCTTTTTCTTGGGTGTCGGTTATCAGCTTTCCCATTTGGTACACCAGGGGTCCAATGTTACCTCTGCTTTTTTTCTAACTCCCTTCATATCTTAAAAAAGGATTTTTTATTGTCCTTGATATGTGAACCCAGATGGAGTTTGGCTGCAGTCTTGGTTATGGACCAGTGCTGAGTACTCCTCCTTGGTGGTGATTCCAGCCTTCCATCCTTTATAAGTCTCTCTTTTTAGGCGTAGGAAGTCCTTGAGTACCCTGCTGAGCCAAGGGGGTTGCTGTGCCCTTTTGCTACCCTTCCTCTGAGATGGGATGGACATTCCTTGTGCTGTCAGGATTGCTCCCTTGAGGAGTAACCACTCCTCTTGGACTCCTCTTCCTGTCAAGTCATGGTCCCTTCAATGAGCTTTTAATGAGCTTTAGTTAAAGCGCCCCGCCCCCATGGCCAGTTTGATGCGGGACGCTGAATATATGAGACACTGGAGCACTCTGGAGTGTTCAATTGAGTCTTCTCCAATGTGTTCTAATCAGAATGCATCAGAGCATGTGCATAGGCACGCGCATTGATTTGGAGGGAGGCAGGTAGAACATCCTCTTTTACCACCCGCAAGTAGTAAAACTACTTGTAACTGATTTAAAAATAGTTAAATATGATTGAAACAACATATTTAGGACATCAGGTTTGGGTTATAAGCTTTTCAGGACAGGGGCTGTGAATTCATCTATATTTCCATAGTTCTTAATATGGTCTATTCCTAAGGTGGCTTGTGTGAATAGCTGATTAAATCAGCTATTAGATAAAAGCTCAAAAAAATCCACTAAAGCACCGAATCAATACAGACGCTGTGGGGCCAGGTCAAAGTAATGCGCTGATACTTGTGGTAAAGCACATTTTTGGGTTTTGGTTTTTTTGTTTTTGACATCTGCAAACAGCCAAAATTTTATATCTTGAGGCTCATCTTATACAAGCAACAATCTTAGTTCAGAACATTTCCTGAAAATAAATATTTGGGATTCTGTAGGCAACTATCCTATATATAACAGCATAAAAATATTTTTGGTCAGCAGTTTGAAATAATATTTTCTAAGGATTAATAGACTTCAGTTATATTGCAGGTTACTACTAACATAGTGTTTAGTGCACTGAGGAATTGTTTGAGGAATCTGTTCACTCCCAGGAATTGTCTGCATTGCTGCCTTCCTCATTTAATTAAATGGAACATTCCTTATATCTTAGTTGCACTGTAATTATAAGAAAGTATTGTTATTATTTTGTTATTTCATTAAGCATGATTATTTTTCACACTTATCATGTTAGCACATAGGGACAAATCAAGAATAGGACCCTATTTTGCTAGTCAGTTTAGCAGACAAATGGTGTCCAATTCATCCAGTCCTGAGGGTCAGATGAGTGGTATGTGGCCAGTCTGCAGGCTGGATCTGGAGCACAGGACCAGTCCCTGGGCTGGACTGGATCATGGAATCATGCCATCTGGTCTTCAGGGCTAGAATTTGGCAGCAGCAACATTAATTGCTGTGGCTCCCAGAGCCGTGACAGTTGAAGCTTTTCCCGCCACCATATTTCCAGATTGATGGGGATCCCTGCAGGCTGGATGACACAGCTCCATGACCCATTTCTTGTTCAGCCCTGTAGGAGACCAGCAGAAGGTAGTGCAGGGTGGCACTTTAGGGTGCCAGACCAGCAGAAGGTAGTGCAGGGTGGCACTGATTCAGATAGGCATGAGCTTCCAGAGGCAACAACCTACTTCATAGGATGATATCTGATGAAGCATCTGACAAAGGAGGCTGTTGACTATGAAAGCTCCTGCTTTTCTAAACTACAGAGTCTAGGGCCAGGTACAGACAGTACACTTTTACTGGTATAAGTGATCAGAAACCAGCCTATGCCCATAACAGAACAGAAGTTCAGCACACAGACACTGGTTTAAAAATGGAGGAACCCTGTTTAAGATTTCCCCCACCACCACCAAAGTATGAATGTGTGGTCTCTTCGCTACTGATCTAAACTATGTCACTTATAGAAAACTAGATAACTTAGATTCATTCTGCCTCAGGCTTTTTGAATGCCTATACCTAGCCTAAGGTATTGCACTGCACAACCTTCTGCATGACTTCAGACTAACATAGTTTGTTCTCAAACTCTTCAGACTCAAGGCACCCCTCCATAACTTTTATAAATTGAGTAGCTTGCCATTTCAAAAACTTATTTATTTATTACAGCTCTTACCCCCTGCAGAGGGGCCATGAAATGAAGGTGGAGGAACAGCCAGGCAGTGATAAGCCTGAGCCTGCACTAGTATATTTAACTCCTCACTCCTCCTGGCCCCCTGTAAGGGGTCTTGTCTCATCCTGATTGAGAATCACTGTAGTAGACAGTGGTAGTATGGGCTGCAGTTGCCTTCTTCCCACAGTAAAGGGGTACCATCGCACCCGTCTACTCCCACCCTCTCCACTCTCCAGAAAAGAAGTTTGAAGAAGCATATGTTTGCAGTGAGGTTAGATTTACCATAAATTGCAAAAACATGCCATCCAAGGAAGTACAACTGGCAATTCTGAAGTCACAGATGTGACTGCAGTGCAGGATTGAGACTCTGGGAAGTAATTAATTCAGGTTTTATTTTGCAAAATTATTCCATATTTTTCTAATGTGCATTGATTATGAGGGGTCTATAAAGCAAAAATAGCACCACAGCACCAAGGGAAAATCCAGGTGGCAAAGTGCCATCTCCTTTTTTGGACCATGTCATAAGAGCAGCAGCTGAGGACTTTATATCTTTAAATCAAACAAGAATCACCCCCTTCCCTTCCCCTCCATGCATTCCACTGCTGTCACTGTCCCCTGTTGACCTGAAAGTGGAGGAGGAATATATATGATTAGATTTCTATTCAAAATCAACATCCCAAGGAATATCATGGGGCAAATGCACATGGAGAGATTTTCAAAGGCACAAATACCAGAAAGATACCCAACTCCCAATTCCGTATATATATATTTTATATATTTATTATATATTATATATATTTTACATATATATAAAATTAGACTGTCTCTTTAGGAGACAATCAGCAGAGCATATGTTAGAAAAGAAGTGAGAAAAGGAAAGAAAAATAGATTTTATTTTTAGACTAACACAGACTTCATTACACTTTTCTACAGTAGGATATTTCTGTATTTAAAATATTGATGGATATTGCTTAACTTGAAAATCATTATATTCTGAAGTCAGATGTCTGTTCTATAAAATGTTTAGCAGTTTGTTCTTTATTTTCATGATTTTTAACCCTCCTAGTAGTTTCAAATACAGTTGCTATATTAGGAGATATAAAATGATGAGATTAAATGTTTATACAGCCTGAAAACTCAGATTTTTCTTCTTAATCCCTAAAGGAAGATAAAGAGAATACTCTGTACTTCTACAGGAAATGAATAAAAAGATACATTATTCCTTAAAAAGAACAAAACAATGCATATGATGTGATGCACATGTACTAATACTTAGCAGTAATGTGTATTCTCAAATTTTATTTGTAAATAGTAGATATAAGGATATAAGAGCAAGGGATCATTAGGGCTTTGGAGGCAACTTGATGGTGTTGCAATTATGCTTCTCCATATGAATTATGGGGGAGATTTCAAAGGCACAAATTGGAATTAGATACCATTGGCTTTCAGCAGGAGTTAGATATCTTTCTGTTATTTGTGCCTTTGAAAATCTCTCCATGTGCTTTTGCCCCATGATTTTCCTTGGGATGTTGATTTTGAATTATGCAAATGTTCAATCTTTAGGTTTTTGTTTTATTTTATTTGTATATTAATCCCCAAATAAGCAGTCCATCCTTATTAAGGAAAGCACTTAAGCATGTGCTGACTCCTGAGGGACTTAAGCACATGGTTAAGCACTGGGGCCAAATAACAGAACTAGAAACCCAGGTCTGATTCAAAAGAGTTTAAGGACCTTGTTTCCAGGGTAATACCATGATTTCACTAAACCAATTTTGAAAATATTTTCACTAGTACAGTTACCAAAACCAGTTTAGCTTACAGCTGGAGCATGGACTTGGCATACACAGAACCAGTCAGCTGTGAGTTTATGAAGAGAAGCAGTTTAGCAAAGGCTCACACTGAAAGGAAACAAAATTTCAAATTAATCACTAGAACTCTCAAAATAATAAAACTTGATAGGAAGAAAAGGCTCAAAACAGTAAATCCAACAAAAGCATTCAGATCTAGAGCTGGTACAGTAATTGAGCAAAAACTGGATGAAAGTGCTACAGCAGCAGGAAGGCTGACTTGATTTTTTTGGAACTGTATAATGCAAGGTAAGATTGACAGACACATTATGTGCTAGAAAACCTCCTGCTGAGAATGAGGGAGAAATGGCTTTTTTTTAAAAACTGTCCTTTGACTTCTCTAAGGTCAGTGATCAGATAAGGTTGCTTCTAGCTATAGAGCATTTCAATGAGGCTTGTCCATTGTGAAGGATTTTCAAAGGAAGAACCAAATCCCTTTTACATCATGTCAGTCCTTCTCCAGGAAGAGATTTAACCTTTCCTACTGTGGAAGCATAGTTACAAATTAAAAGTTTAAATTGATAAAGCACAAAGTTGTTTTAAATATCAAGTTGGCCTGTGGGGGGTGTTTTTTTTCTTGGCCAGGCCAGAAGTGATGTAAATCTGCCATTTATTGTCATAAGTAATTTGGTAGGGTATTATAAACTTCTATATTCTGCACATAAGGGACAGAAATATAGAGATAGCTCTAAAGAACAAGGTTTATAAAAGCCCATACCTACTAATACATTGCAGGCTTTGCATTTCCTATGGAATTTAACATTACCAGAATTAAGGTCTGTTTACTTCACTTCATTTTAACAATGATTCGCCAGAGTAGAGAGGATGCATGCATACATCTTACCCAGTGTGCTAATGTATCTTCTAGCATATCTGACCAAGAACTCCTATGATATTTGAAGGAATCAGATTTTCCTGCTTCTTAAGTGTTAAATTATACGGCACCTTTCATAAAGGCTCACAAAGTCATTTGAAAGTTCGGTAAGTAGCAGTATCCCCATTCTGCAAACAAAACAAAAAAGGCATGGAGATGGTTATACTAAATAACACGAAAACCAGAGAGAGGTTTTAGACATGGGATGATCAGGGATGAAGAAACTAATCACTTCACCTACCACTGCTGTGGTACTATGCAGCACTATATGTGCAGCACAATACCATAACAATTATGACAGAAAAGAGAAAGACATAATTTATTCACTGGAAACTGCAATGGATAAAAATTTCACTTGTGTAAAAATCAGCCATAATCCAATCTCCCCAGTGGAAGAAAATGATGCACTAGGATAACTAATTATCCCAAGTCTCCAAGCCCTATGTTTCACGACTCATGTAAAGTGTTTCTTCAAACGTCTCCCTACCCCTATCATATTGCATTGCATATCATCTTTTAATACTAATTCTAGAGAAAGAACTACTTCTAGTGAATTGCTAATATAATTTCCTGCACAAAGTTTTCCTTGAGGGTTTTGCTATCCAAGTTCTGCTCTATCCCACTGTATAGAAGAATTCTGAAATAAAGGAAGAAGAGTCAAGAAAAAGTTACTAGTCAACCTTTTAGAATACATAAGAAAGCAATACAGATGTGGGAAGCGTGACTTATAAGAACTGCCGTTTACTGGGTCACCTTGCGCAGTATCCTGTGTCACACAGTGGCAGACAGTGGGTGCTGAAAGGAAGAGTGTATAGGGTATGACCAAGGTCTTTCCCCTGGTCCTCTCCCATTTGCAGCCTACTGTAAGAAATGGAATTTAGCTGAAGAAAAAAGGCGAAATTCATGAGGGTAAATGTAGCAGTGTGGCACTAGGGGCAGTTCTGGCCCAGTGCTCTGGACACACCTACCAGCATGAGCACCAAGGAGACCAGCTTTTTTCATCTTACTTGGACACATTTCAGCAGAGTGAGTGCCTAGCAGGACACGGTTACATATGCTGAGGGGTGCTTTCACCACTGAGGCCACCTCACACATCTGTGGTTAAAACAAAGTGTCTTTGCACAGAATTCGTACCAATAGTTCCTCATCTTATAATAAGGAAAGGCTGAAAGAACTGGAATTATTTAGTCTGAAGAAGAGAAGACTGAGGTGGGATTGACAATAGTGAAATACTTGAAGGGTGTGTATAAAGGGAATAGAGACAGACTATCTTTTGTGGGCGATGATTGCAAACTGCTGCAAAGAAATGTTAGTTGGATATAAGGAAGACATTTCTCACCATGAGGGTAGTTAAGTATCAGAACAGGCTGCCCAAGGGAGGTTGTAGAATCTCCATACTTGGAAGGTTTTAAGAGCTTGTTAGACTAACATATGACTGGGATGACTTATTAGAGGATGATCCTGCTTTGAGCAGGGGTTTGAACTAGATTAGGTCCTTTCCAGCCCTACTTTTCTACTGTTCTATGCAGTTTGATTTGAGGCTGCAGTTCCTGGAAGTCTCCGTTGGGAGTCACGACCCCACTGTGTTGGAGATTATATGAAGTAGCTATTTGACTTTTTAGTGATAGCTAATAAATACATTTCAGCAGGGCAATCTATTTTCTTTTTCAATTTTACGTCCTTAAAGAGATGCTTGATGCATTTTTTGTTCTCTACATCAGGGTTTCAACTGTCCACATTCTTTAGTTCCTGGACATATTTATCCAATGCCTTCACCTTGTAGTCATTTATATCTGTATAATAATGTAGAACATTACCACTCTGACATGACTGAGTTTTGTACACATTTTCTAAAGATATTATTGACCAAAGAATACCAAGCTGTGGAGAATCCCACATGAGAGATGTCCCTTGTTTTTGAAGTGTCTATATTTTTACAATAACAGAATGGAATGTGGGAGTCCTGGGCCACTTTTACTAGATACATGGGAAGGCTGCTTTAGGACAAGAAGTCACCTGGGAAATAGTTTCCTAATTACTAGTTAAGATTTTATCCTCTGTGGTTTTTCTGCTCAGAACTTTGCTCTCATTATTTATAGGGAACTTTGAAAAATACCACACACACACACACAGTTTTTGCTCCATTGGGAATCATGCTTCTTTTTGTTGCAGGATTTACTGTGGCAAGTTATTTTTTACCATGAGGTGTTATGCATTTGTTTAACCTGACAATATATGCCAGTTACCAGTATTTTTTTTCTCAGTGTTTAAAGCTAAATGTAAAAAAAAAATTCTGTTCTGTCAGTCATCAGTAATGCTCTTTGCTTTCCCACCTTTGCAAACACAAACACGTCTAATAGCTAATCTGAGAGATCATCACCTTCAATTGCAAGTTTCCAGAATGACTTCAGACTAGAATTATATTGCTTTCTTTAATTAGCTGAACTACATAATGTTGGTATTAAAACTGTTGAAAGCAAGCTCCTCAATGCTGCACAAACTAAAGCAATGCTGTGTCTCATTTACATTCCTCTCCCGGTGTCAGCAGCAGGTCTATAAATAGAACAGACTATACACCAAAATTTATTATTGCAGCTGATAGCAATTTTCTTTTTTAAAGGTGTCTGAAGGCATTATTCAGATGGATTCATTCTGGTAGTCTTTCCAGCTGAGATTCTCCCTCTCCTGAAACAGTGGGTGGTCATCTTTGAAAAACATTAATGAACTGTTAGGCACAAAAACTGTCAGAAGAGTTATTTATTTTCTTCTTTTAATGAATGCAGGGGTTCTTTCAGCTCTAGATGATTTCCTCTAATCTGAATGTCTATGGGTTATGAAGCAGTGGGCATATTTTTAAAAGTCATACCCCTGTGGCATTTTATCACTAAACTTTCCAGGGATTATGCTATTATCAGGAAAAACATAGTGTCGGTGGTTTGACATAGCTCACATTATGTCTTCTACAATCAGACCCATGGGCACGTATGACCTTATCAAGTGTAGACCAGATGTGTTTGCACGGTCAACATACTGAGGATCTATAGCAACCATAAAAACTAACCTATCTAGCTTGTCAAGCTAATTTTTCATCATAAAAGAAAAGAAAAGCAGGAGCTTTTAAGGACACTAGTCCTAATAATACACATTAACTTGAAATGCTTCATGTACAAGTCTTTTTTTATCCATTTAGATTTCTATATTGCTTCCATCACTGTGATATCTGTGTGCTTTAAAAATGTATGTGAATGGTTGTATTTGCTTTTCACATCCCATCCAAAGTCAAATGAAATTGGTCAGAACAGAGTTCTTTGGATATATGTGATATCTTTTATTAGACCAACTAAATAGTTGGAAAAATTGTTCTTTGCCGCTTCTCTAGATTCGCTATATGCCTGAAGAAGGGTGTTTGTGCCTGGAAACTTGCGAAGAACAAATTTTCCAATTATTTAGTTGATCTAATAAAAGATGTCACATCTACCCAAAAAAAACTTGTCAGCCTATGTTCTTAGACCAACATGGCTACAACCAACCACCCTGATTGGTTAGAACATATTTTCTCTTCTCTCTTTGAATATATTTAATGCCTTCATAAATAATAATGTGGGATATATAAGGAGAGAGATGTCACCCTTCTATTCTGGTTCAGTTTCAATTTAACTATTACTTCAGGTATTCAGATATCTTTCTTCTGTTATGTACCATTGTATTGTCAAATGCTATCATAAATTCTTTAATGTATGTATAGATGCTTTGCTTTTGTACAAAAAACTAACATGGCTTTCTCTTTCCTTCCATCTCCCCTTTTAAAACTTAAAGCAAACAGCTATTTTTTTCTTACTAGTTATTTTAAGCATATTATAGATGAATATGTAGTGAGAAGCTCTGGAAGTCACATACTGTGAAATGAAAGAAGAGATAAATTAACAATATAAAATGGATTACCTAAAATAGAGCCCATTAACTCAAGTAACTTCTAAAGCACTTATCCATTTCCACTGTAAGGTATATACACTGAAAACACAAGTTAAAAGCAAAGATGAAAACAATTCAGCAATAAATCTGAAATTATTGGAATGCAATTAAATTGAAAAAAAACCACTGCTTTAGTGTTTTGCTATTTAAAAGACTTTATATATATATATATATATCTTTATAACATTTTTATTTTAACTTAAATCCACCAGTGATACAGAAAATTGGTTCTGTGACTGCCCTAGACTCTACTCTGGAAAGCTATGCCAGTTCACAACTTGTGATGAGAATCCATGTGGAAATGGTGCTACTTGTTTTCCAAAATCCAGTCAAGATGCTGTTTGCCTCTGTCCTTATGGAAGGGCTGGAATCCTCTGCAATGATGGTAAGAAAGATACTGTTATGGGTTGGGCATAACCAACACCATTCATTCAAGGCAGGAAGAAGAAACAGTTAAGCTCCTTTATGGCACCAGGTGGCTGAAAGAATACCAACCTTTACCCCAGCCACAAACACTTGAAACCATCCAAACGAGTAGAATAGGCTAGGATTTTCACCAGCTATTGTTCTGTGATGGCATTTATGCCTGTGAAAGGTCCAAAGAAGCCGAGAGAAGGCAACAGAAGCCCTAATAGCATTGTCCTAAAAAAAGTTAAGTGTGGGATTTACAGGCTTGGATCTGAAAGCAAACAAGCTATCTTCTCTTTGATTGTTTCTGTATTCAGAGAAACTGGTCTCTGCACATTTAGTGAAAGCAAACAAGATTGCATCAAAGATACCCAATTCCATCAACAATTTCTCCTCCGAATAGTAACAACCCACAGGCCCTGAACTTTAGATAACTGTTCAGTCAAAGAGAAATGACAAATTAATAGGGACTTTGATATGAATCAGCAGACAGGAACAGTAAGATGAAGGAAAATTAGTAATGCTAATCAAATAAGCCAACTTGACACACATTAAAAATGACAAATTCTCTCCTCCTCATGTTCTTTTCAAACACTACAAGTAACATCAGGCTCTACTACTGAGGTTCACTGGCCAAAAAGATAACTCACACAGACCTAACATCCTAACCTCCCACAGGTAAGCAAGGGAACCACAGCAGCTCCTATAAAAGGTTTTTAATACGTGCACAAGAGATTCCAGGTGCAGGGCTATGTGCCCCTGCTACAGGGGATGGTGAAAATCCCCAGAGTCTGCACCAGTCTAACCATAGGATAAAATTCCTTCCTAACCTCAAATATGGCCATCAGTCTGACCTTGAGCAAAGGGAGAAGACCTCCACCCCTTAGCCAGGACCCCCTGGCTGTTAAGTTCTTTCAGGAGCATCAGCACACCCCTATCAAAATCCCTGGCTTTGGCTTTAGCCAACACCCAGTGCCTCTGAGGAAGGCCTGACATATGTAGCAGAAATCTGACTTGAGGAGTGGGTGGGGGGGAGACACAAACACTTGCCTGGGATCATTTAGACAGGGATAATCTTACCTTGAGGCGGGGATTGGACTACATGGCCTCCTGGGGTCCTTTCCAGCACTATGATTCTATGGATGCAGATTTTTAAACTATAGAGCTATTGCAGAAATGTCATAGATGAAGCTGCATACGTATATGAACTTTGTACATATGTGAGAATGGGATAGTGGTAAATGACAGAAACTTTGCAACCTAGTTGCAAGCAGTGCACCGTGCTTATTTTTCTACTACATGCACACCCAAGAACCTATTAAAACTTCTAGGTAGCACAGTTAATCAGGTGTTTCCCCATATACTAGTCAATGCTATCATTTGAACAAACAAACAGGACCTGTTTTGCCCAAGAATTATTGACACTCCTCCAGCAGGGGTTTCAACATCTAGCTGAGGACAGAATTGTAACTTCTGTCACAAGCTTTGTAAATTATGGGTGATAACTTTGGACTGAATTTTCAAAATATTGAGATATCTTCCTGAACCTTTGCCCAAAATAATTGCATGTCCAGGAATGCTATTCAGTAGCGTGAAACAGAAAGCAATGAAGGCTGTATCCAGGTCAAAATGTAGAGGGAATTTTAGGGAAACTGTATGTAATGATTCAAATACGAACATTGCCATATCACTAGGGTTTACAAGAAAACAATCCCATGGATTTTTCATGATCTTTAACTGGATGACCTCTGGAGGTCCCTTCCAGCCCTACTTCTCTATGACTATTAGACATAGTTTCATAGTTTCATAGCATTGTCCTGTCCCATCAGAAAGAGCAGAGTGCCATAACGTGGGTTTGGTCTGAGTCAGAGGACAGCACTGCTTAGCTACCAACACCTGTACAATCACCATTTTTGTTTTTTGAGGTGGCACAAAAATAGTTAACAGTGCCATGAAACTTAAAGTGTCTCTGCCGGGATAGCAGTGGCAGTAGACGCAGTGGCAGCAACTAGGTTGGACATGGCAGCAGGGGTGACAGCTGCTGTTTTTGTCCCCCTCTAAGTGGGTGTCTAGGGCTGATCACCTGTCCCTTGTTATACTACTGACAGCACTAAAAGAAGTAATGTAGGGAGGAATACCAGCAGTCACTGATTCAGGTCTGACATATTAGAGTCTGATATTTCACCTTCGCAATATTAAAGTGAGAAAACATTATAGGATCCCTAATTATGATACTGTGTTATAGCACAGGGAGAAGGGAGCTATCCCTCCCAGGTACAGTCTACTTTCCACCAGTTGTACTCCATGATGCACATTTCTGGGGTTTGCTGTTTTGTTTTTTGGTTTGTTTTTTTGTGGGGGGGAGGTCATAATATTTTCCATTCCAAAAGGCTCATTACATTTTCATATGATACATATTCCCCCAATGTATTCAGCTAATTTTAAAATGTGGGAATGGGAATACTCACATGCTCCAAGTTACCAAGCTCTGTGAAATGAATATCAGTCTGCAAACAAATCACTCATTCTTAGCTATGGTTGTTGCACACTTTCACCTTCAGAGTAGCTCAGGTCTACTGTCTAAATGTAGCAGCTTGGTGACAGCAGACACCCAATGGGGATTTCCATAGGTAGAAAACTGCATAATCACAAGGCTCCTGGTCAGTGCTGAAAGAGTGCGGGATGCTGATTAGGGTTGCTGATCAAGAATTTATTTTCTGGGTCACCTGCTGTCAACCAGGTCCTAATGCCCTACTTCTTATTTTAAATGTTTTCACATTGCAACTGGTGGCACTGAGCTCAGAAAAATAGCCAATGCACTGAGCCAGGGCTGGATTCTTATCTTATTCAAACTAAGAAGTATGTAAAGAGTAATGCCACTGAAGTAGGTGAAGTTATAGCATAAAAAATGGGAGCCACATTTCACATGATAATGAAAAAGCTTAGTGGGTAACAAATATTTTTGGGTAATAAGCACAAAAGAAAGAAAGAGATACATGATAAATAGGCCACTCTGGCTAGAGTAAGTGGGTATAAATTCCCTGAAGTGTAGCTAAATCTACTAGTAGGGTAAATAGTGATGTATAGGTGAAATTATTTTAGAGGACTTTTTCACTGAATGCCAAAATCTTCTTTTTGAAATCAATTACAAATCAAACTGATTTTTAATACCTTCACTGCTATAAGTAATGGCTGCTTCCTACTATAATGTGTGTTCTTATCACCATTCATTCTTTGAATAGTGACACCTAATAACACAGGGGTGGACAATTATTTCAGTTGGAAGGTCACTTAATGAGTTTTGGGGACGTATCAGGGCCACATCCATCTCTCTCTATCTCTTGCTCTTTCACTCTCTCTCTCCTCTCCTCTCTCTGTTTGTCTCTCTCCCTCTGTCTCTCTCACCTCTCTTGCAGGATAGATCCTATAAGTTGGTGGCCATTCACCTGCTGGCTGGATTGAATCTGTTGGCAGACCATCATAACCTCTTGCCAATGGCATGGTATACAACAACAAAACACAGATCCTATACATTTTAGTTATTTAAGGTTCAGGTGCATGAGTTGGAGAGAGCCCTGAACAGCTTTAAAGAAGAGTTCTGTGGGCATCTTGCACATTTCCAAAGCAAGAACAGATCCTTTCCAGGTTGCCTTTCCAAAATAAGTAGTGAAGCCCTGTCTATGTCGAACTCTGTGTTGTCATCCTAACACATACCCATGCATGTACGCACACTCACTTTTGTTCCTATTCATCATTACTAGTTTGTTAGTTCTTGCAATTTTAGGGTAAGTCTCACAATCTTTCTATATTTTAAAGCTGTAAGCCTTTCCACATTCAAGTACTCCCATTTGACTTAAAATAGTTTTAACTCATTCAAGCAAGGACAGAATTCGGCTTAGTAGAAGTCAACGGGAAGTTGAAGCATCTTCTCACTGCTGATGTATGCACATTCTGACTAGTAAAAAAGTAAGCAGAAATAAAAGAAACAAAAGGTCCTATTAAGATAGCTCTTAGTTTCAAAGACCATTCTGTTAGTTATATATTAGTGTCTAATATACCATAATATTCAAAGTTCAGATCTGAGAGTCAGAAACAGAATTTGAAGATTCCTTTTAACTAGTGTGAAAATTGAAAGAGTAATATATGAAAGGATGTCACACTCTCCGTCCTTCATCTTATTTTTAGCCCTATAGTTACTGTCACTGTTGCCAAGAAGATGATATTCTGGAAGATCTTTTTATCCAATTATTTATTGGAGGTGA
Source organism: Crocodylus porosus (assembly GCF_001723895.1). Lineage (NCBI taxonomy): Eukaryota > Metazoa > Chordata > Crocodylia > Crocodylidae > Crocodylus > Crocodylus porosus. Next base: position 49,216,722 of record NW_017728918.1, on the reverse strand, counting down.
AGTTTCAGATTTCCATCTTATCATAATTCTTGTCTTTGCAGTTAGTAATGCTGGATTTAAACATCTTTAACACCCCTAGAACTTGTCTACAAAGGGAGGAAGACGGGGGAGTCAAGTTTGTACTGAGCTGAGATGCACAACTTCTGCATATTTCAATACAGCCATCTGGCTCTTTTTCCTGTCTGATTCATGGCTTCTGCACAGGGGATGACTTTCTCCACATTAAATGCCCAGCACTGCCAGCAGGTGTCCCATGTTCCTTTGTGCTGCTCCTGGACTCTGCTTATGACAGGATTTCTAGGCACGGGTTTCAGGCTGTGAATCCCAGCCACACATAGGCATCTAACTATTACCTAAGCCTGAAAGAGAGGTGGGGTTTCAAGTACACAAGCAGATTTTTTGTTGTCTTGTTCAGGCTTCCTGTGGTCAGTGTAACAAGAGCTTGAAGTATAAAATATGCAGAGCCATATGACTTTAGGCATGGGGGAACTTTTAGGCACAGCACCACACCTGAGTCCCTTTTTAAATCCCTTTATGAATCCCTTAATTCCTCTTCTGTAAATACAGGATAAAGCTTCTGCCTTTCTTCATAGAGATGATATGAGGTACTTATATTATATTGATGGGTTCTATATAAGTGTCAGAAACAGACAGAGATGAAGGTTGGAAAGGAAATATGCACGTGAGCTTAAAATTGCTAGGAAACAGAAGATATGTTTATGATTCAGAAATGTTGGGTACTATACTAAACAAAAATATTTAAAAATAAATAATAGGTAAATGCAATTAACTAAATAAACAGCTGATAATTATTGAACAGTATTAGGAAACAGTATCTACATGTTTTGTCATACAGTGAGTAATTATTCAGTATCTGATTTCCATGTAGCAACTGTTCGCCAAACACAGCTGGAGAGACTGACATGTATGTTGATCTTGTATACCTTACATAATTTCCACATAAAGCACACATGCAACACCCAGTTTGGATCTCACAGCCCATGTAGAGAAGTATGGTATATTGAACTAGTAACCACAGATAAATATTTGAGTTAAAACCATAGGCCCTTTCTAAGAAACTCATTCACACTAGGCACGTCTACACGAGATGCTTACTGTGCGGTAGCTTAATAACACTGTGCAGTAGCGAGTTGGTCAAAACCATGTACTAAACTAAACGTACAGTAACTACAGTGCATTAATGATTGTGTAGATGTGCCCACAGACACCTAAGATATATTTCTGCTAAACATCATGGAAACAGGCAGGTCCTGAATGTGTCCTCAAAAAGGCTGTCCGACCTACCAAAACTCTCATACAGTGTCACATTTTAACAGACTTTCCTGCACAATCCTGTTCCAAACGTGCCACTTTTGGTTAAGATATTTTAAGGTGCCTATCACTGCGGTGACTATGAGCTTGTAAAGTGATAACTCTAAGACTGATTTAAAAACTACTTGTGTCCATCAAATTTCACATGCATATAGACATGAAGCCTCTCAATTGTACTCTTCTGGATGTAATAATATGTAGTAGTTTTCTAATCCATCTGAGATACTTGTTTATGCACTCTTAGCAAATTTTCTCTCTTGAGGCTTGTAAATGTTTCTCTCAAATCTCTTCCGCAGAGCATTTTGAATTACAGTATTTTAAAGGGACATTACAAAAGAGTGATTATATTGGTTCTTAGAAAATGAATAGTTACTGTATTTTTTCACATGCAGCATGCCCCTATATATAATGTGCAACTTGTTTTAGAAGGGAAGCCTGAAAAAAAAAAAAGAAAAAAAATGCTTATCCCTACTGGTAACTGAGTAGCAGCAGCTAGAGAACTGAACCTGGTCCCAAGTCTTGTGTCTGAAGACTAACCCAGCATGCCAGGTTCAAGACTACATACTGAATCCAAACCTGTGCATTGGCTGCAGCATAACAAATCCAGGAGTGGATGCTGGGTCTGGGTCCAGACACTGACATGTACCAATTCAGATCCAGCACACTGGCTCTGTAACTACATGCTGAGTCTGAACTCATGTGCTGGATCTGGGTCAGGCTATGGACCAACCTCACATGTCAGCCTAAAATCCAGCACATGGGGCCATGTCATCCAGCTTTGAGTCCACAGGTCCAGAAATTTGGCAGTGGAAGACTGGTGGCAGCATTAGCTGCTGTGGGTCCCAGAGCCATAATATTTAACACTACCACCACCCTCCCAACACCAAATTTCCAGACCGATGGGGATCCATTTTTTGTGCATATAAAATGCGTCTCTTTTAATCAGCTGGTTGGGGGGGGGGGGAAGATGCAGGTATTCTATGAGAAAATATGGTAATTCTACTTAACGTTCACACTAGGCAGAGCTGGCTAAAACAACAACAAAAAACAAGAAGAAGTTATTAATTATTTTTAATAAGTAAAAAAGATGCTGTTATTTAAAACATGATTAACATGTCCCAAAAACAAATTGTCACTATTTTATTCATTTTACAAAAATAAATTGTTTTGAAAAAGGCCATTTTTTGACAAAGAATTTGTTCTGTCCAAAAGCTTATGGCCAGTTCTTCATTGTCTGTAGAGAAAAATTCCCATCTCTAGTATGTGAGCATTCATGTATATTTGCTTAATGTAGCTAAGGCAATCTAATTGTGTGTACAATGCTTTTGATACACAGATCTATTTTGTGTGGCATGTATACATGAAAATAGATGCAAGGGTCCCAGTAACTCACATGTAGACCCAAGTCAATGTACAAGAAAAAATGTATTATAACACACCACCTAAAATAGGAGTTAGTTCAGCTTAGTTTTGGCAGCAGTCTTGAGAGAGAGAGGTTTATTTCTTTATCATATTTTTCTTCTCATGAATCCCATGCCACACATATGTATAATCTTGTGTATTCAGATAGAATAATAAGAATTAAAGTGTGACTTGGAGGAGGTTTTAAACAAATTATTGGTTAGAATTAAATGTCAATTAGATTTTTTTGAATGCACCATGCCTCACTTCTGCAACGAACCCAAACCAGTGTTTGCCAACTTTGTCCTTTCTGTGATCTCACGTTACAACAGAACAAATGGTTCATAACATCCTTTCCCATTTATCCATAAGAAAACAAGCTCCCTGGCATCATTCATGACATGTCTGTGGGCATGTTTAGATTACCTACCCACAGTACTCTCAAGACTGATGCCAAAACTAAGTCACATCGACTGTTTCCACCTAGAGTACTCCCGGCACTGAGGACACTCTAGGGACACAGCCCAGCACCCATCTCAAGCAAGCCAGAGACAAAGATCACAAAAGCAGGAGTTATTATCCCTAATAATCCTCATTGTTTAGGATTATTAGGGATAATAGATCAGGGTTTGGTGTACACAAAGTGGAAGTGGAGGAATGCAACTTAGTTTTCACTGGGAATTTCAAGAGTGTTGCAGAAGCAGTTTAGACTTCCTCCCAAACAGAGAATCCATAGTCTAAGACATGCTATAGACAGCAGCACAGATGACAGGTGGCACAGCAAAACCTGGAAGCAAGTCAAGTTTTGCTACTACCAAGTTTCAATTATTTGATTAAAAATCCAATATTGTGAAGTTGGTGCCACTGTTCCTTTGTCTCGTCTCCCATGAATACCAGTAGATTTTGTTTCTTAGCTGAAAGAACAGCACACTGAGAATACTAATTTCTTGTTAGTGAGAGAAAGTCATTGTAGAATAGTTCATAAGACTTTCTTCTATCCATGTATTGATCTAGCTGAGTAGGAGGCGTTGAGTAGGACAAATAGGGAGGTGATACAGTGACTCCCCAAGCAAAAGTAGGGCAGGGTGGCACCTTAGAGACCAACCCTGTTCAGAGAGGCTTGAGCTTTTATTAGGAACAGCTTACTTATCAGGCACTAATTCAGCTTCAGACGATTATGACTAACTACCACAATGGCTCCCCAGTTAAGTGGCATTCAGGGAAGCACTTGTGGTAGCAATTATAAATCAATTATATACTCCCAGGATCCAGAGAGATCTGTGTTAGTCTGAAGTCAGGCAGAAAATTAATCTTATAGGATAACTCAGGGGGTGCATGTGCACCCCCTGAGTTATCCGCACTTGCAGCAGCAAAAATAGTACTTTTTAATATAATAGCAAAAAAAAACTCTTTGCTGCAGTGCACCTCCCTGCATGTGTAATTTGGTATAGGTCAGATTGCCCAATGTCAGGCAAACTACCCTTTCCCCACGCCTCCTGGCTCCCAGCATGCTGGCAGACCTAGGGCACAACTAAAGGAGTGGAGAAACTCTGGCCAGCAGCCAGAGTTTCTCCCTGGAAGACTAAGTCTCTGTGTCTGCTCGTGCATGCTTCTGTCATGTATGCCATGCTGCATTTTTTCTCAACGTTTTGTTGGAGTGGGGTTTGCTGCTGGGATTTCCCAGTAGCAAAATTTTCCCCTGCACTCCAAATATGCAATGCAGGGCACATCGTAACATGCCAGGCATGCAGTTTGTGGTGTCACAGAGAAGTTTGCAGTGCCACAAACCTCATGTGCCTGCACATCGGGATACAGCCAAGGGTGTCAAACACACAACCCTCAGGCTGAATCCAGCCCATGGAGACCTATGATCCAGTCCGTGGGCCTTGGACCAACCCTGCACTCCACAAGCAGTACATGGACTGGCACAGTGCACTGACTATAGAGCTGGTCAGGATCAGGTTGTGCCAGAGGCAGCATGCAGGGCTGATCTGGCAGGGAACCAGATGCATCGTGTGCCCAATGTCAGCCTCTGTGTGCTGGCTCTAGTGTGCGTGTACAGCCTAAGCTTGATCCAAACTAGCCCAAGAGCCAACATGCAGGACCAGACTGTCAGGGTGCCCCATGCAGTGCACACCCCAATCACCATGTGTACATTAAGCCCTGGAGAGGGGCTGACACATGCAGCACATGGGGCTGGACTGGCCACACGTACAGCATGTGGCACATGGGGCTGACTCTGGTGCAGAGCTGGCTCTGGTGCAGCCAGATCCAGTTCACAGACCAGCCCAGCAACCTTCATCTGGCCCCATATCTGACACCGCTGGACTAACTGAATCACAAGCAACAGCTCACTTCATCATCTGTTGCTCATGAAATCCTTCAGTTAATCTATAAGGTACACCTTTACCTTGTCTTCTCCTAGGATCCAGGTCCAAGTAACGACCTCTTTTGTCAGCCTGGGAACTAGAAACAAAAGGATAGTAAAGTGCTAAGAATTACTTCTCAGATGAAAAGAATGAAACAGTTACATGAGATAAGTGTCAATGAGCTGTAACAGGGAAATTAGCTGGCCGCCACTGTGGAGCCCTAAGAAAGAGCTGGGCCTTCCCAAATCCAGTGAACATTAAGTATTAAGGAAAAGCAGATGTGTATAGCTAGCTAGCTTGTTGTTTAAGATCTGTTTCTTCTTACGTGGCCTTTGTGTTAAGTAAATGATACCTTGCTTTAAGGATGCATTTTGGTCACCGATTACTTCATTGCTTCTGGAGGGACCAGTGCTGTAGGGTCCAAATTTCAGTCAGATATGATGAGATCATCCAAATGAGTCATAATGGATTGCAACCAGGACCCAGTCTCTTGAGTGAGAGAATTGCCCATTTCCATCCCAAGGCAGGTGACTGTTAAAGCCCAGAGACCTGAAAGGGGATTACTGGAGTAGGAGAAAATCTTCTGAGAGTCATGAAAGATCTCAGAGCAACTCATAGTGTGTTATTTGTATAAAATGTTGTTTAAAGAACAGGATGCACTTGCTGCAGTTTTCAAACAGGTTTAAAGTTTAGCTGGATGTGGATTAATCCATGTCTGAAGTGCAAGAGGTGTGGATAATCATGGCAAAGTCTGCATATGTACTTCTTTCCATGTTCAGACAATATGTATCTTCTGTCACGTGAATATTCAGCAGTAGGGGCAGCTGTGGAGAAGCAAGGATATACAAATGGCAGACTTAATTTTGGTCTTTGTGTTCAAAGCTTGTCACAAGGAAATCTCCTTCATTTTCCTGAGAACGCACAGTCCAAAATTTAAAAAATCATAAAAATTAGTGGGTAGAGTCAATGGCAGCGGGGCTGAACTTGATGATCTTGCATGGTCCCTTCCAGCCCCTAATGTCTATGACTTTATGAATGTCTATGAAAAAATTATTGTTAATTTTTGTAAATTCTAAAATTTTGAATATTTTTAATGGATCGTTTCCCTTTATGTGTCAAATAACTCAGATGATACAGCAAGGGTCAGTCTGCAGACAACAGAAATATGTAGTTCCTTGAACTGTTTTCATCTATTTAATTTTATTATGGACATCTAGTTCCATTAATATTTAGTGTATAGGAACTAATGAAAAAGTATGGTGAGTTAAAAGGGAGCAGGGACTTAGTGTGGTATAGATGTTCATCTGTCTGTGATGGTAAGTGAAAGCTAAATAAGAGGCACTTTGCCCTGTTTCATTCAAGGGCAAGTTGTTCCAGTTTAGCTTTTACTTACCAGAGGAGCTATTGTTTGTATTTTATTTTGTCTGTGCATTCCTTAAGCCTCCACAATATGCTCTTATGTGCACTCTTCTCCACACACACACACGCGCGCGCATGCGCGCGCACGCGCACACGAGTGACAGTGTTAATATGAACTGAAGAACTTCCTTTGGGACTTCTGTTTCTTTCAGCTGTGAGTAAATCTTGTTTCTATGTATAAAAAAATACTTCTTAGGGGCCAGCAGGTGGCTCCATTTGCCAATAATTCTGTTGTAAAATAACCCTCTTTTATTATGGCCTAAAAGCTAAGTGGTTAGACTCAAATAGAAGGTGATTTATACACAAATATGCCTATATATGTTTGTATATAAATGTGTGTATATACACAATAGTAGCATTACAACAATAAATAATTAGCACCATTTATAATGTATAAGCACTAAAATAAACTGTTATACATAGACCTTAATAGATACATTTTAGAAAGATTTGCCCTAAAACTTAATTTCTTTTTCTTTGTGCAGCTATCAATATTAGCCATCCCAGCTTCAGTGGCATAGATGCTTTTGGCTATACTTCATTTCTAGCCTATTCTGCAATCCCAAATATCAGCTTCTACTATGAATTTCACCTAAAATTTCTGTTGGCAAATCACCACTCAGCATTACAAGATAACCTGATATTTTTCACTGGACACAAGGGCCAAGGTGAGTTGTTTTAATATTTTTAACTTTTCTTTAGGAGCATGCTAAACCATGAAGAACAACGTACTTAGTATTGGAAGAGTGAAGTATGCATAGATTTATTTTTGTGCGCTTGTGTTTTGAATATATATTTTATTAAGAGAAAATATTTCAATAAAATTATTCTATAAATAAACATCAATCAAAAGAATCAAACAATACAGTGATTTCATAAAAAGAATTATAGTAATTTATGGTGATTGGAAAAGCTCCCAGATTTATTAATAAAACAAAGGGAAAGCATAGAGTGAAGCTTCTCTTACTGTTTTGTACCACAAACACAAATTTGATAACTGATTTCTATTTATTTTGGCCCCATTCTGATCAGATGTGGAATATATCCCAGCATGGTACTCCATTTTGTGTCTGAAAATCAGTCCACAAGCCTGTGTGCCTCAAGCCCTTTGTTGGGTAGCAGACCAAGTGTAGAACCATGGATCTTCTAGTCTTGAAGCTCAAGTTAATATAATGTAAACTAATGCTACCTAAATATCAGGCCCTGTCCACGCTGAAATTAGAGCCATACTTGTTACATTCATGTAACTCAGTAACAAGAAACAAAAATATATATTTTTACTCGTTAAAGAAACAACCATGCTTAAACATGATCACAGTTAGTACATTATTGAATGTTGTGGAGTTCTCTACACTAGACTTAATTTGAATTCCCCCATAGCACTGGAGTGCAGTCCCTTCAGGAGTGGAGCACTGAGAAGGCTGGTATAGACAAGCCACCAACATTTGCTAACGTTTTCTACTATTTTGACATCTAGACTGTCTACAGAGATATGTGGTTCCCTACTGACATGAACATTCCCACATTTTCCTACCCATTAGGGCTCTGCAATATCGGTAGTGAAAAAATCTCAGAAAAAAAATTCAGTCATAGACAAGAGAGGATTTCAGAGTTACTTTGATCAAAACTCTTTATTTGTCTCATATGCTGTCCTGGAACTCATTTCTGTTACTTTTGTTCTTTGGGCTTTTCTGCATGGGTTGCTTTTTGTCATTTGGTATGATAATCTTTCTTCAGATTTAAACTTAGTAATGTCAGTGACCTAACCTGTATGTCTTTCATAGAATCATAGAAAATTAGGGTTGGAAGGGACCTCAGGAGGTCATCTAGTCCAACCCCCTGCTCAAAGCAGGACCACCCCCAACTAGGTCTTCCCAGCCAAAGCTTTATCTAGCCAGAACTTGAAAACCTCCAAGGATGGAGTTTCCACCACCTCTCTGGGCAATCTGTTCCAGTGTTTTACTACCCTTCTCCCCTTCTAGTGAGAACATTTTTCCTCATATCTAACCTAAACTTCCCTTGCTGCAACTTGAGACCATTGCTCCATTGTTCTGTTATCCGCCAGCACTGAGAACAGTCTAGCTCCATCCTCTTTCAAACCCTCCTTCAGGTAGTTGAAGGCTGCTATTAAATCCCCTCTCAGTCTCCTCTTCTCTAGACTAAACAAGCCCAGTTCCCTTAGTCTTTCCTCATAAGTCAATAGGTCACAAATATAGTTTCAGTTAACAGGAAAAGTAATGCTCCAGGGAGATAAAAAGGTGAACAACCCTTCTTTGTAGTTTTAAGAGAGTGAGATTTCAAAACTAGCTATTTTAAAAACATGTTTGGGAAGGTTTCATGCACTGTTGTATGAGCTAGACATAAGAAATAGAGAGAAAATAATAGGAAACACACTATTTTTAACACACTTGGCTTTTTAGCATTTTTTTTTTTTGTATTTTTTCTGCATCTCCCCCTCCTCCCCTCTCTTCTACTGTTCAAGTTTCCTGGACTATTTGGAACTACTTCTCTACCTCCTCATGATAAAACAGCCACTTTCAATTCACTTTCTGATTTTAAAAAAATCTAATTCTTCATTGTTTACTCTGATAGATGACTTCACATGAACAAGAATAACTTGCATTAGTGACAAATGCCTTGCTTTAGCTAGCTTTTGTTTTAAATCAGTTTAACTTAATTCAGTAATTTGTTAGGCAAACCAAACTGACTTCATCAAGGATTAACTCGTGCATTTCTACTAGGAATTTGCCCAGCATTAGGTAGATCTGCTTAAAATTAATCTAAAGGAGTGCAGGATTTACAATGCTAAATAGCTATCTAGTGCTTGAAGGCTCAAGGCTTTGGTTTCTCAGCTGGCTCAAAACATGGTCTTTACCACTAGCTAAACTGCAGTCATTATCAATTTAGCGGTACTCATGTTCAACAATAGTGCTGTTTCATGAGTTCTATCTGTTCACTCTTGATGAACATTACCCCACCCAATCTATCTACTTATTATGGGCATAAACAGCTTTGAGCCATTTGCTGTACTGGGTTTATCATTATTAGAAATGACTCAGCTCACCAATCTGAATGTGGTGTTAGGCAATCTATCACCTATGCAGGTAGTATTTTGTATTGTCCAAACACTAAATAATATTCATACCTCCTTTTTTAAGGACAAGAAGAGGTCACAGACATTCAGTGCTATTTCAACAATCTTTCAGTGAGAGGAACTCAATTTCACACAAAGTGAACAAGTGTAGATGACTCCAAGTTGAAAGTGTTAAGAAACGTGACTAAGCATAAATAAGACAGAGGTGTTCAGTTTCATTGCAAGGGATGGGGAAAATACAGTTAGTAAACAAATGGAATAAATGGTAAGAATTGCCTAGAATTTCACTAAAACACGCATGTAATATGAACGTTGTCTTGCCTATATTACACATATACAGACAGATTTACTCACCCTTCTGTGTTTTGTAGTAAGTCCTCTTTTAATTACATGGGTTTATTCAGCAGCAGGGGGCGGGGAGAGAGAGAAAGAGAGAGAGAGAGAGAGAGAGAGAGAGAGCAGGGAACCTTTGTCTTAGATTTAGGCCAGGAAAGCAGCTGCTGCAGGTCTGGATGAGACCAAGGTGGCTCATGTGGCAGATAGTAGGTGTGTGGAGTGGAGGAGAGTGGACAGTGCAGTGGGGAGCACAGGGAAGGGGATGTGTGGTGTGGGGAGGAAGCATGGGGTTAAGGGCAGCAGAGGATTTGTCTGGGGAAGAGACACTGAGCAAGCGGGGCATAGGGAAGGAGGTAGGAAAGAGGGCATGCAGTGCAGGGAGGAGTGCAATGCTCGGAGCAGCACAGGGAATGGACACATGGTGTGGTGGGGAAGCATGGGGGAAGGGGCAGCATGAAGATCATGGGTGAAGAAATGGGTCTGGCAAGGGGAAAGGGACACATGAAACACAGGGAAGGGCACAGGGGAACATGAGTGCAGTGTTAAGGGACCATAAGGAAGAGTGCAGGGGAAGGTGAGCATGGCATGATGAGAGTGCAGGGAAGGGACATGGGAATGGAGCATGTGGTGCATGGGAAAAGGGATACACAGAGCAGGGTGGAGCGTGGGAAAGAGGGATGTGGAGTGGTGGGGGAGCTGCTGTGGCTCTGATCCTGGCCCCAACTGGGGCTGGAGCCAAAGTTGCTGCTACTGGCCAGGTGTGCCTTTCCACCATGGTAGGGACAGAGACAGAGTGACTGCAAAGGCAGGGAGGGATGGGCAGGCACCAGAGGAGGACGAGTGGCAGGAAGTGGAAAGCACATGGGGAAGCAGGCAGCAGAGGAGCAGGCACAGGGGATAAGTGGCAAGGGAGAGACAAAGACTGTGGGATAGGCTGCCAGTCCCCAGCTGCTGCTTTCCCTGCCACTACTTTCCCTGTAACAGTGGTGGAGGGGATGAATTTAAGACAACCCTCCCAAAACATCATTTCGGACATAAATTTATAATTTTCCACTTCAGGAATCTAATAATTGGGGGATCGTCTTAAATTCAGGGTCATCTTGGATTCAGGGAAATACGGTATTCTACATAAAAAAACTGCTGAATGGTCAATATAGGGATTAGTCATTATTCTCACAGCTATCTTTGGCTGTCTTGAGTTTTAAAAAAAGACTTTGAAGTGATGTTTCAATATTTTCATTAACCAGAACATCTAGTCTCATGATACATCTACGAAAAACAACAGTACTGTACTGGGTTCTTATAACATATGTTTCCATGAAATTCCACGTTCAGTCATCAGAGGGCACCAGAACACAAACTTGAAGTAAAATTAGAAAATAAATGGAGACCATTTAAATCTCTGTATAGCAGCTTTAACTCTCTATTTTTAAAACTAGGTAAGTGCAAGGATTTAGCAAACTGTTTTAGCCATCTGCAGGAAAACTTCATTTCTTGCTAGGAGGACTTCTCTTATTCCATAGAGAAGATATGCTGTTGTTTCAGTAAGTCCTTTTTTAATTATCTTATGCAAATAAACTTCCACCATTTTTCTCTTGGGGAGGTACTTTTACCTCCTGTAAGATTTTTTTCTGTCAGGAAATTTCTTGATACTTAGTATATGTATCCCCTTTCTTATTTTCTTCTTATTAATCCAAGTTAGCATCATCATGCACTACATCAGTATATTCTTCCCTTTCTTTCTTCTAATTAACTAATGAAAAGCCAGAATCAAAAAAGTACTTAGGCAGAATTTTGATGGTTAAATCCCAAACCATAACCCACAAAAGCCCCTCCTAACCATTTAGGCACCTAAATTTTCATCAGTAAAGTTACACAGGTGCCTAAATTTTTGCTACTGCACGTGGCCCAAAGCATTGCCACAGACCATCTCCCACCTGAGGCTTCCCTGTGACTGTGGACTACAAATCCCAGAGGCACCTGGAAGCAAGCAGAAGACGTGATGAACAACCCTGCAGTCCTGCTTCTGTGATGCTGGATTACAAATTCCAGAGGCCTGAGGGGTAGCAGGAAGACTAAGTGCCAGACCACCATGGCCTAACACCCCTTGGCTTCTGACCTAAGCCACTGCAGCCATGTGGCTGCATTTCCTGAATCAAAGGTAAATGTGTATCCAGTTGTTTCTCAGTTTAATTTTTGCAGCCTAGACTAACCTACAAAGACTGAATCGACTCAGCCTCAGGGTTGTTGACTCTCTATACTTAGCCAAGGTCATCTAGTCCAGCTCCCTATTCAAGCTTGACTATACCATCTCAACCAAGTGTCTGTCTAACATGCTCTTAAAAATTTCCAAGGATGGAGATTTCACAACTTTTCCAGGTAGCTTGTCCAATGTGTGACCACACTCATAGTCAGAAGTTTCCTCTTCATTTCCAACCTACAATTCTCCTGCTGAAGCTTGAGGATACTGTTCCTAGTTGTGTCCCTTACAGTCACAGAGAAAAACCCATTTCTATCCTCTTGATAATCTCCCTTCAGGTATTTGAAGACTGCTATCAAATCCCCCCTAGTTTTCTCTTCACCATACTAAATTACCCAGTTCTTTCAGTCTTTCCTCATAAGAATGTTTTCCCAAGCCTCTAATTATTTTTGTTGCTCTGTGCTTGACTCTCTCCAATCTGTCCACATCCTTCTTGAAACGTGGGGCCCAAAACTGGACACTCTTCCGGGTGAGGCCTCACCTGTTCTGAAAAAAGGGAAGAATCTCTTTCCTTGATTTTTAAGTGACACTCCTGTTAATCCAACTCAGTACACTGCTGGCTTTTTTCACAACAAGGACACAACAAAGGCTGGCTCATATCAGTTTATGGTCTCCTGTAACCTCAAAGTCCTCATCTGCAGTCCTGCAGCATAGCCACTCAATCCCCAGTCTATTTTTGTGCATGCACTTATTTCATTCCAAGTACAGGACTTTGCACTTTGTTGAATCTCATCTTGTTGATTATGGACCATTTTTTTCAATCTATTCAGGTTATTTTGGATCCTATCCCTACTCTCTAGGGTGTCTGTAATTCCACCCACCTTGCTGTCACCCCAAAATATAGTAAACAGACACAGTATCCCATCAGCCAAATCATTAAGATACTGAATAGTACTGGACCCCAGACAGAACTCTGGGAAACTTCACTTCACTCTGGGAAACTTCTTTACACTACTCCCAACTGGATAGTAAGCCACTGAGGACTATGTATTGTGTATGATGATCCAACCAGTTATGTATCGCCCCTACAGTACTTCCATCTAGTCTGTATTTCCTTAGTTTGTTAATGAGAATGTCATGAGAGATAGTGTTAAAAGCCTTGCTAAAGTTGAGTTATATCGTATCTACTGCTCTTCCCCCATCCACAGACCCTGTTACCTTATCATAGAAGCAGATCGGGTTGATCAGGCATGACTTGCTCTTCATAAATCCATGCTGGTAGTTTCTGGTCACCTTGTTCTCTACTGGGTGCTTCCCAGTAGATTCCTTGAGAACTTGCTCCATGATCTTTCCAGATATAGAGGTCAGGTTGATTGGTCTGAAAGGTCCCAGATCCTCCTTCTTCCTTTTCCTAATGTTGAGCACTATATTTCATTTTTCCAATCATTCAGGACCTCGCCTAACTTTCAGGAATTCTCAAAGAGGATAGCTAATGGCTTTGAAATTACCTCCACCAATGTCTTCCTTACACTAAGGTGCATCCCATTCCTACCAACTTGAAAGCACACTTAAAGGAATAACCCCAGGGATCTGTACACAAAACAATGACTAAATGCAGGAGGCCGTTTTGAGTTATACATCTCACCCTCAGAGTCTGGTAGAGAGGTGGAATTTCAGCACGCCCTGCACTTCAGTGTTTCCTGTTAGCTTGCAGAGCTGCCTCCTGTTCAGCATATTGGCTGTTCTGACTCTCACTGTGACATGCTTGACTCTCCCATTCACTGTATGGGGCTCTACTCCCAGAACTCCACAACCAACATTTAAGTGAGCTGACAGTGCATTACCATACCTAAGTTCCTATGTGAATATGGGCCAAAACCATTAAATAAATGTGGGTCCAACCTTGTTCTCTCCTTTTCTTAATTAAATACCTTCTGCATCCATACATTTCTAGATTTCCATTACATACTACAATCCAACCCCAACCCCCTTTTCATAGAATCACAGAATTTTTAATAAAAACCATATTTTAATGAATGGGTGTTCAAATCTTCTGTCTGGCAAAATAAGCTTCCATCTTCCTTGAGAAGCCAACAGGCAGGCTTATTTTCTTCCTTAACTTGTGTTCTGGTGACTCTTATCCTCTTTCTATTCTGTTTGCTCCTCCTATAATCCTCTATTATGATAGATTAGTGCAATCATATAGGAAGCATTAAAAATCCACTGTAGATATTCAGTCATTTTATCTCAATGACAAGATTACCTCCAGTGAGTGTTGAGAAAAATTATTGTTCAGCAGTATGTTTAGATATTACAATTTATTTTGATCATTATAACGTTTTCAAGTTTGTTACAAAGTGCCATTAATATCATGCTGCTGCAAAGACCTTTCTAAAATGACCTTTCTATGCCTTTATAAAATATAATTAAACCCTGAAGGCCAGTGTTGGCAGTCTTTTGCTTACAACCGTCAAATAGTTTTATTAGTTCTTTCTGGACACTATTCAGAGGGTTGGCCTGTGAACAGAAAGAACAGATTTCTCCCGTGTTCATCTACAGTATCCTAGTACCAGTATAATTATGTTCCGGTTTTTCAACAGTGCAGTTTAATTATTACTACAACAAAAAAAGTGTCTACATGAGATGCTGATTTTCATTAGATCGTCTTTTAAGATGTTTTTCAGACACTGATGCTGCTTTGCTTAGGTACTTTTCATTGCGTATATATAGAGAATAAAATGAAATAAGTACATACAGCTACCTTTTCCATTATAAAGGCAATCATCTGCAAAAAATGACTTAGGTCAGTACACCATCACTTGAGGGACCTAGCTAACTAATGCTACATAGCCTGGCCTAACAGAACCATCAGTGACTTCCTGTATTTAGCATTTAGTTTAGATTTAGCAGCTCTAGATGACAGGATGGGAAAAAAGACTTGTTCCTACTGTATGCATCAAACATAACAAAACTTGACCAACCCTTTATGAAACAACTCTGGATTAAGTAACATATTAACCAAATTAGAGTTCTGCTGGGGTATGATATTTGCAACCTTAAGCATGCTAGACAGAAAGTGGCTGTGGACTAGCAAACCATGGCCCCCCAGAGCAGGGCAGAGAGGCCATGGCTTCTTCTGCAGGGCCCATGGTAGTGCAGGGTTTGGTCCACCCCCTTACCCAGAGGTAAGGAGGTATCCTTACCTGTCTGCCAGCTGGAAACTCTGGCCACGGTCAGCTGTGACTGCTGGGCCATGGTTTGCCAGGCTGCAGCCACTTCTGGGCTGCAGTTTGCCAGGCCACAGCGTAAAAACTTTGGAAACCCCTGATCTAAAGTATGGAGTGTGATTAAAAGAGTATATGTTTTTGACTTCTCTGGAGTTTGATGATAAGAGATAGTTTTAGTCATTTAAACCAGATACTGCTAAGCTTCATTTATTGCCCTCTTTGTGATGCATAAGAACTGAACTTGTCTGTCTTTTCCTCTAGTTTAAAATAATCTTTTTGTGAAGGATTTCTTCTGATAACAGACTGTGTAATGCTGAAGGTTAATGAAATCAAATAATTTCCCATGGACTTGCAAATAAATGGTTCCTAAAATGAAAATCTAGAAAATGTTCAGAGAATGTTCTACACACTCTGAAAACATTAAATGCCACTATTCTGGAAAAGGGTGGGAGTAAATTTCTAAGTTAAAGTCTCCCCTAGAACCCATAGTCCTTGGTTCTTCTTGCCTGCATTTCCTTCCACTTGAAATCAAGCCCCTCCATCATTTACCAATTCCCTGTCACTAAAGGCAGTATAAATGTGTGGGTGAAGTTACTTGTTATGCTTAGACCATACTGGGCGCATCTGCATGAAACAACTTAATATGCAGTGGACTGTAGAGGTATTAAATTTAATGCGCAGTAGCAAAGGCACATTAATGAACTTATAGACACTCCCACCAAGTCTCTGGAATAATAACAAAATCAAAGTTAAGGATTAATGCTGTTTCTTGCGTCCATCACTCTGACTTGCCACTAGAGGACTGGAGAGCAGGGCATGGCTTGGAGCCAGGACACCAAGCTCAGGACACCAAGCTCCCCCTGCTCTGAGTATGGGGGAGGGGAGGAGAGTGGTGCATCCTGGAATGTTGGAGGACTGTAAATTGCTTGTTTTATCCCCACAAAAAAGACTAAAAGTTATCCTAACACAGGCTAAATAGCACAGCCTAGCGTTAACCCTTGCCTGAAGTGGCATAATTTTAGACATTCAGAGGGCCCCTAGCACAAGTTAATGAGCTTTAACATGCAGATACTTATCTTTTAAGTGCCCTTAGTATGGTCTAAATGTAATATGTAACTTAGGGCCTTGCTATATATTACACTTGGCACATACTAACCACACATAAAACACTAGCAGTTAATAAGCATTTAAGCAGTAAAACATGTGCTAAGTGCTATCATAGTATAGCAAAGTTAGGACTTTTTTTCAACAAGGAGCATCTCCAGATCTGCAGAGCTAATGTCCAAGTGCTCCACAGAGGCAATCAAGAAACTATGGTGCAGTGCTGAGGCTGGTACAGAAAAACAGCTATTTATCAGTCCCAGTCCTTGAAGCACAGAGGAGTCTGCAACTGGCTCCAGTCCAGCGTGGGTGCCTGTCAGTCACAGTCCCAACCCTCCACCACAGCAGAGTGGATTCGAGACTTCATTGTGGTATGAAGCATCATGCAACTGCTCATAAATCTTTCTAACTCCCAGTAATTCTTACTACAATCTAAATAAAACACATTGTAAGTGTATATTGTGACAAGGCCCTTAATTCCAAAGCATCAATGAAGTCACATCAGTAGTGAGAGTAGAATTCAATGTTGTTCAGTAACCAAAAGACTTAGTAGTGAATTTAGATAGGTTGGTCTTATATGTTCCCCACAGGAGTGCTTGCTTGGGACCCCCAGTTATATACAGTCTTTTGGACTACCCCCTGAAGCCAGGCTAAGCATAGCTCCCAAACAGGTAAGCCCCTGGCTCCTTGGACTCAGCCTTTGGGTCCCTGTCCCCCCCAGTCATCCATGTCCCCCACAGAGTCTTGCCGTCTGATTCAGCTCCAGAAGAAGGACTTTACCTCTTCACGTGGATGGGACTGCAGCAAAGCAGGCATCTCTTATAAACAACACAACCATGATTGGTCAAGCACAATACAACAGGCAAAGTCTTTACACCCCGAAGTCCAAGCAGTCTGTCAGGAAAACCAGCCCTGGCTCTTCTCTCTCAAGCTTCTTAGGCTCCCTTCCTGCCCCCCCCCCCCCCCCCCCGCCCATCTCTGGGAATCTCCCTTTTCAGGACTTTTTCTCAAGTGTAATGGTAGTGTTTGAGTGATGTTGTAGGAATTATGTGAGAAGCGACGATTTTTTTGAATGATACCTTTTCTTAGACCAACTGCATGATTGGAATGTTTTTTCATCTTCACAAAGAATGCCTTGCATTCAAAAACTTGTCTGCCTTTATCCCACCCATGCAGTTTGTCCAATAAAAACTATCACCCGAAAAATCCCTGCATCTCTCAAATGTAAAGTCCTCCTTTCAAGTGCCTCTCAGCCACCAGAAACTGCAGGGAGTCTCTTCAGGTACTTTTCTAGAGTTCACCTGATGTGCAAGCATGTGAAATAGTTTTTGGTTCCTTGATGGCCTATTAACTACTAATGAAGCTGACTTTGGAACTAGAGCTATGGAGACTTGCCTAACACAATTAACCCCTTCTCACTGAAGTCAGCGGAAGCCTTTTGATCAATTTTGACAATTTTTAGTATCTTCTGCTTTAAAAAGATTCCAAGCTATGTGAAATTGTGAACTGACTGAAATCTGTTAATTACTTATCTTGTGTTATTATCAGAGCCATAACTTTAAAAAATCTTTAGGATTGTGTGTTTAAAATAGAATTTGGGGGGGGAGAGAGAAAAAAGTCATAATTATCCTTACCCTAGTCTTGCAGGCAAAGGCACTACTAACACTCAGATCTAAAGAATTCTCCTATACTCTCTCACTTAGACATTATAGCATCTGAAAATTAAATACCTTGCCCCAGGTGGATGATCTAAATCAAAAGACTTAGGTACTTAGGATAGCTGTGCAATCAAAGGGGAGAGTTAGCTACTTCCAAAGAGTAATCCAAAGCAGTACCCCATAGACCAGGGGGTATCAACCAGGGATGCTAGAAATTCATGGTAGCAAAAACATTTTGACCTTTTGTGGTCTTTCTGAGTTTTTGCAACAGACGAATTGCTCTGTTGTTTTTCCACAAGAAAGTCAGAAAGTAAGTGAAAGATAAAAGCTAGAGTTTTCTGACAAAAGCTTTGAATTTAATGAGGTATCTAGAATCTAAAAATATTGAGAACCACTGATAGAGACACTCATCACCAGGAAGGTGCCAAGAGCTAGCTAATAGGAAATGCTTAACACGGGCCTACACCTGAACTCTTGTTCCTCCTTGGACCTTGTGGCTGGATATACCTCACCAGGACACCTAACCCACATCATTGTCTTCAAGGTTAAAAACAGATGACCAGCTTGATTTGAATTTAAGCTTTTTATCTTGCAAAACCCCCCAGACCTTACAGACGGACAACCTGTGAATTATCCAAATTAACAGTTTGCCTCTAAACCACTGCAGCTAATTTGAATTAATTACCGTTTAAGTCTTGTGTGTAAATAACTATGCTGCATCTGTTTAAATGTAAGTCATATCCCAGACTACTCTGAGCCACATTAAATCAGTTGCCTGTTTTTAGCCCAAGACAACATACAGCTCTCAGAGTCATTCTCAGTCCAAGATACGGGAGTGGTGTTAGTGCACATCCTTAACATTACCGAATTGATTACATCAATGGGAGACCTAAGTTACAGCGCTTCCTTAGCCCAAAGGGCTTCCCAGCATCCCAAACTGTGAAACCATTGGAATGGAGCACTTTCCATCCGTCCTGTTAAAGAACCTTGGCTACTGGCTGGTCCAGAACACAAGAGTCATGCTATCAGGATAGACAACAAGAAGAAGCCTAATTCCATACTGGAGGGCTTTGTTACATACATCTTATGCTGTAAGGCAAACAAATGTTAGTCAAATTAGTATTGTTCAACTTAGTGGAGCAGTCACACCGTAAGGTGAAAAACCATCTCTGGCTCATGACTGTGACTTGCTTCTAGAGGCTTAGTGAGCTAGGGTAGGACTAGAAGATAGGGTCAGGACCAGCTTGCTGCTCCTGCCTGACAGAGCCATCTCTGTAGCTCTGGAGCGCCCGGTGGCCACGGTGCCTCCCACTGCTGTCTAGAGCAGCTTGCTGCTTAAGCTCTTTTTCCAATCCTTTTTCCTCCAGAGCTCTCCCTCCTGCTCCACCCCTGCCCAGAGGCTACTGAGGTACCACCTGAGCTCCAAAATGCCCAATCCTTTTTTGTCCAGAGCTCATCCCCCTGCACCACTGCCAGGAGGAGCAGTGAGCCTGTCCAAATGGCAGTGGGAAGCACCATGGCTGCCAAGCATTCTGGGGCTGTGGCACTTGCCCTGCCCAACCTGCCTGGGAGGCAAACTGCACCCGAGCATCCCTGCTCACCCTGACTCAGAAAGGTCCACTGCATCTTGGGATGCTGGAAAACTTCAACTTGGAAAGTGGCCACATCTTAATGGAACTGGATCAAAATTAAGTGGATTAGAAATAATCCTACCCTGGAGTGACGTAACTTTAAAATGAATAATGAGTGCCGTAAACTACTTAAAAGGTGTTAACACGCAGCCAAACCAGGGGTTAAGAGCTCCAGAAGCAGCCTAAAATTATGATGTAACAAGGCATGTAGTGGCTTAGAGCTGTCAGCAGGAAGGGAGGAGACCTGGGTTCTCGTCTCAATTTACTTAATGGCAACATGCCATTTTTGTAGAATCACTTTTCAGGAGACAATTGCATTTTATGACCATAATTATGTTTCCATTGAAGTTTATGGGAATTTGTCCTAAACTTCAGTTGGAGAAAGATAGCTCTAAATGATATCTATAAATGAATTTCTCTTATTTCTACAGTTAAATTATATTCACAAAAGACTAGGGGCAGCCCTAAAAGCACAATTATTATCAATTGCTGCAAAATTATTTATATTAATGATTATTCAGAATTGTTTTATGTCAATAAATATCTGACCTTAATGCTAATTTATCCTTCATATTGGTGGGGGTCAGCTTTTTGGCAGGCATGCCACAGTTTAGCCCTACACACTCCCCAAGTGTCACTCTCATCCCTTTCTTCTACCCAATCTACTGCTCAGCTTTCTGCTTCCTGTCCTGTACTCCCTGATCTAATCCTCTGCATTCTGCTCCCTGCCACTGTGCTGCCTGTCCTTTCCCCAGTCTACTATGTCACATACAGAGGCTGCCTGTACCACTTGTGGCATTCATGGTATAAGCCTGCCACCCCTGGTATAAATAGTGTATTTCTAGATAATTTAAGAAAATTATTAATTGTAGTAATGACATTTCACTTGTTTGTAAAAAGTAACCTGTATGATCTTTTCTACATCTTTAAACTGATATTTATATGTTGTACATCTTGCTGTTTCATTGTTAAGAACTTTTACAGCCAGTAAAGAACTACAACTATGTGGAAGAGTAAGATTAATTTACTTCTATAATTAAGAACAAGTTTGAGCCATAGCCTTACATTAGTTGTTGTGAGACAGTGGCTGACTCTTCCTAAATTAAATTAAACAGAAATTGTGCGCATCACATAATCAATAATCATCTCAAATGCTCTCATTAAGCCACATTCTGAGTTATCTGAGAAATGTACATAGACACATTTATAATGTAATGAAAATTGGTTCTGAATCATTTGAAAGCATTACGGCTAGCATTATACTTTTTACTACTAGTTTCAATAAGTACTAAATACAAAATAAAATGAAGGCAAGAAATATATGAAAATAAATTCTTATCTGCTAGAAATGAGTGGCTTCCTGGTAGAGAGGCAAGGATTTTTGTGGGACATGTATTTTATTGGACCAACTATATGGTTGGGATAAAGTTAGACAAGCTTCCAAATGTAAGACATTCCTCATCAGGACATGACAGATCCCACAGGGGCACATAATTCAGCTTTAGCACTCTATTCATAATAATGATACTGCAGAAAGCAGAGGTGAAAATCAGTAAATCATTATGCATTGTGGAGAAACCCCTTTGTTGCTTCTTCCAATTTAGAATTGATGCAATAGCACCAAGGCTAGGGACAGAAATTACACATAAACCACTTCAAGTGATCAGTGCACATAAACCAGTTATAAACACATAAACCAGTGCACATAAACTGGTTTGAGATAAACCTGGTTGAATGTAGTATCAAATTTAACTAATTCGGCTCAAACTGGTTTATGCAATGTCTATCCCAGATTTAAATTAAATCAGACTACCCCAGCATCCCGGCATGCCCTCTGGGCTGGGCAGGTCTCTCTTCTCGACAGCAGAGCTGGGCCTTCCCCTCTGCTCCCTGGCTGCAGCGTCAGCAGTCCCTGCAGGCACCTGCCTGGCTTCTGCTCCCCCATTCCCTCTGCTAAGCAGGCATTCCCCCATCCATCACAGACACCTCTCAGCATTAAACAGCAGACCACATGCTGGCTACCTCTGAACTGTGGCACACAGGACAAAGGTAGAATCAACAGATACCTGATGATGTCTCTCTGTTTTTTTAATGGGGTGACACTGAGTTAGAGGTGATAAACATTCCCTGCTGAGCTGTTTGGGGAGGAGGGAACCCTCCCTAATCATGGGGCCTGGCCACACACCCCTCTGTTCAGCTCTATACAAGGAAAGAGAGGGCTTCTCAAGTGCTGCCACTGCCCCCCTCCCCCAGCTTCTAGCCTGAGCCACTGCAGGCATGTGCCTGCATTTCTGGGAAGTCTGTCTGGTTAGAAAACCCATTTAGCCTAGCCAGGTTAAACCAACCTGCAAAGATTGAATCAAAATTCAGGCTCAGGCTTTTTTAATGTCTGTCCCTAGCCCAAGAAATCCTAACTGATATCAGGGCACCAACGGGACTGAATAAACAAATAAGAAGAGACAATACCTTCTCTGAGGAGCTTACAATAAAGTGTTGGGAAACATGATAAAAACAGGATAAATATGACACACCTGACCCCAGATTCAGTCAGATGTTCCTTTAAGGTACACTCCCAGGCTGTTCTTGTACCTATAGAGGTGTCTTTCAGCCCCAAACCCCTCTCCGCTATATGCTGCTTCACCACTGAGTACAGACTGCAATTGCCAATTTCTGCCAATGGGAGAGAGGGGTTGGGCCTGAAGTACACTATTATCTCCTTTAAGGGATAGTTGACTATTGATAGGATAATAATTGTGAATAATGAAGATTTCTGGTATTGCAATCCATGGAATACAATACTGATTATAGCTCAAATGGATTATAAAAATGAGATAAATAGCCAGGCTGTTCTTGTTCTTTCAGGTCTGAATGGAGATGACTTCTTGGTCCTAGGCTTGCGCAATGGCAGGGTAGTGTACAGCTACAACCTGGGTTCTGGCACTGCCACTATCATTAGTAAACCACTCAACCTGACACTCACTGTTCATGTGATACATCTGGGCAGATCTCTCCGTAAAGGCTGGTTGAAGGTAAGGAACAGCTATTGAAATAAAAGCAGTTTTAGTGCATATAGACATACCATCAGAATAAAATGCTAAGCATCTGCAAGAACAAATGGTTTTAAAAAATTACACTGTTCTTATATATTTTCATTAAGATATCCAGGAAGCAAAAGAGATGCCAGATGTTTGTGAACAGGGACGTGATTCCAAGGTTGAAATGGTTTAGTAGTGCGAAATTTCTGTTGAGAGTAATTTCCTTTGTTGTAAGTAATGTAAGTCTTTTCATTAAAAGGTGGATGATCAGAAGAATAAAACTGTCACTTCTCCAGGGAGCCTGGTTGGACTCAATGTCTTCAGTCAATTTTATGTAGGGGGCTACAGGGAATACACTCCAGGATTCTTACCAAATGGATCCAGGTTTAAAGATGGCTTTCAAGGTAAAGATCACATTATTTTTTATTCCTACTACTATCTCTAGCATAATAATAGAATTCATTAGGCAGAAGGCAGGACAGGGTCATCACTCAGTTTTCCACTGTTTGTTTGTGGGTTTTTGATGACTGTGCTAGAAGAGGTTTAATGAAATCTTCACTTCTTCCCATTTCTGATCAAACTGGAAACACCCAGTCTTGTGCTATTTCTTTTTCCTCACATTATTAGTCAGTCTTAAGCAAGAAGGCATTGTCTTTTTATAGAGTAAAGTAGTTCAGATTCTCCTTTAACCAAGTTCTTTGTCACTCTGACTTCTGTTATGTGCATTTGAGGTGCCAGTTTGAACAACAGGCTTGGTGATATGGAAAGCAACTTGTTGGAAACTATACTGAGAGGGCCAAAATTATGCTATAGCCAGAGGATATTTTTCCAGTGCAACAATCTTTTGAAGTTTATCCATTAGTAATTATGATTATGATTATTTTTGTACTTGTTCTTTATTTATGTTTGTCCTACTATTTCTAATAAAAAGGTCCTAGTTCTCTGTGTGCCAGTGCACTAATCAATGCATATTATATCAAAAGATATATTTAGCACTCTAAGTTTAGCCACTTAAACCAGATACTGCTATACTCTGGATTTATAGTAGTGTAATGAAGTACAAATTCTGAATCTACCAGATCAGTTCTTGCCCCCATCCAGTCTCAGAAATCCTCTTTTTCCATTGAGTTTCCATTAACTGGTCTTATCTAATCAGAGATTCACCTCCCCATTGCCCTTCCAGGAACCTGTCCTTCCATTCAGACCGCCCTCCCCCCCTCCCACGCACCCCAATGAATCATGTCCCAGGATCAGAAATATAGTCTCTCTTCTGAAATCTTCCCCATCTTCAGTCTCTGAAATGACAACTTCTCCCCATGTCTGTCTCTGTTGTTGTAACTGGAGCAGCAGGAGCTGAAGTGCCAGGGAAAATTGGAACAGGCCCACCTCAGATGTCCTATACATCTTGTTTGGATCTACAGTGAGCAGTTGGAGGAGACCCACAATAAGAATTCTAGAAGTGAAAGTCAGGACAAGTTATTTAACAGTCATCTAACTAAATCTCTCAGAATTATGCAGTTGTTGGCTATGTGGTTTCACTTCTACAACAAAATACATTTTTCTTGCTAGCAAGCCATATACCTATAGAAGAAAGAGGCATTGAGAAGGGCATTACTTCCCTGCCTTTCAGAAGCAGCAAGTAGTGTAATGGGGAGAAGTGGCTGAATAAAAAGCACAGAGGGGTGAAATCATGAATGGTGCGTGTCCGCGGCAGCTGGTCGGGGCACGGCTGCACTAGCAGTGGTGGAAGCAAAGTGGCGGAGCACACCAGTGGTGAGTGGGGAGTTCCCACAGATGCCACTGGCAGCAGTGCGGGGGTGGTGCTGAGTGCCAACCAAGGGTCAGCGACCACCCACAGGTGCCACTGGCAGTGTCAGCAGTGGCCAGTGGGGATTGCTGACTGCCTGCAGATGCTGCCGGTGGTGTCGTTGGTGGGGTGTCAAGCAGCAACTGCCCACAGGTGCCACCAACAGTGTCGGCAGCACATTTTTGCAGGGGGTGCACAGCCATGTTCAGGGGGGTGCACATGCACCCATGTGCATTCCCCACGCATTGCCCTTGGGTGAAATATAGAGCAACATGAAAGAAAAGAGAGAGAGCATGGAGTCAACCAAGAAGTAGCAGGGCAGAGGCAGCTGCAACACCTGTGTGTCAATGCCCATGATTGTCAGCCAGGGTTCTGCGAGACCCAAAGGTGTCATGAAACCTTTTCAAGGGTGCTCTGCATGGGTACTGCCATTGCTACAGTCAAGTGAAACTGCCCAGAGCGCTTCATGCACCCTAAAGCAAACAGGAGTGCCTGGTCCTGCCATAGCCCTTTCTGGTCTGACTCCCTGCACTCCTTCCAAACAAAGAGACACCTGGGACAGGTGGAAGGGCTGCAATAAGAGCATGTGCTGCTGATGATTTTAGGCTTATCTGGGTGTGCATGAAATATATGGGGCAGTTCCACCTAGTAGAGTCAGTGGTGGCAGCAGGACTTCAGTTAAGAGCCACTTAACTGGAGGTGAGCTGGGGCAGCACAGTAGTGGTTCTCAACTGGCATGCTGCCAAATTAAAGTTATGGAAGGGTACCCTGAATCTAAAAGTTTGAGAACCACTGGTCTGTGCCAACTGAACTTCTGTTCTCTTTTCAGACAAAAGCAATCTCACATAAACTCTGGGCACCTTTTTCAATGCATGTGAGACAGCTGAGCTGTAGCAACATCTGCATAACTGCATGTCTGCTGAAATCTGAGAGAAAAAAGTAGGTTTACACTGTTGGTGACACATAGGGGGTGCACATGGGTGCATGTGCACCCCCTGAGCTTGGCCACACCCCCCTGGAAGTGCCAGCTGCAAAACCAGAAGTGCCACCAGAAGTGCACTTCCAGTTTCACCGGTTTCACCACTGGCTCAGCCACTGGGGGACCCCCCTCCCTGCCAGTAATCGGCCACTGGGGGACCCCCACTCCTTGTCAGTGATCTGGTGCCCCGCTAAGACTCAGGAGGCACCAGTTGCCCATGGTTTCCCCAGAGGTGAGGTGGAGGATGGCAGGTTCAGAGCACTGCCAAACTGGAAAAGGGAAAAACTACGGGGAGGCAAGACCAGCATCCAGGGATAGTAAGAAAAGGGATACACATATTAGAGTTCCAGAGAAGGGGATGCCGGACTGACTGAAGTAAGAAAGATCTTTTCAGTGAACCAGAAGGAAAAAAGACTTGGAAAAAATCCAACCAGAAGCAGAAATCCCACAGATAGGTGAGAGAGGGATAAGAGTCAGGAAAGGTAAAACAAGTCATGGGGACAGAAAGGGGGAATGTGAAGGGGCCAGGGACTAGAAAAGAAGTCATCTTTCCATTAAAGCTGCATTTGTCTACTGAGATAACTGTTGGCAAGAACTTCTGGACTAAGGGCTTCTTGGAAACCTGAGTACAACTGGAAACACTTAGCTGTTCACAGAACAGGACTAGTTCACACTAGATTCAGTCCTCTCCCAACTGCCATCAAGATCTTCCTCTTGCACTTCTCATTGGTCTAGAATCCAGTTTACAAACAATTAATCTTAGAATCATAGAATCAATGAGTCGGCAGGGACCTAGACAGGTCATCTAGTCTGACCCCCCTCCATGGGCAGGAAGGAGCACTGGGGGTGGGAGGGGTCATAAGACCCCAGCCAGGTGCCTATCCAGTCTCCTCTTGAAGATTTCCAGGGAAGGTGAGAGCACCACCTCTCTGGGAAGCCTATTCCAGGCTCTG
>NW_017728918.1:49178417-49189515 GCF_001723895.1 Crocodylus porosus | reverse complement strand
ACCACCACCCTCTGGGTATGCCTCTGGAGCCAGTTTGCCACCCATGTGACTGTGCATTCATCAGTGCTGCAGTCCCTCAGCTTGCCCACCAGAATTGGGTGGGACACTGTGTCGAAGGCCTTCTGGAAGTCCAAGAAGATGACATTGACTTCCTCCTTCACATGTTGTCCTACCACATGAGCTGCAGATTAAATAAAGATACTGGAATTTGCTGAATATGTAATTGCTTTGAAAATGTATGTTTCTTTTTTATTTAAGCAAACCATCAACATTGTAAATAACAAACATTGCAGCTAAGAGCTTTGATTGGCAGAGGGCAGAGAGGGCTTAAACATGATTCATCCAAACAGTTTAGGAGTTCATTTGAGCAGTATTTTTTGGACAGAAGCAGTTGTGTTAGGGTGGAGATTTTTCTCGTTATGTTCTCATGGTATGTTTTATTAGATCCCATCCTTCTGAAACAGAGTGAATACATATCTGGGAAGTGAACTTGTGGCTGAGATAGCAGTGTCAACGTGAAGGCATACCTTCAGTTGACAACAGGTAGATATTCTTAGGAGGAGGAATGCTATCAAGAGATGGGATCCATCTGAGAACAGAGAAGAGTATCTTAGGCATCAACTGACCAACCTTGTAAGGAGGGCTTTAAGCTAGGTTCCACAGGGGGTAGCCATCAAAACCCTCCAGCAATGGAGCACACAGTCTAGAGGGGAAGGGACTTGAAGAAGCAACTTAACTCTGAGAAAGAGCCAGAGAGCTACAGGACTGCAGCAAGTGATGGAAAAGAGAAGTAAATAGATCCAAAAGCAGTTTTAGTACTTACAGACAGACCATCAGAGTAAACTGTTAAGCATCTGCAGGAAAAAAGGTTTTAAAAAATTACACTGTTCTTATGTGTCTCCATTAAGATATCCAGGAAGCAAAAGAGATGCCAGATTTTGTGAGCAGAGATGTGATTCCGAGGTTGGAAGTGTTGAGTAAAGTGAAGTTTCTGTTGGGAGTAATTTCCTTTGTTGTAAGTAATATAAGTATTTTCATTAAAAGGTGGATAGTCAGAAGAATAAAACTGTCGCTTATCCAGGAAGATTTATTGGACTCAGTGTCTTCAGTCAAAAGCAAAATACATCTGATTTGTGTATACAAATACAAGAAGTATGGGGAATAAATAGGATATGCTAGAAGCTGCAGGCTATAAAAAGAATTATGATCTGAATATCATCTCAGAGACCTGGTGGGACAGCTCTTATAATTGGAATGTTAACACTGAGGACTACAATCTTTTTTAGAAGAAGAGGGTTGGGAGAAGAGGTGGTAGTGTTGCCTCGGGTGTCAAAAGCACATACACTTGTTCCCTGGTTCAGAAGGAAGAACACACCAGAGAAGAAGCATTCGGGTGAAGATAAAAAGTGAAAGATATGGCACTGATATAATGCTGGAGATTTATTATAGGCCACCAACTCAAAAAGAAGAGATGGATGAGGCACTCTTCAAGCAAGTGACAACTCTATCCAAAAGCTATGAGGTGGCACAGATGGAAGACTTCAATTTTATGGACATCTGCATTGGAAAAACAATGCAGCCAGTCAAACATAAAATGTCAAGCCAGTTCCTAACTTGTGTGGAAGACAACTTCCTGTTCCAGAAAGTAGAGGATACAGTTAGGGGGATAATCTATCTTGGATCTTGTCCTGAACAACAGGGAAAAATTTGTGGAGGATGTGAAGGTGATGGGTAACCTGGGAGGAAACAATCATGATATGATCAAATTTCAGGTCCTGAGACAGGGAAATCATTTGGGCAGCTAAATTAGGATGCTAGATTTCAAGAAGACAGATTCCATTCAGCTCAAGGAGTTAATAGGCATGATGTCATGGAAGGACAGACTGATGGATAAAGGCACCCAGGAGAGCTGGGAGCTTCTAAAGGACCAGTATTGGAAGCCCAACTGGAAACTGTTCCCACATAATGGAAGCACAAGAGGAAAAAGACAAATGTGGCTGCAAAAGGAGCTTCTAAAATGCTTTAGATGCAAAAGGAAATCATACATGCAATAGAAGTATGAGCAGGTCACCAAGGAAGTATACAAGGAAATAACAAGAACCTGCAGAGAGAAAATCAGAAAGGCAAAGATAAGGAATGAGCTGCACCTGGCAAAGGAGATAAGGGCAAAAGGAGAGCTTCTGTAAGTGTTGGCCAGAAAAGAAGAACTAAGGACACTGTGTATCCTCTATTAACAAGCCAAGGGGAACTCCTAAGTGAAGATGCAAAGAAGGAGGAGTTACACAACAGCTACTTTGCCTTGGTCTTCACAAAAAAAAAAATTAAAATGCAGCCAGACACCTAGTAAGAATTATCTGGATAAGGAAGTGGGCAAGCTGAGGGAGGAGATAACAAAAGAGAGTTGCATCTGAATGAATTCAAGTCAGCAGGGCCAATGAAGTTCATCCCAAGGTACTGAAGGAACTGGCAGAAGAGATCTTGGGGACCTTAGCAATGATCTTCATGAAGTCATGGGAGACAGACCAGGTACCACAGCACTGGAAAAGGGCCAGTGTAGTGCCCCTTTTTTAAAAAGCCAAAAAAAAGATGAACTAGGGTCCTATAGACCAAATGGTCTCACCTCAATACCTGGGAAGTTACTGGCACACGTCCTAAGGAAGTCCATTTGCAAGCATCTGGAGGAGAAAAGTCTGATCACAAGCAGTTAACATGGATTTATGAAAAACAAATCATTTCAAACTAACTTGTTCTCCTTCTTTGACATAGTAACTACTTGGATGGATGAAAAATTTAGTGTATGTGGACTTCAGCAAGGCTTTTGACAAAGTCCCACATGACCTTCTCATAAACAAATAGGAGAAATGTGGGCTAGATAAAACTGATACGAAATATATAGAAAAATGGCTTAAGAGCAACAAGAAAAAGGTAATTATTAATGGGTCTATGTCAGAATGACAGGAGGTTTCAAGTGGAGTCCCACAGAAATCTGTCCTAAGCCTGCTGCTGTTTAATGTGTGTATTAGTTATTTAGATGCTCCCAGTGGGTACACATTCAAATCCATGCCTGGGCACAATTTAATGTGCCTGAATTTTCTGCACAGAAAATTTAGGCACATTGATTGCACGTGCAGATATGTCCTCTGTGACGAATATGTCTGCACAGTCTTGTAACATGTAGGATCCATGCCAGCAGGAGTGGACAGAAGGAGGTATGCTTGTCAGCAGACATGCTTCCCAGGCATGCCACAGCAGTGGCACCAGGCTAAGAGTATGCCTCAAGCACGTGTATTGAGAACAGTGCTCAGAAATGCATAAAATCTCTACTAATGATGTGTGAAATGCAGTTTTTCAGAGAGTATTAATTTGTCCAAATCTGGATCTGTTTTCACATGGATGACATTCCTGACACAAGGGCCACAACCTTGCTAAATGCTAAGGTCCTGCTGGGAACAGCAGAGCCATTCAAAGACAAAGTAAATAGATTTTAGTATGGGGAATGCAACATATTTTACTGAGCATAATTCTCATACATGGCTCAAGCATTTTGGCTGAAATTTTCCATGGACAGAAAATGAACCTAAGATAGATACTAGTCTTGGTGATGCAGGTGGCACTGGTGGCTGGGAACAGCAAGACTCCCAGCTCCTGGCAGTATGTGGCATTGTGGGCTTGGCTCCAGAATGAGGCAAAGTCCCCACTGTCTCAGCCAAACTTGCCTTCCAGTGAGCTACTCAGAAAGGTGGCCAGGTCTCTGTTGGTAGGCTGCCTGGCAATCCTCCTGTGACTGGTCTCCATCAGGGCACTGGCAGCAATGCTGCTCACCAGCCTACTGGGACAGATCAAGAGACAGAAGGTGTGGGTGACCACCACAACATCACAGAGCTCACCCACGAGGACGATGTTGGCATCTGCTGGTGGAAGACATACAGAATCTTGTTGCTGGCCCAGAGTGGCAGGTGCAGCCACTTCTTCAGCAGCCACTTCAGCTCACCATCTACCTTCTTGAGGGGGATATTGCAGACTGCTGAGCCTCTCAGGATGAATGACGTGTGGTATAAGGAATGTGTTCACTACATTGATCTTCTGCTGGAGACCAGCAAAAATGAATCCAGCTCAGAGGCATCCTTCTCAATCCTATGGATGGGTTCCTCCAGCATCTGCTTTGCCCAGGTAAAGGATATGTATTCCCATGTGGAGGTAGCTCTTACCATCCCTCAGGTGCCTCATTTGCTTGCCCTGGACAGTAATGGTGGAGTCCAAGATGGTGCTTTTATTCTTCAGACAGTGTGCAGGGAGGTGCACTTGGAGGTGCTGAAGCAGAGCCTCATGGACTTGGCCACCTTGGAGCTGATGTTCAGCATCTTCTGAAGCTGCTTGGGGTCACTGGTGAGGAAGGCAAGGTCACTGGTGTAAGACAGGATGCTCAGCTTTCATCCATAGTAACTGAGCCCTCCAGAGCCTTATGCCACCACTCAGAAGAGTAGTTCCATGGCCAGGCTGAAGATGAAAGAGCTGAGCATTACTTGACTCTAGTTTGGATTGGGATGACACGTGTCTCATCTGATGACTGGATGGTGGCAGTACAGCCATTGTAGAGCTCCCGGATAAGGTTGACTGTCCTATCTGGCTTCCCAAGTTCCCAGAGGGTGTTGAAAATGTGGTGGTGGGGCATAGAAACAGAGGCATTGGAAATGTCCAGCCATGCCACTGCACGCTGTCTTCTTGTCCTCCAGGTTTCTTCCAGAACCATGTAGGTCATGAAGCTATGCTCATAGCACCCTTCTTTCCTTTCTGGCCTTTATGGCTCAGGCTGATGGTCTTCCATTCACCACCCAGTCAATCTTGATCTTAGCTCAAAAGCCCAAAGTACGTAAGTAGCAAGCCCTGGCAATAGGTCGTTGACTGGGAGTACAATACCTTCTGGGTGCCATACTGAGGACCAGCTTGATCCCCTACCTCTCCAGCTTCCAGGAACCATGGATTTATAATTGGAAGAATTCTCCCCTGCCTCCTTCTGAGCTGTACCCAGCACAAAGACTGAAGGGCACCTAGGCTTGCTAAATTTGTACTATTTTCTTTCTTGCACTTATTCATAGTTGGCTTTCAGACCATTCACATTTCCCCTGGTAGGCTGCATTTTTCTAAATCTGTGGTTCTCATCCTTTTTTTGGCATCATAGAACCCTCCACAATTTTTTTGGTTTATGACAAAATCCTAGGTTGAGAACCCCTGTACTATTGCAATGTGCTCCATGTGTTTTCTATGGAAAGTGCATAGAAGAGGCATAGAGAGGCCATAAAAAACCTTCCTGTATTGAAAGGAGGAGTTAGACATGATTAGCCAAAATGTATCTTTGAATCACTCAGATTTAAATCAATAGCAACAGTCTTCATTCAAGACTTCCTCTGAGTAGGCTTATAATTTTTAATCATTTCGAACAGGGCACCATTGAAGAGTTACAAGTAGACACACTGTAGATCTTTTATTTTTTTGAAAACTGTTAGAGACTTTGACCAGTTTTTTTTTTAAATCCTTATTGAATCTGAGTTACTGTGTCTCTATCTCTGCCTGTTTAGACAGTGAACTAATTGTATCTGTTTGAGGAGTTTCATAGATTTCATCAATTTCATAGACGTTAGGGCTGGAAGGTACCTCAGAAGATCATTGAATCCAGCCCCCCGCCTGAAAGGCATGAAGTCAGCTGGGATAATAGGATCCCAGCAAAATAAGCATCCAGTCTACTCTTGAAGGTGTTCAATGTAGGTGCTTGAACCACCATTGATGGCAGGCTGTTCCAGACCTTGGAGACTCAGACAGGAAAGAAATTCTTCCTTATGTCCAGCCTGAAACGGTCTTGCAGTAGTTTAGAATTGTTCAACCTCATCATCCCTTGGGGTGCGTTCCCAGAAATACTGTAACAAAGAATACTCACTGGCAGCTCGAAGCGCAGCACACGAGGGGTGGAAGGAGGCACCCACGCAGCTCATCAGCTGTCTGTTTATCTAGCTGTGGCCAGCCAGTGACGTCAGCACTAAATGCTGGCTGGTAAGAATAAAAATGGCAGCGCACGCTGCAGAGACACTGGAGGGTCAAGGAGGAGAGCTTCTGCCGATGCCGGCAGCAGAGAAGTCTCTCCCCACGAGACCCAGGGGTCGGAGCCAGCTGGACCGAATGCAGGCAGAATGAGGAGGAGTACCTCAATGTCAATCCGCACAGGACAACGAGGGATCAACTAAAGCACCGTCCGGAGAAATCGACAGGGCGATCTGGAGAGATGGAGTGGACTGCTGGTGGGAGTGCGGGGACAACGGGCTGCTGAACAAGTCACATCGGGGAGAAGAGGACCCCGGAAGAACCCCAGAAGGGTTGCTGTCAGGGTGAATATCACCATCGGATCCAGATGGGTCATTGAGGAGGCGAGAGGGCAGATATAGAAGCGATGGGAGG
This sequence comes from Crocodylus porosus, assembly GCF_001723895.1. Lineage (NCBI taxonomy): Eukaryota > Metazoa > Chordata > Crocodylia > Crocodylidae > Crocodylus > Crocodylus porosus. Next base: position 49,183,068 of record NW_017728918.1, on the reverse strand, counting down.
GAGGAGACAACCCATTGCCCTTAGAGACCCGGGAAGTGTAGAAGGGAAGCCAGAGGGGCGGGTGGCATTTCCTGAGCGTCAGTTGTCCTATCTGGTTCAGCAGGGGTCCAATGTTGCCCTTGCTTTTCCTCCAGCTCCCCACATATCTGAAAAAGGACTTTTTATTGTCCTTGATGCTGAAAGCTAGTTGGAGTTCAGTTGCAGCCTTGACTTTCCTGGTTTGCTCCCTGCAGGACCAGACCAGTGCAGAATATTCCTCCTTGGAGGTGAATTCCTTCCTCCATCCTTTGTAGGCCTTTCTTTTTAGCCTCAGGAGGTCTGCTAGATCCCTGGAGAGCCAGGGGGGCTGCTGTGCCCTCTTACTGCTGCCTTTCCTCTGAGATGGAATCGAATTAGCTTTTGCATTGAGGATAGCTCATGAAGTGTTAATTCAATGTCCAATGACTGTAGGAGTTTTTATACAAAAATAACTTACACTGCATGGCTTCTCCAAACTGAAACTGACTGCCTCAGCTTACCTCTGTTTTTCTGAGCTAGGATGTAGTGGCTGCCACCATAAGTAGGTGAAAGCAGGTGAAACTGCTCCAGGCGCCTGCCACAGCCACCCAGGTAAGCTGCATCATGTGTATTCTCCTATGTTAAGGCTCTCTTTATTAGGCATGATCAGCCTAAAGCAGCCAGAACAGCCCTTGGTGCTGCAGCCCTTCCTGGTTGAACCCCATGTGGCATCTCCCAGAAGCAAAGGCACATGGAGGGGAGGTGGAACTGTCTGATGTGCTTCTGTTTCTAAGAAGACTAGGGGGAGGGGGGCAGGGAGCAGGTGCCATGATAAGATGGGCTGCAGCATAAGCCAGCTCTCCTGCCCACTTTGTGTCAGAAAACCCTACTGCAGCCAGGAGGACATGCATATGCTGCAGCTGCTTGGTGTACTTCTAACTAGCTCTGGCAGTAGAGCCTGTATGATGAGAGCCCCCCTGAGGTGGCCTCTCAGTACCCTGGGGTGCCACTGAACCAGCTGAGAACTACTGGTATAAATCCTAGTTTTATGTTTGTTCCCAAGTTTGGACTGGTGGGTTTTACACTTGTTCTTCAATAAAATATTTGTTTATAGTTCAAAAACATTGCTATTCATTCTGCCCAGCAGATGCAAAAGTCAGTTGTTAAATTAGATTCCCATACACTATTAGCCCACTACATGAGAAGCCAGCAAGCCAAATGCAGCTGCACTACTAATAATTTAAGCATAATAGATGCACATTTCATGAGATGGGGACAGCTCAATAAATACAAATCTCTTTCTAAACGAAAAGTAGAAAAGACAGTCAGCCTTAAAAGCAGGGAGTCTGCTCCAGGTATTCAGTGTGCAGAACAAAAATAGCACAAAGGCAGTCCTCCAAGCACAGCCACTGCCAATGATCCCCAGAAGAGAAAGAATGCAAGCAGTCTTCCTGCATGCAGATTCACAGCTCTGCTCCACCATGGAGCTCTGGTAGCATGTAAGCATAGTTTGCACATGCTTGGTTGTCAGTATCTCTCAAATAAAATCTCTCTCCTGGTTGTCACTACATACTGGTCATGGCTTTGGCTGTTCCAACCACTCTGTCAGTCTCTCTTGCTTCACAGCGTGACACTTGCACAGGTCCCCATCCTTGCTCTGGCAGATGTTGTGCAGGATACAACTGGCAACAAAAATCCCAAGCATGTACCTCCTAGCTGCATCCATCCTGACACTGAGTTCACATCACCTTGACATCAGTTGCTCAAAGATTCATTCAACAGTCATCCTGCAATTCTTCTGTCAGTTAAACAGTTTCTTTCTGCAATCCCTTCTGGCATGGCACAGTTAAGTAGGCAAATTCACAGAATATCAGTGGAGATATCCTTACACTGGTTTTCTCTGCCATGCAAGGAGGTATGGCAAACCTCTCTTCTCTCAGAGAAACCAAGGAGCTGTTGAAAAATTCAGCCTTGTGCACTTCTCTGGAGCACTCATCATTAGTATAGATGAACCTCCTACCAACTAGGCCTTGCTGCACAATGGGAAAAAGCCCTATTTATGAACTCCAAGGCTTGGGGAGGAAGAATTGAACTGCATTCCACCTGTCATTCCAATACAACTGGGGAATCTCAAGCATTAATGACTTTCTATGAAAGAGGAGGAAGAGTACTTTTTCAGGAAGGTGCATACATCATGCACAGCAGCACCTACAATAGATTTGCCCATGTCAAATTGGTTCATAGTTGGCTCATAGCATTCAGGAGTCGTTACCCTTCAGTTCCCTATTGCTACTCACTTCTCCATGCTCAACAGGATCCTCATGTTGGGGGTCCTCTTGCTCAGCTTTGGAGCTGGCTCTGTGCAAATTCCTAGAAATGTTGACTTCTTCATTCTGACTGCTCTCCCACCACTGCTGGGCATCCCACATACGCAGTACTATGTCCACCCACCAATCCATGCTAGTTTTCCACGTCCAGAATCAGTCACCTACAGACATCAAACCAGTCTCGTTTTCAACTGGATGTCCTTATCTTTTGTTGGGTTGCTGCCATCATGTGAGAGCAGGCCACACAGTTTTTTGTCAAATGTCTTTTAATATAATTGTCTATTTCAGCCACTTGGTATTGCCATACTCACAGCAAGATTTTCATAGCCTGAGGTCATTTCAAGGGTACCATAGGGTGAATTAAGTGTTAGTACTGTTAGCTGTGCAAACATGATTCACAAGATAAATCCAGAGATCATAAATAGGTATCAGCAGTGTTAAAAACTTTCTGACCTGTTGTGGTCTTTCTGAATTCTTTGCAACATAAGAATTGCTTCATTATTTTTCTGCAGTCAAAAATGAAGTGAAAACTAAAAGCTGTATTTTCCCAGGGTGCTTTCAATCTATTGAAGGGCACTTTGAGCCTTAAAAGATTGAGAACCACTGCTTTTCTGCCTCACAATACTCCCCCATTTCCTTTGTGACCCCTGCGGTTCATGATCTTCTGGCTGGAAAGCCCTGAACTAGAAGAAATGCAATCCTTACATCTCTGAAGTGTTGAGGTAACCTAAATATGCACCTAGCTTACATAGCCTAAATACACAGCACTGAAGCACCTGAACAATCTGTTTCCTAAACAGATTATGGTATGAAATGTAGGATTTCTCCTTCCCTATGCTAGGTATAGATCTCCTTGGGTCACTCACCTGAGGATGGTCGCAGGCCTTCATCTGCTTGTGATTGTTCATGAGGTAACTTAGGGCCCCAGGGATCTGTATAATTCTTCAGTGAAAAGCTTTAGAATATTTTCATTTTAATGAAATAATTGGATTCTTTATGGAGGAAGTTTGCCACACACATCATCATAGTCTGGTGCTTCTTCTCCAACTCCTATCAGGAGATACACCTCATAAGAGAAAAAAGGAAAATGTCCCTTGAACTTTCTTCACATGTTTTTGGACTGCAAATCTTGCCTCCTTCAAACATGATGTCCAGTTTATAGGACATTGCAAGTGGGTCTCAGACCATATGGATGAGCAAAGTATAGCTGTCTAAAATAAAAGCCAGATTGAGCAATACCAAAGATGAATCCTCTGTCTTCCAATTAGTTTGAATACAAGACGATTTTTAGTTCACCAAAATAGTATTTTTAAGATCAAAGGAATAGTATTTACTCAGCCCGATGGAAGGTGCAGTAGTAAAGCATATTCAATGAAAAGCTTTAAACCTTAACTAGACTCTTGGTATTGGACTTTTGAGGTCCCTTCCAACCTTCCAACTCTATGATTGTTTAAAAAAGCAAAGGAGAAAAATTATTACCAAATTCCTTTATTTTACTGTTCTGTTTCCCTTGTTTTATTTGTTTGCCTCAGTTTCTCACAATGTTCTGCTCTGTCTACAGGTACAGTTACATATATTTGATGGGTGGTACCCTGGTCTGATAGGCATGCCTCTGTCTTTGTAGTTGTGGGGTTAGGGCTTTTAGTCTTAGTTATGTCAATCATCTGCTTTGGACAAAGTTATTCAACATGCATTTCAGTTTTCTTATCTGTGTAGCAAAAAATGTGATAACTTGCCTTGAGCTAACAAATGAAAAGGGCTATGCAACTCATTCTGTAACATAAGCATCTCTGTGGAGAGAGATATCATAGTATGAAACATCACGAATCCTTCAAGTTCTAAAAGATGATGTTTGGAGAGAGAGAGAGATGCAGTTAAAAGGAGCAGATTTTCAATAGAACGAGTCTCATTTATGATCTGCTTTGAAGATATCTGCTTTAAGGATTCAGGCACCAATGACTTAAAGAAACACATGGAAACTACAAATCATGTCAGCTGGGCAAAATCTTTCTCAACTTAGCATAATCTTTTTGGCTAGCTGGGAAGTGTCAAAATTCCTGTCTCTTTCCCAGATTTAAGTTATAGTTAAGTGATTCCCTGTGATCCTGTATTTTGTTAATCTATTCACAAGCTAAAACCAGTGAAAAGACTCAATTGCCTGCCAGATGAGAGAAGCCAGGCACTGCCACCTGGGACCAGCACCGGGAAGATCCGTGCTGCCACTGGTCCCAGGCGGCAGCACCCAGCTCCTCTTATCCAGCTGGCAGATCAGGAGCTTACCTGCACCCCTGGGAGGGCTGCAGGGGCTGTGTGGGCCCCCAATCTGC
>NW_017728918.1:49172421-49178317 GCF_001723895.1 Crocodylus porosus | reverse complement strand
AAGTGGGTGTGGGGGAGTCCCCATGCCATGCAGATCCAGCCTGGCCCCCCAACACCCAACCCAGCAATCTAGGTGGAGAGGCACACTGCATGGGGGCTCCCTTCCATTACCTCCAACCTGGTAATGCAGAGAGGAGATGAGCACTGGTCAAGGCTAGCAAACCTCCTAGTGAGGGGCCCCTAATACTACCTACCTTGACTCAGGATGGAATGTGCTACAGACTTTCCATAAAGCGCTCTAACTTAAAGCCCTTAGTCTGATACCACATCCATCCAGGGCTAACTTAGAGCAGGATCTGCCATTTTTAAAGCACTTTATGTGCTGTGAAGTCTGTTCTTTTACAGCTGTAAAGCATTTTCTGTGCACTTAACACATGATAGCTGTAACATCTGTACCTAGCCATAGCTTCTAGATCTTTACTGGGCTTAAGGACACACAAAACATTGACTTACTCCATCCTTGCTAGACTAAGGCACTTTTTGGCATGAACAAAAAGGAGAATTTTAAAGTAAAAAATAGAGGCCCTTATGAAGTTTAGTTAGTGCTGAGAATATTTATTTATTTATTTGATTTATATGTTGCCCTTTGCAACACAGGGCCAGGACAGTTTCCAATAAGAAACAGAATAACTTAAAAACAGAAGAGTAACATGAGAATAAAACCTCTCAATTCCATTCCTTGAATAGAGAGGAATAAATGCTGGGGATAGCAATTCACAATAGCCAACATGCTAAGCAAAGGGATGCTTAGACTGACCAACAAGAAGTGCAGAAGAATGGGAAGTGTCAAAATTCCTGTCTCTTTCCCAGATTTAAGTTATAGTTAAGTGATTCCCTGTGATTCTGTATTTTGTTAATCTATTCACAAGCTAAAACCAGTGAAAAAACTCAATTGCCTGCCAGATGAGAGAAGCCAGGCTCTGCCACCTGGGACCAGCACTGGGAAGATCCGTGCTGCCACTGGTCCCAGGTGGCAGCACCCAGCTCCTCTTATCCAGCTGGCAGATCAGGAGCTTACCTGCACCCCTGGGAGGGCTGCAGGGGCTGTGTGGGCCCCCAATCTGCCTGCCAGATGACAGCCCAGAGCTGGGTACAACTCACACCCAGTGCCGGGAAGACTGGTGCTGTCACTGGCCCCAGGAAATGCCACAGTGCTGTTGTGACCAGTAATATTGGAGCACAGGATTCTTATCCAATTAGCTGATTGTTTCACAATTCAGCAATTGCAAAACAGTTTTTCTGTAGAAAGACAAAGATAATGGAAAGTAGACTAAAGAAAAATTATAGTCATTAAATAAAAAAATGGGGGTATAAAGGAGCACTCTCTTATTACACTGCTGTTCCCTTATGAAAAAACAGGGTTGGCTTCTGATTTCAGATAATTTCACTGGACTTGTATCAGAACCTGCCTGAGGCTTCTCACAAGTGAATATGGATTAGGTGGTTTCAGTTTAGCCTTTAGTACAAATTTGGCTGTGTTTGAAAGCCTCCGCACCATTTGGGACAGTGGGCCATGTCTGCTCAAAAGAGGCCCAGAAATGGGAGAGCAAAGGGAAGGCATGTCAGAACTGAAGGGCATTCATTAGTGCAGCTCCCTGGGGAAGTTTGCATGGCGCCAACCTGTCCTTTGCCAGGCACCAAATTTTTACTGTATGTCCCTCATCAACATCAAATTTGACTTTAAAAAGATGGGAAATAAAATAAGAAAGAGAACATGATTGAGCTTATGAGGCTAAGTAGAAAACTCTTCTAGTATACTGTCACGCTGCTTTTTTTACATGTGTTCAGAAAGTTGATTCTATACTAAATACTTTTCAGGTGATTATGCAGTTAAATCAACCATCCCCACCAATGCCACTTTATTTTGTGGCTGACCTTATCAGTTCTTTAGAACTCACTGTGCTTTCCTGAATATTTACACAGGGCTCTGGACAGCTTTTACTTAGTATTCTAGCAGGAGTTGAGAGAACAGAGCATGCTTTATCCAATACTGACAAACAGAGGAAACATTATTTAGGAGCGACGGAGAGTGTGTTGAGCAAGAGCAAACAGCACTAAAAACCATGAAAGGATACTACATGAATATTGCAAATCATTTCCAAATTAGGTTGTATTTAAATTGATTAACATGAGCTGTAAAATTGCCAGTTATCTGGCAATATAAACAAAACTGCAAACTACATACGCTAACAAAAAATGCTGCCTAAAAAAATGGGCCACAGTTCCTCTTTTTAAAAAATCAGATTTTACTATCAAAGCTATTATTCCTCTTACCATAAAATTCATAAACACAAGATTACATTGTTCAAAACCAATTTCATCAACACATAAATCTCATATGCTTTCTACTTTGTGCAGAATGTGTTGATATTCTTATGCATAAACAGGCAGCAATAATAACAATGAAATATAGAAAAAAAGAAAATAGGAAAAACTTGACTTTGAAGCATAACTCTAAAGTCATCCAGAGTTGGGTGCTAAACTATATTATCTACTTAAAATGAATAAGCACCTACATCTCTATTTAGACTCCTAAGTGAAAGGGCCCTAGTTTTCAGAGAAATGCTATACCTTCAGAGCTAAAGACTTCAGGGAAATTTACAATATGCAGCATTTTTTCCCCCAAAATGTGCTATTTATTTATTCATCTAAGTTAGAAAATATGAGCGAACATCATTTCTAAGAGACAACTTTGTTGGACGTGCTATGCAGAGATCTGGCTGGCTGTTTGAGTTGTTGGGATGGACTGGTCTGGAGATGTTCCATCATAGAGATTTACCTAAACAACCCCACTACTGAGCCTCAGACAGTTTCTGTAGCTACTGCTCAGGCCTCAGCTATACATGTCTAGAAACCCTGAGGCAACAATTGCAAAGGCAGGATCAAAGTGGCTGAAGATTCGTACCAAAGCTCCACTGTCATATCAGCCTTTTCCTGCACTCTTGCAGAGAAACAGATCAAATGGTGCTTTATGCAGGAGCTGAGAATGATACAGCATCTACATCTGTAAAGGTTGTGAAATCTGTTGAATTATATACCTGGAAACAGAACTATCAAGTTCCAACAGAAAGCCTATTCCATGTCAGCTGTAAGAGTTGAGGAAGGAACTTAAATCACCAGCACCCAGATATGCTTTAATTTAAAGTGCATTGTGAAGCAGAAAATGAGCTAACACATAAAACCTAAACCCCAGATCCTAAAAGGGATATGAAGAATATGCTTATTGAATAAATATTTTAAGTTGTAAAACTGTATACAGTCTTTAGGGCATTATGGAACTATGCTACCTACTTTATATGATTTCTGTTGGGCAGGGGACTCACATAAAGCAAAGATTCCAGCTGCAAACTTTTCTGGCCCCCTTTCACCAGCCACATTCAGAAAAAGAAGAAAGTCTACTCTCGAGATCTCATGTGGGTAGGACAGGAAAAGGAGAGAAACAGTAGCACTCTGGTGTCTACCCACAAAAAAAATGCCCTTTGCTGCTCAGGCTTGACTTACTGCCATCACTCCATCCCTTAAGAAGCACCAGCACTCCCTCCGAAGGGTAGAAAGTTAAAACTGCATTATCTAACTCTTGCAGCACCTTCTTCATCTGCACCAGCACTGTGTTAGGGAGATGGGTTAATGCTGCTCTCATTTCCTGCTTGCTGTTCCCCTTTCACCCTGTTCAACCACAGCAATGGCCAACAGAATGAGAGAGCTAAATAAGGCTGGACAAAAAGAAGACTTCTAAACAACGGAGTGGGAAGGACAACCATGGGGGACAAAAGATCAGGAAGAGGACCATGAGAAAGTCTACACAGAAATTTAGAGTTGACTTTAAGGATCCCCACAAGTACCTAAGCCATGTGTCTAACCCACACCAAGGGCTGTCCACATTGTGCTTCTTTTTCTTCAAGTGGAGCCTTCCTAGGAATCAGTCTGCACACTGCTTGTCTCTCCTATGCTTGGTTCCAATCCGGGGTAATAAACCCAGAAAGTGAGGTAAAGGTTAGCTGGAAGTCAAAAAATGGGATGCTGCAGGACGGCTTTCTGTGCTTGCAGCCTGCAGCACATGAGCAAGTTCCAAATATGCTGTAGGGTGGGCAAGCCAAGAGACATGCTGAGCCTCAGGCCTTGAAGTTCAGCAGAGCTTCCATGCCTGAGGTACACTACCATCTGGGGTTGATCTTTGGGGCTTTTGGTGTCAATGTTTCACAGGTACGGACTTGTGGGGAGCCCTCAGGTCAGCCTCTACTGGCCTTGTAGACATAGCCTGTGCAAGTGGAAATTGGAGACAGGAAGGAGCAGGTGTGGTGAATGAAAACTAGAGGCAGTGGCACAGAAAAAAGTGACTGGGAAAAATACTTATGATGCATCAGAGAAAAAAGAAACCTCCCTTTGAACCAAAAACAATTGTTGTCTGTGATAATTAAAAATCAGTTTGTGCCTTACGCTCCACACAGCTTTTTCAGTGTGAAGTAAAGTTTTTAGAAGGTCTAAAATGACACAGGTTCCCGCATGTTGCATAACTGTCCGTAGAACTCCAACAACTACCAAGTGTTAAAATTCTGCATTAGGTGTAACCTAATGCATTTAATGGGCCTTGAATGATACTTCCTTCTCACACTTTAGAGATATAAGGATCTGGCAAGCCTGTAACAAAAAAAAGTAACTTCAGAATCTTTAGGGGATGTGTCATTGAGTTACTAAATGCCAGGTTTGGCTGTGTCATTGGAGTGTGAAAAGGTCCCTGTCCTCTACCAGTTCTTAGTGGATAAATAATCTTGCCCAAGGGAAAAATCCCCACATCATAAATAGTAAAAGGGATTTGCAAGTCAAATACCCTAGTGATGAATGGGCAGATACATGCAACCAGCTCAGAACTGTATCAATAAATCTGAAGGCAAAGCAATTACATTCAACTATATTCCCAGAATAGACATGACTGCATATGATAAATATAATGCTGATGATAAATATCCAGACTGTGAGACATTTAATGGCAACATTTTAAGTGTTTTCAATACCTGTTGAAAAATGTAATAACACGATACCTGAACATCCAGCATGTCTATCAGCTATTAATGTGTTTCCCCCATGATTTCACAAAATAATGCAAAAGTAGATGATGGGCTTTTTCTTTTCAATGCTAAACACCTGGTTCCCCCCTTCCCATCTTAGCATGCTTTATGGGTAATTGGTATCAAGTTAAATTATATAAATTAGATTTAAAATGGTATGAGAATCTCCACACACAACATTGCCTTAGTTTTATTAAATGGATTTAAAATCCAAACTTACTTAGATGGCTAAGTCCTATTTTCAAAACTTAGGTTAGTGATCATCATGTAGACAAGCTGGATGTTTTCAAATCAGAAACAGCAGATCATGATAAAATTCATCCCTATAATTTTCAAGGAAGTGACTGGGGTAATTGCAGAGCTATTGGCTATTATCTTTCAGAACTCATGTAAATCAGACAACTAGAAAAGTATCAATATAATGCTTATCTGTACAAAAGGATATAAGAAAGACCCAGGAAATTACAGACTGGTCAGCCTAACTTTGTTACCTGGAAAGATCCTTGTGCATATAATCAACACAAGGAGGATAACAAGTGATTAGTAACTGGATAATAGCTGATAAGTAGCTGACAACATAGATTTTTAGTACTTCTTAATCTGTTTCTTTGTATGAGAAGATGAGGGTGCATATGTTATACCCTGAATTTGGGTATATCAACGTGGGCAAGGCAAGAGCCCCCAAGGGCACACTTGTCTGCCTGTACACTAATGCCAGGAGCCTGGGTAACAAGCAGGATAAGCTTGTCCTCCTCCTCAGTGCAAAGAAATATGATGTCATTGGGATAACGGAGACCTGGTGGGACTCCACCCATGACTGGACCACGGGTA
>NW_017728918.1:49167373-49170306 GCF_001723895.1 Crocodylus porosus | reverse complement strand
CCTTTGGGCAGGGGGCTGGACTCGATGATCTCCCGAGGTCCCTTCCAGCCCTAATGTCTATGAAATCTATGAAATCTATGAATTTAACAAATGTTTTGGCAGTGTTTCCCATGATATTCTCATAAGGAAGATTAAAGAAATACTGCCTTGATGAAACTCCTTTAAGGGCGTTTATATACATGCTCTGGGAAGTGGGAGGGGAGATGTTTTAATTAGAGTGGCTCTGATATATGTGACACTCTGGGTGCCTTAATTAGAGCTGCTCTAATTAAAGTGGCCGGAGCATCACATGTATCAGCATCCCTGCACTGGGAAATGGTAGTGAGGGTATTTTAACTAAAGTTCATGAAATGAACCTTACTTAAAGTGCCCCTGCCACCATTTTACTGTGTGGGAACCATGAGTGCTGTGTGCCCCCAGAGACTGGGGGGGGCGGGGCACAGTGACTGCCCACAGGCAGTGGCGGTGGTGGCAGTGGCAGGTACGTGGCAGCGGCATGGACATGGCAGTGGCAAGTGAAGAGCTACTGCAGGCAGCCACAGTGGTGTCGGTGGCAGAGGGGGGGTGGCAAGCACTGATTGGTGGTCAGTGACCACCCGCAGATGCTGCTGGCAGCATCAACAGCAGCAGTCGGGGACCACCTGCAGACACCACCAGTGGTGGTGGGAGAGGGTCCCCACACGAGCTGATCTGTCCTGGGCCCTGCACCCTCCTCAAGCCAGCTCTGGGATTGGGATGGCATGTCCCCGCACAAGCTGATCTGCCCTGGCCCTGTACTAGAGCTGGCTGAAAGAGGATGCAGGGCCCAGGGCAAATCAGCTTGTGTGGGGACCCTCCCCCACCCTGGGATTGGGTCAGCAGGTCCTCACATGAACTGATCTGCCCTTGCTCCATACTGGAGCCAGCTTGAGGAGGGTGCAAGGCCCAGGGTAGATCAGCTCATGCAGGAACCCTCCCCTGCCCCGGGTTTGGAGTGGCAGCATGAGCTGATCTACCCCAGCCCTGCTGGCCCCAGGAAGCAGCCCCTGGCTCCTGTCAGCAGGCAGCCAATCAGGGGCCTGCTGGCACCCCCAGGAGATCTGTGGGGGCCATGCTGGAGTCCTCTCAGGGGTGCATGCCCCCAATCTGCCGGCCAGGTGAGAGGAGCTGGGTGCTGCCACCTGGGGCCAATGACAGCACCAGTCTTCCCGGCACTGGGTGTGAGTTGTACCCAGCTCTGGGCTGTCATCTGGCAGGCAGATTGGGGGCCCACACAGCCCCTGCAGCCCTCCCAGGGGTGCAGGTAAGCTCCTGATCTGCCAGCTGGATAAGAGGAGCTGGGTGCTGCCACCTGGGACCAGTGGCAGCACGGATCTTCCCAGTGCTGGTCCCAGGTGGCAGAGCCTGGCTTCTCTCATCTGGCAGGCAATTGAGTTTTTTCACTGGTTTTAGCTTGTGAATAGATTAACAAAATACAGAATCACAGGGAATCACTTAACTATAACTTAAATCTGGGAAAGAGACAGGAATTTTGACACTTCCCATTCTTCTGCACTTCTTGTTGGTCAGTCTAAGCATCCCTTTGCTTAGCATGTTGGCTATTGTGAATTGCTATCCCCAGCATTTATTCCTCTCTATTCAAGGAATGGAATTGAGAGGTTTTATTCTCATGTTACTCTTCTGTTTTTAAGTTATTCTGTTTCTTATTGGAAACTGTCCTGGCCCTGTGTTGCAAAGGGCAACATATAAATCAAATAAATAAATAAATATTCTCAGCACTAACTAAACTTCATAAGGGCCTCTATTTTTTACTTTAAAATTCTCCTTTTTGTTCATGCCAAAAAGTGCCTTAGTCTAGCAAGGATGGAGTAAGTCAATGTTTTGTGTGTCCTTAAGCCCAGTAAAGATCTAGAAGCTATGGCTAGGTACAGATGTTACAGCTATCATGTGTTAAGTGCACAGAAAATGCTTTACAGCTGTAAAAGAACAGACTTCACAGCACATAAAGTGCTTTAAAAATGGCAGATCCTGCTCTAAGTTAGCCCTGGATGGATGTGGTATCAGACTAAGGGCTTTAAGTTAGAGCGCTTTATGGAAAGTCTGTAGCACATTCCATCCTGAGTCAAGGTAGGTAGTATTAGGGGCCCCTCACTAGGAGGTTTGCTAGCCTTGACCAGTGCTCATCTCCTCTCTGCATTACCAGGTTGGAGGTAATGGAAGGGAGCCCCCATGCAGTGTGCCTCTCCACCTAGATTGCTGGGTTGGGTGTTGGGGGGCCAGGCTGGATCTGCATGGCATGGGGACTCCCCCACACCCACTTCCTGGTGAGGCCAAAAGCTGGATCGGGCAATCTCATGCTGTAGCTTCTGGCTGCAGCTGCCAAGAGGCTAGGGAAGCGGGGAGCCCTCCTCCCCTACTGCACAGACCCAGCCCAACAAGCCCTACAAGACCTCATAGTTTCATAGTTTCATAGTTAATAGGGCCAGAAGGGACCTGAGCAGATCATCAAGTCCGACCCCCACCATGGCACGAAAGAGTACTGGGGTAAAACGACTGATTGTCAAGCCTTGTCTTAAAGACCCCCAGGGTAGGAGCCAGCACTACTTCCCTTGGAAGTTAGTTCCAGATCCTAGCCACCCTGAAAGTGAAGTAGAGTCTCCTGATGTCTAATCTGAATTTACCCTCTTCAAGCTTGTGCCATTATTTCTAGTCACTCCTGGTAGTGCTCAGGGAAACAGGGACTCCCCCAATGCCTGCTGGTCCCCTCTGACTAGTTTTTAAATGGCCACTAGATCCCCCCTCAGCCTTCTCTTATCAAGGCTGAACAGGTTCAGGTCCCATAGGGCCTGCCGTGCTGCCCCCGATCATGTGAATGGCCTCCTCTGGACCATCTCCATGTTGTCAACATCCCTCTTGAAGTGTGGCGCCCAGAACTGGACGCCATACTCCAGCTG
>NW_017728918.1:49157177-49166596 GCF_001723895.1 Crocodylus porosus | reverse complement strand
GGGTCCTCCTTCCTCCCTTTTTTGAAGATGGGAACCACATTGGCCCTCTTCCAGTCCTCCGGTACCTCACCAAAGCATCACAAGTGCTCATACAGCCATCCCAGGGGTCCCACAATGACCTCAACTAATTCCCTCAGCACTCTGAGGTGAAGATCGTCTGGACCACCTGATTTGAATACATCCAGTCCCTCCAGAAGTTCCCTGACTAGATCTTCCCTGACCCATAGCCTAGGTGCACCTCCCCTAGGGCCTGAGGGGGGCCCGGTGGGGGTGCTGATCTGGTCCCTGCTCAGGAAAATGGAGGCAAAGAAGTCGTTAAATAGGTTAGCTTTGTCATCTGGTGTGACAACCAAATTTCCTAGTGTGTCTTTCAGGGGCCCCATGTTACTCGGTACCTTCTTCTAGCCCCATGTGTATTTAAAAAAGGACTGCTTGTTGTCCTTGATCTGGGAAGCTAGTCCCAGTTCCATCACTGCCTTGGCCTTCCTGACTGGCCCTCTGCATCCCCGAGCAACCACAGTATAAACCTCCATGGTGATGGCCCCTCCATTTCATTGGGTGTGTGCCTCCCTTTTAACTAGGATACATTCCCGGATGCTTTTGGTGAGCCATGAGGGTTTTGTCCTTCTCCCTTTGATCCATGTTGGGATCCCTTTGGTCTTGGAGGATCATCTCCTTAAGGAGCGACCACTCTTCTTGGACACCTGGCTCCCCTCCCCTCAGGGACCTCAATGCTTCCCCGACTATTCTCCTTAGCTCATTGAAGTCTGCCCTCCTGAAATCTAGGGCTGCTGCCTTGCTGCAGGCCTTTGCCCCACTATGCCCCTCACCATCCTGCCTTTGCCCCACTATGTCTGAGTTGGTGTCAGGTAGCAGGAAGGTAAGTTCCTCCTGCTTGTTTCCCATACTATGAGCGTTTGTGTAGAGGCATTTGAGGCCTCCTGTGGATGTGTGCACTGGCCCCCTAATCACAACATTGCCCTGGCCCCTGTTGCTTACCTGTATATATGTTCCGCTCATCTGTCTAGGCTGGGCTGTACTTATGAGTGCTGCTTGGTTTAGCAGTCCAAGGCTTCCTCCACCCTCACCTTCCCCCGCTGAGCCTAGTTTAAAGACCGTTGGAGGAGATTCGCCAACCTAGAAGAGAACACACGCTTCCTTTAGGGGAAAGGGGAGCCCATCCCACCTGAGCATGTCTCTCATCATGATGTGCTGGTCATTGTCAAGGATGCCAAAGCCCACCTCAAGACACCATTCCTGAAGCCACCAGTTGGTCTCTGTGCTGCATGTCTCATGCCGTCTTCCACCTCTGCTCACTGGTAGGACAGAAGAGAAAACCATCTGTGCACCTATCTCCTTCAGCACACCCCACAGAGCGTGGTAGTCCACCATCAGGTGATCAGGGCTTCTCCTGGCTGCATCATGAGTACCCACATGGATTAGGACCATGGGGTAGCAATCGGTGGGCTGGAACACGGCCTAGATCATCCCCATCATGTCCTGAATCTTTGCTCTGGGTAGGCAGTAGACCTCAAGTGTTGAGGGGTCCTGGTGACAAATGGGGCCCTCTGTACCTCTCGAGTCACCTATGATGATCACTCAACACTTTCTCCTCCGGGATTGCTTAGCTCCTTCGCCCTGTTCAGAACATGGAGAGTGTGGAGCTGCCTCTTCTCCGGTTGCCTTCTCTCCCTCCTTCTCCTCCGGTGTTGCCAGGGCCTCATACCTGTTCTCCAGCTGGACCGGAGGAACTGGTACTGCTGTGTTACAAGCAGCCCTGGTTCTGGAGGTGACCATCTGCCACTCTGCAGTAGAGGGCACTTTCCGAGGTGCTTCTTTCTTGGGTGTGTCACCCTGCTGGGAAAGGAAATAGCCGTCAATTTCTTCCTCCACCTCCCTGATTCCCCTCAGCCTGCTAACATCCTCCTAGAGCTCCCTCACCTGCACCTCCAGGGCCCTAAGGCGGGCACCTGTAGGACAGGTGTAGGGGTCCCCAATCACTGCCCCCCCTCGGCCTTGCTTGGCAAACCCTGCAGGCCAGGGGGTGGAGGGATGCCAGCTTCCCTCATGGACTCTGTCTGGGTGCAGGCCTCAGGGGCCCTGGCAGCACTCCATGTCAACACCATCACAGGAGTTGCTGCTTGTTTTTAGCTTAGTGCAGTGCCTTTGCCCTGCCCTATTAGGAGTTTCACTCCTGGCCCTTCCTGTTCACCCGCCAGCACGAACGCCGATGCAAACGCCAGCACACCCTTACAGAGCACGCCTGTTCGCACACTCTGTTCGCACGGCTCAGCTCAGCTCAGCTCAGCTCAGCTCAGCTAAGAGGGATCCGGGGGGCTTCCCCTCCAGATCTGGCTCAGCTGTGTCTGGTCCCTCTGCCCACTTACCTTAGGGGGATCAGCTGCTGCTGCCCCTGCTGCTGGCTCTGCTGCTGCTGCATCCGCCTCCACCTCGAGTCTGGTAACGGGGCACATGTGAGTGCAGGATACATGTGTGCCTGGATCCCTCCTCTCCCCGCTGCTCCTGGCTCCCTAACCCATCAGATGGGAGGGGGGCCCTGCGGAACCCATCAGATGGGAGGGGGGCCCTGTGGGCCTCCTGGAAAGCTTGCAGAAGCCCCCCACCTTCTGGCTTTGGCTCCAAGATCCTCCCCAAGGAACAGTGAACACCGGTTCACTTCCACTCTAGCTTGTAGCTTTTTAAGTAAAGTAAAACAGAGTGCTTCTGTCAGGGGCTTTTTGAACATCTGTACCCTTAGCCTAAATGTTCCTTGACAGCCTCACCTGAGAGGCACAAAATGATAGGCACACTCTGAAATAATAATGACATACCTAATGGTTGTGCTCCTTACAAAAAAGTCATGGCAACCAGTGTTTTCAAGCACAGGCAGAAGAGGTGGTAGGTGGTAGTGATGCAACTGCTCCTACTCTTGTACAACATCTCAGTGGTCTGAACACTCTCCCAAGAGACCATGTTTTTCATTTTTTTTCCCCATATTTGGCTTAATATGAAATTTATAGACTTTTTTTAGAGCAGAATATTACTTCTGGTGCTCTGGCCCACTTGATCATCAGTTTCCTCCTGTAGAGTGGAACAAGTTTGACAGGAGGGATGGAAAATGCACTCCCATCCTAGAATGCCCACTTGCCTAATAGCCCTTAGTAGCCTACCTCAGGCAGGAGTGGAGATATAACTTGAAACCTCTCAAGTAAAAGATGGAGTTGACCCACTTAGGTGATGAGTGCTCTGTGTAATAAACCACTTCATGAGACAGGAGCAGCATGGTGACCACTGCTTCTCCTGTTTCAGCTGTTTTAAAAACACAGACAGAAAACAGCAAACAAAACAGTCCCTATTCCTTGCTTTTCCAGTCAGTCTGTTCTTTGGGCAGTGACTTCTGTTGTTTCAGCTGTCACTAAACAAAGGGATATATAATCATCCCCTCATTTAGCCCAAATGGAAGGCATCCAGCATGTTCAGCAGCTCAAGTGATGTGGTGTGATTGTCCATTGATGAATAACAAGCCTCAGGACAATATTCTGTTACTGTTTGCTTTGGTTTGAATTTTTTTATTGTTATGTTTAACTTTATTCATTTTTCTTTGTATTTCTGCTTTCCAGGTTGTATTTTTGATATTCAGGTTCGCACAGGGAACGATCCACAGTTTAAATCACCAGGCACTCCACCAGGCCACCCAAATGCTGGTCGCAGCATAGGACAATGTAAAAATTCCCCGTGCCATTTAATAAAATGCAGAAATGGTGGCACATGCATGGAAAGTGGCTCCACTGTTTAGTAAGTATAACTATTTCCATGAACTAAAGCATGACAGTGAATATTTGACTGATCTCAGCATGAATGTGGCATGTTAGTGCCTTGAAAACAAAAATAGAAACCCATCTCGCTTATTCTACAAGGGGGAAAAGGGGTGGGCAGGGTAAGCATGTTGATGATTGGGTGGTTTTCAAACTGGTTTGAGTCCACAGATCATTTCAACTCTGCTAAAACAATTAAAGAACAAAAACAACTGTTTTTTCTCAGTTGGAATTTACAGAAGTATGCCTAATAGCCCGCCCTTGCTGCCATTAAAGTCGTGAGGACAGTATCATTAGCTTTATTAGGAGTGCAGCTGGGCTAACCCTGAGTACTTTTGCATTCCACTGACAAAGGTACTCAGCCACTACTTTCTTACATTACAGTCTCTAGCACCTAGATATCCTGCCACTTAGCCGACTCCTGATCCCTAAGGTAGTCACCCAGGCTTCTTCACAATACACCCCACCATCTAGGAAAAGCTAGATGCATGAAGAAGCTATTTGCAGAAGCCAGCGGAGTGGGGAGTTGCCTAAGTAAACAGGTAGGAGATGGGGTTAGGTATCTAACCAACTGACATGGTAAACTTGGTTAATAATGGAAAGATTCCTGCTGGTTCAGACCTGGGATCTTAGCTCCACTTCAGTCAGGCACTTACAAACATGGAAAAGAAAAAAAATAGCACTTTACTTTCAACTTAGTGTGGTCCAGTGCTGGGTGCAGCTCATGCCTAGAAGAGCAATCATCTCAATTTGACCTGGTTCGCCCAGCATCTCTACAGCTTGTGTACTTCAGTGGGGCTTTTTGGCACTTTTATCTAATAGCTGTTTGAATCAGCTATTAAATAAAAGCTCCAAAAAGACGCACTGAAGCATGCTAGCTATACAGATGCTGGAGAGCTGGGTCAAACTGACGTGTTGCCTCTTCTGGGGATGCACTGTTTTTGTGAGGCTTCCATGTCTGTCAGCATGGCCTTGCTGGGCAAACCAGGCTAGCCTCAGAGAAAGCCCATGCTCAAGCAATGAAGTCCTTGCTTTAGGTTTTCCTGTTGGATGGTACTAGAAACCACTGTTGTTCTGCCCACTGATTCCCATTCTGTGGGCTCTGCATACTGGAAAGATGTCAGGCTTCTGGAATTAGAGTAATGCTAGACACACAACCTAGTCCCATGACAAAAAAACCCAGGTACAAGAACATTTTTTGGCTTGGAGTGTGGACAGAGAAAAACCAAGTGGACAGTAGGGGTGTGCAAAGCTTTGGTTGCTGATTCGATTCAGAGGAGATTCGGCCCAATTCGGTGGCCAAATCTCCAAATCTGGATATAATCAGTAGATCCATTAATCTCTCCAAATCAAATCAGAAGCCTCTGAATCAATTCAGCAAGATTTGGAGATTCAATAATTGGTCATAGACACAGCTTTATATGTTTTTTTCTACATACATTAAGGTACCAGGCACAGCTTATGAACACTGAGATGGTGGGGTGTATGGAGCATCCCACAGAAGTGGGACACAGGTTCTGTGCATTTGGCGGTGGACCTGGAAGTGGACAAGAGGTAATTCTGGTCCACTTCTGGGTTCACCACAGAGCACACAGGGGAGTCTCCCACCCCCCAACTTGTGCCTCCTGAGTCTGGGGGAGCACCTGGGGTCCCCCCATGGCCAATCACTGAGCCAGAGATTTGCAGGGAGGGTGCCCACATGTTCAGCGGTGGACCCCCCTGCACTCCTGTGGGATGCTCCATCTGCCCCACCATCTCAGTATTCATGAGCCATGCCTGGTACCTCAAGGTACGTAGAAAAAACATATAAAGCTGAATCTCTCTATGGCTGAATCTCTGATTCTCTGAATCAGAATTGAGTCTTCAGATTCAGATTTGGCCAAATCAAATTGGGATAGTGATCCAAATGAGTGAATTGAATCACTGTCTCCCAAATCGGGCCAAATCTGAATTGAATACTGCCCATTTCGCACACCCCCTAGTGGACATGTTCTCACGGTGGCACTCCCTAGCTCCAATGTGGTATATACATGCCATCTCTCTCCTGCTTATGCTCAAAACCTCTCTTGTTCTCAGCTTATATTTGCACCAGCATTCTGCTGCCCTTCTACCTATCATTAGCCTGCCTTTGACCCTCTGATTTGGCAGGTAACAGGTGCAGATTGGTCAGCTGCCAGCCAAAATGCAACAGGTGGTCAAAAATGCGGGCTAAAACCAGGAGCTCTAGTAGTATCCTCAAATTGCCAACCTGCAGGTAGGTAGGCAGCAGGCAGCAACTGCAGCAGGCAGCCCACACTGCTGCAGTTCATGTGACTGCTCTGAGTCAGTCTTGTAAAGGTTTAGGGAGGTAAAGGTGTGGCACATTTGGAGACAGGGAGGTAATCTAGAGTGATAGCAGGAGATCTAGGTATACTGGAGAGTTGTTTTTTTAATATTGTGGTGGTTTAAGATACCTTTTAATATTTTTTTTAATATGCTCCTTTAAGCTCCAGTTGGATGTAGGGATTGTGTTAGTGGTGTAGTTATTTTCATTCATAATGTCCCATTTAAATTGTTAATTTACCAGTCCCTTCATACTCAGGAGCATCTGGCAGACTCTGTGTGTGTGTGTGTGTGTGTGTGTGTATGTGTCTGTGTGTGTGCTCGCATGCTTGTTCTTAATACAACTTCCACCATTTCCTTAACGGTCACGTTCCCTGAGTCCTGTTTTGTCATACAAAAAGCAAAACTTTGCCGAAGAGTTTCTTAGCGTACAAATGATTGTTGTCAATTTGTAGTGCCTGGCAGTACAACTCACAGCTCTGTAAGTACTGCTTTCTCTTTTAAAACCACCTGCATCCCTGCAAACAGTGGGATCCTCAGGGAAATTGGATCTGTGTTCAAATATTTTGAGGATCCTGAAAATGATTTCCTGCTGGAGATTTTTGTTGTGTGCTATTTCTGCACTTTGCCAACACCTCCCAGCAGACAAGTGTGCAGTGCAGTTAAATTGGAAGTTCAGTTGCTATGGGGATGATACTTTGATTTTTAAGCAGCAGCAGAAATGGACAGCAGGTTCTGTGATCTTCTGGGTAAACTTTACCTTCTCATCAGGAGCTGAGATTTATGGAATTACTTGAAAAATAATTTAAAAATTATTTTTAAGAAACAGATATACCCTCCTGAGTTGTATTACCAATACAAAACCCTATTTTATACATAATGACAATGACATATCTTTATAACAGTCTGTGATGTCTTGCATGATATTCTCAAACAAGGTACATGTATCTTGTATCAACTATGTACAGGACACAGAACATTTTACATTGTATAAAACAGGCCCTTTATATGATACAGGAGATTTTGTATTTTGATCATTTTATGATCATGAGAGATTTTGTATTTTGATCATAAGAAAGAACCCTCTTGGGTATGACTCCTTCATGTTGCAGTTGGAAAGTGAATCCCTTTTTATAGAAGTTTCAGAAGTTTTAGGCAGAAGTTGTAAGTTCAGTATTCTAAAAAGTACCTCAGCATTTTGTTGCAAGTATCATTTTCTGCCTCCCAGCAGAAGGGCATTCAAGAAACTGATTGTTCTAAGGGTCAGGAACTTTTTTTGTGATTTCCTGCATTCATTTGTTTCCTACCTTTTCCAACTAATAGTTTTGCATGTGGTACCAAATCAGTTGCTTACTAAAGTCTAAAAGTCTCATCTGTTTCATCTAAAAATCCATTCTCTTGTTAAGGAAAGCTGAAGGGCTAGTTTGACATGATCTACCTTTGGTAAGCCTATGCTGCAGTTCATCCTATTTTCCCTTTGCCTCAGTGGGCACCTGTACACATGTCCAACGTCTGCTCTGACATTTCTAATTAAAACGCATCAGAGCAGAATCGACCAAGTCTGCTGGAGTGTGCCAATTAGCAGGCTCCAGCAGCCTTGACATCACATATATTCAGCATCTCCATGCTTCAAAATAGTGGTGGGGCTGCTTTAACTAAAGCTCATTGAATGAGCTTTAGTTAAAGTGTCCCTTGCCACCACTTTGAAGTGGGGAACGCTGAATACACAAGATACTGCAGGTGCTTTAATTACAGCAACTCCTGAACACTGCTCTAATTAAAGTGCCCCCTGCCCCACCCCTGCAACACATGTAAAGACACTTCATGTTTTTAGTCTTTCCTTAAAAGGTCTTTGCATAGTATTGAAGTCAGACTAACAGCCCTGTAAGTATCCATATCGCTTTCCCCCCTTCTTCATTTGTTGTTCCCCAGTTTTTTGGTACCACTTATTTCAGTGTCATGTCAGAAACATCATCATTTTCTTAAGGCATATCTACACTGCAAATTTACTGTGCCAAGCTGCAGCATCTGCAAACATGCTGTCATACTCCACACCAGCTTCCTCCTAACCCAGAAGTGATACAATTACATTCATATGGCTCTGTGTCTGGGCTACTTAGCACTGCTAGGGAAAGGTGTTCAGTGTTAATTAACCCATTCCAAGTACCCCAAATGTGCAACTGTACTGCAGTCCAGGTCATGAGGTAGCCAGTATAGAAGAGAGTACTGCTTCGTGGCACAGCAGTGTAAACATGGTTTTTATTTTTAAAAATAGTGATTTTTTTCTTCCACTCTTCACTTCTTTGTGCTGCATTTTTAATTGGGCTGTTTCCTCTCCATGCTTTAATGCAGTGCTGTCACACAGTGAAGTTACTTTTCTCTGAAAAATCCTCTCTCTGCCTTGTATGTTTCGAATCCATTATTCCTATATGTGAGTTATACCAAGAGCTGTGTTTCCTTTCATTATTTGAATCTACACTGTCAACTAGTTTAGACCTATTTTAAAGCTAGCATGATAAACCCATTAAGGTGCAGAGATTGGAGCAGGACTGAACCATAGTAAAGCAAAACCCAACTCAGGGGTCCAAATAACAGGTTTATTAAACAGACAACATGCTACACAACCCCATGAAGTTATTGGTTCACACACACAGAAGCACTCACAATGGCAGCAGGAAAAAGAGACTCAGTGGAAATGTTGGTAGGGAAGAGAAGCAGAGTCCAAGTCCTTGGTTGGGGAGAGGGCGGGGGGTCATAGCCACCTATCCAGGCTAGAAAGGGGTCTTTGTCCAGACGGGGGTTGCTGGCAGGGCCTCTGGGTGGATAGGTGGTGTGGCATGGTGCTGGTCCAGATGGCGAGGGAATCCCAAGGAGTCAGTCTTCACTACCCCTTTTTATGGGGCAGACTACCTCTGATCTCCTATGGGGAGAGACTGTCCAGGCAATGTCAGTCCTGTTCCAGAGGGTTCAAAGTGTTCTTACTGAGTATGTGCAGCCTTGGTAGCCTCATCTTTTGTTTCTTGAATGCTGAGGGTGGTTCCAAGGGCTGCATCATTGGTCCAGGCATTGGTGTTGATGGTTTGGTCATTCAGAGACAGCTATTTTTAGACCTACTGCCATTATCTCTCAAGCACTCTTATTCATCCCCATTCATTCAGGAACCAAGTTACATAGGAGGGGTAGGTGTGAGTCATAGGTTACACAACTGGGCATGGGGATAAGATGGAGGCTTGACATTACAAGATGGAAACTTGACATGACTTATGCTAACTTACATATAAA
>NW_017728918.1:49135257-49156982 GCF_001723895.1 Crocodylus porosus | reverse complement strand
CTGCAAAGAGGAGAGAGAAAAATCAAACTTACTACCTAAAATAAAATGTTAAAGCTTATCCTATCTCTTAACTTACTTATACTTATCTATAGGGAATAGAGGGAGAGAAAAAGTCATAAATGGTTAGGGAAGGGGATGGAATGCATGTTAAAATAAATACAAAAACCAAAAACTGGGGGGGTTTGCTACAGACTAGCAACCTCATAAAACTGTGGGATGAGGCAGAGGTGCAGTGCCAGTTTGCACAGGGTGGGCACTCCAGTGCCCAGCTTTTGAGGGTCTGTCAGGCCAGATGCAGGAGCATAGGCACGACCAGTTGACACAGCAGTACCACATCAAGGCCAGGAGAGCAAATGGAGATGGGATGCTAGGCCAGCATCCACCAGGGCCTGGGCCTGCTGGGCTGACTTACCATAGTCCCTGGACACCCATAGACACATAAACCCTGATCTGAGGCTAGGCAGCACACAGCCCCTGGTACAGAGCATCTTATCTAAGAAATGTTGCAAACTCTCAGAAACAGTTTCTTTCTCATGGCTCTGTGGGCCCTGCAGATGCACATGTGGGAGAGGTCACACTTGGCACCTGGGATGAGGCCTCAGGGTCACCATCACCCACAGTGGGAGTCTGCAGATCTGCTGGCTCTATCAAATGTGGAACTGGGACTGCACTGTTCTCACAGAACAGTGCTGGTGGTGTCAGAGGACCATCCAGAGGACTCACAGACCTGGCAGGTGGAGAACACTCACAAGGAGGTGCATGACTGGAAAGACCAAGATTTCAGGGCACACCTCCTGGCCCTGGAGCACAGATGGCTGGAGGTGCTGTGGGAGCAGAACACAATCCTAGTCCAGACAGTGCAGGCCATGGACAATGACCACTGGGTGCTGGACACCATCCTGGCCCTGGAAGTCACCTTCATACTGCCTGCTGCCCGGCCCCCAACCCTACCTCCACTTGCTCCTGACAGCTGCCTGCCACCCAGCAGCAGGCCCCTGCATGGACATGGGAAGAGGTCCTGCACCACCGCCAGCATCCAGAAGCCCCGGCCCGGCCCCTGCCCCAGGTACTGCACCACCCACCCACCCCCACCTGGGCCCAGGCCTGCTGCTTAGCCCAGTTTCATGTGGGCAGGGAGCCAGAGCTGCCTGCAGCAAGGCCAGGACTACATGCCAGACCTCCTGGCCCTGGACACCGACTGCCAGGGGAGGAGCCACCCATGCCCTGGGGCTACTAGCTTCCATTGCCCTTAGATTCATAGATTCATAGATTGTAAGGAACCTTGGAAGATCATTGGGGCCAGCCCCCTGCACCAAGCAGGAAAGATAACTGGGGGTCAGGTGACCCCAGCAAGGTGACTGTCTAGTCTTCTCTTGAAGTTTTCCAGGGTAGGTGATTGCACCACTTCTGGAGGGAGATTATTCCACAGTCTGGACACCCTGACTGTGAAGAAGTTTTTTCAGCTGTTGAGACTGAATCAGTCTTACAGGTGTTTGTGGCCATTACTTCTAGTTTTCTCCACAGGTGCCCTGGTGAACAGTTGCTCACAAAGCTCTTGATGTACTTCCCTAGTGTAGCAGTAAGCTGCTACCAGTTCCCCTCCCAGCCTTCTTTTCTTCAGGCTGAAGAGTCCCTTGGCCTTTTCTTGTATGGCTTGCTGTGTAAGACTCTGATCATACGAGTGGCTGTTCTTTGGACTCTCTCAAATTTGTCCATGTCCGTGTTAAAGTGTGGTGCCCAGAACTGGACGCGATACTCCAGCTGTGCTCTGACCAGTTCTGAGTAGAGCAGAAGAATCACCTCCTTAGTTTTGCTGGAGATGCATCGATTGATGCATGCCAGAGTATTATTTGCCCTACTAGCTATAGCATTGAACTGATGGCTCATATTCATGCCATGGTCTATTATTACCCCCAGGTCCCTTTCATTCGCGGTGCTAGTCAGTTTGGTGCCACCAAGCCTGTAGGTGTGTTAGGGGCTGCTGTCTCGAGGTGAAGAACTTTACATTTCTCATTTCTCAACATTGGTCTTCATCAGGTTCCAAGCCACCCAACGTGCTAGCCTATCTAGGTCCAACTATATCTTCTAGTGTGACCGTGCTTCCCCATGACTTGGTGTCATCCACAAACTTGGCCAGTGAGCTTTTCACCTCTACATCCAAATCATTAATAAAGATGTTGAAAAATACTGGATCAAGCACCTACCCCTGTGGGACGCTGCTGCCTACTTCTCACCAGGATGACACTGGGAAATCCCCATACCTGCTAGACTTGCCACAGCGTCCTCATCCAAGGGGGAACAGCCTGAGGCTGGGGTGCTGGCTGCCTATCACTGGGCTCTGCCCCCTAGCCACCATCACCCCATGTCCTGGCACCCTGGGACAACACACAAACCACTTCATACATAGTTTTCACAGGGAAGAGGATGTTTTATTGTTGGTGGGTGGGATGGCTGATGGATGGACTGGTTTGTTGGGGAGGGAAGTGGGGTGGGAGGGGAAATGTGTTTGCTGGGGAGGGAGGAAGATCTGTTTTTTAGGGAGGGAGAGTGGACTGTTTGATGTGAGGGGAATAAAACTGTTGTTCTTCTGAAACTTTTCTGCAGTGAGTGTGGTGCTAGAGTCAGGGTGGAGGGGGTCTATGGGCAACAGTCCAGGCAGGCTACATGGATTTTGACTGTTTATTTACAGTTCAAAATTCTATTAAATATTCAGTGAGATCATTACAATCTGCCCTAAATTTTGGCTTCAGTCAAACCTTGGATTAGACTATTAGCCACTTTGGGCAGAAAGTAAATCATAGTCTCCCTCCCTCCTACTCCCACATTAGATGACTTGCATTAACTTAGTCTGGTGGGATCCCAAGGCCAGAGGTCATAGGCAGTTTCTCCGGTTACTTTCCCCTACTGCTGCTGCTGTGCTGTGCTGCTGCTTGATCTGTCAGATCCATAGGATGTTTTGAAACTTCAAAATAATATACATCTTAAAGGAAGCTCCCAGGATCTAATGCAAATGCTCTCCCTCTTCTTGTCAGGGAGTATTGTACCATGCCAGTTTTTACTAATGTGTACGTGCTTCTTGACATCCTTCTGAATTCTCTTTACAAAATTGTGATTAATATTTAAGAACCTCTCAGGCCAAAAAAAAGAAATCTGAAATCACAGTAGCTTAATGTAAAATAATGTATGAATCATTATATATCAATAAGGCCCTGATCTCTTGAGTTTTAATGTTTAAATAGTGACTGGTTTTCCCTGGTATAGTTTGGATAACAATAAAGAATTCATGGGATTTGTTTGTTATTACCCATGACTTGTTTTCTTTGAATGTATCGTAACTCTACATGACAAGATACATTTTATAATAGTGTTCTGTTCAAATATAAATAGTCTTTCCAAGTGCTTCACAGAAATCCTTTAGTTGCAAGGGACTATACCATGCTCAGTGGGTTTGTTCTTATATGGAAGCTAAGAAACTCTGGAAGTTCAGCAAGGATTCTGCATTGTAAGATACATAATTGCAACTTACCAAATTCATTAAATTGATTAATTTTAAAAAGCACAAGCAAGATTAGACACATTGTATTTTGTAGGGCTGTGCAAAATGTTGCCGGCCGTTTCATTTCAACACTGTTTCTAGCTCGCTCTAGGTGCTAGATTGTGCTGGGGGTGGCACAGCAGCCCAACTGGGCTGCTGTCCCATTCCCCCATGTGATCTAGCATGGGGAGTCGGAAAGCAGCCCAGCTGGGCTCCCCCAACCCTGTCACAATCCAGCAAAATGTCAAAATAGTGTTAAAACAACCTTTCTGTTTCAATGGAATGGAACAAAACAGCTATTTTGACTCAAAATGAAATTTGAAACTCAAGGTGAAACAGAACAGTGCCATTTCACACAGCCTTAATATTTTGGTTATGATTTCAATCCAATTGAATAAGATAAATAGATGCACTTATTGACTTAAGTAGGAATTTATTCTGCTTATATCAAAGATGAATTTGGTTCCAATATGGTCTTTGATCTCATGAAGGTACTCTCTGGGTGCATGCACAGGTGCATTAATGTACTTCTCCTCATGTGCATTAAATTTAGTACCTCCAGTGTGAGGTACTAAATAAATGTTTTTTAAGTGACACTTAATGTGCAGTAGCTTATTTTACTGTGTATTAGCGTAATTACATGGTTTTTTTATGCAATGCTACTAATGCAATGCAATGTAAAATAGGCTACTGAGCATTAAAGCACATGGGTAGACATGGGTGTTTAGCATGAGTTAATGAGCTTTAACATATAGATTCTTATGTTTTAAGTGACCTTAGCATGAACAATGTGCGCCCCCAGCAGCTAGGGGGGCATGGCGGTGGTGGGAGCACAGTGGCGGTGTGAGTACAGTGGTGGGAGCATGGTGGCACTAAGCGTGGAACTCCCACAGATGCTGCCAGTGCTGGCAGTGGCGGCGGGGGGGATGAGTGCCAAACAGGGGCCGACGACCACCTGCAGCCACTGCCAGCCACTGCCAGCGGCATCAGCAGCAGCCAGTGGGAATCACAGACCACCCACAGTCGGGGTGGTGTGTGGCGCCTGCCTGCAGGCACCACCAAGTGTCAGTGGCACCTTTTTGTAGGGGGTGTACTGCCATGCTCAGAGGGTGCACATGCACCCCAGGCCTTTAGTATGGTCTAAGTGTAATATGTAACTTTACCCTTAGTGTTTCACTTTTATTAGGTTGCAAGAGAATGTTCCTATATAGCAGGGGTGGGCAAAATGGCAGATTTGATCAGTGGCTGCTCTCCATTTCCCAGCAGCCCCACACTGGGGCCAGTTTCCATGGGGACCCCAGCAGCAGTTGTGACTGGCCCCAGCAGCATTGGCAGGGCAGATGGCAGGGCATAGGACTACTCCGGAGCATAGGTGGGATCTTACAGCACTGAACGCATAATCCAGAGCTGGGGCAGAGCCATGATCTGCAGTCTATATGCCCCTGTCTGGGGCATGCAGGCTACAGATTGCAGCTCTGCGCTGATGCTGGACCATGATGTCACCTCTGCAAGAATCCCACCAGGCTCCAGAGCAGCTCTGCACCCTGCTGTATGCCCTGCCAGCAGGGGCAGTGCTGGGGGGATGCTATAGCCACCCCAAATTCCCAATAGTCCCCCATAGCCACACCTCCCAGTGCTGCCACTGCTGCTGCCCACCCTGCACAGCTAAGCCTGCCCCACTCCAACCCACAACACAGCACCCCCTCAGCCCCTTCTGCTTGCCAGTACTTCTGGAACCAGTTTCCACAGAAACCCCAGACCCATGCTATCATGCTATCACAGCATGACTGCTGCTGGGGTCTTCATGGAAACTGGCCTCAGCCATGCGGGCAGGGGCTGCTGGGAAATGAAGTCCACTGCCAGCTGGATCCAGCCCACAGGCCAGACTTTGCCAGCCCCTGCCATATCATCTCAAAAGAACTACACTGTTCATGGAGGAAGATGGTGTTACTTTGAATGACCAATTTGTCAAATCAAGAGCAAGACCTTATACAGGTTGAACCCTTAACTATCTTCTGAAATTATTTAATATAACTCATAAAAAGTTAGATACTTAAGTAGTTAAGATACTTAAAAGTTAGATATCTTCCACGATATTACTGTAACATAATTTAATTAATTATCCTGTTGCCCAACCACTGGATCTCACATAATTTTTCTTGCAATTTCTAGATTTCTGATCACTTATTAATTCACAATAACTACATCCATTTACTTAATTCCCTCATTCATAATAAAAGCATTGCACACTATTGGGTGAAATACCTTTTTAAGAGGACTCTACTTTCCATCTTTGCTGTGTTCCCTAGTCACTTTCTAGATAATGACCTTAACAACTCTTGCTAAATATATTTTGAAGGAATTCTTGTTTAAATTAAACTGAATTGAAAAATAGACATAAATACTTAATTCTTTGCATCAGTGGTGCTCAACGTTTTTCCTCCATGTGTTACTTTGAATTACCCATTTATCAAATCAAGAGCAAGACCTTATAAATGGGGATAAGGCAAAGTGCTGCATTTATTGATTACATGAATTAGACAGAAAGTTTTGGACACACCACTCATACAGACACACACAAATCATCATGCACATCGTTACACACAGACATACACAAACACAAAACAACCAGTGCATTCAGATATTATAGTTACCAGCAGCAGTTGCTCAATAGTAGTACTGGGTGGCTGGCCCAGGGCTATTGAGAGAAGATACAGATAGCAGGCTGGAGTGGGGTGAACAGACGTGTCTGTGCTCCAAAGAAAGCAGCAGATGAGAGAGACTCACCCAACCTGGTATATTCCAGTATCCTCTTTTATGGGGATTGGCATCCTGTTTTGCACTTTGGGGTTTTTCCATACTCAATTTCTGTTTTTGCAGTTGTTTCTCATCCATCTTCTGCTTGTCTCAGCCCAAAGTTAGTTTGGTCATAAAAGTTGGTATCTCAGCCTTGGAATGTCCTTGCTACCTATCTGGCAGGATGTGTGCATTCCTCCTCTTCATTATTTCCTTTGTGCCCTAGGCCTCAAAGGGATTCTTCAACCATCTATTAATTGGTTTACTGACTGGTAATTTACGCATTTGGTGCCTTGTTGCTTACAAACACAGTTAAATCTTCTTTTCCTGTCTCTATGCCATTCTCTCACCATTCACCCTTTCACATACACTTATACATAAAGGGCACACAGAGTCCATTCATGTATGTCAAGCAAAAGAATACAAAATGGAATTTTCAAGTTACTTACAGGACAAGACTAACGTGGTTACAGTTCACTACTATGACATTCTATGCTAACATCAGCTACATTAGATTAGTCCACGCTACAATGGGATAAGACTCCTGCATGTTTTCATCTCAACAACTGAAGCCACACCTTCTAGCCCCTAATTCATAACACAAGAAATAGACATTTTTGTTTGCCATTCAAGGAGCTAAATTATTTCCCTTCCTCAATAACTTTCCTGCATCAAAGTTAATGGATAAGGGTGAGGGAAAATGTCCTAATGCTAAATACTGATGGATTGAGATAGTTTTGGTTCTCTGAGGTCCTACCCTCTTTCCCCCTTCATTCATTAACCACTCTAGAGGTGTTTCTGGCACTGGTCTGCTTAAACATTGCGGCTGGTCCTGAATGTTTAGTGAAGCAATAGTAAGAGGAGCAGTATACCATGTTTGTGAAAAGTCTAGGAAGTGAAATATACCAGTAATTACAAATTACATCTAAGATAAGAAAATAGCTTTAACCACTGTATCAGAGGCTCATGGATGTCTGTTTCACAGAAACTGTGAGCTGATTGATGGAGTCAGTGCCACACAACAAGCCTGAATAAATGTCCAAAGAACAAAACAAAAGCCTGGGCAAGGAGCAGTTGAGATCTGTGGTGTTATATGATTTTTTTGGCTTACGTTAAAGATAGGGGCAAAAGCTTATAGGCATTTACCTTTCCAGTAATTCACTTTGGACACAATTTAGACGATAAAGTTTTACAACCACAACTCAAAACATCATCCCCTGGAAACCCACTGTGCTCTCTTCTGTAAATCTGTTTTCTAAAATCCACATCTTCTGTGCCAGATGTAAGTAATCCACTAATCAACAATAGTTAGATTAGAGATAATCACAGTTCATATTAGTTTGTGTGTTAAGAATTGAAAATGATTGAAACCATCAGTTTAATAGTTTACCTACAATAGTATCTGATCTTATTACTCTTTCCTTTGGTCTCACTCCACTGTTTTTCCCTTTCCTCTTATTGTACATTATACTCAACAGCATGTACACAGTGATTTTTTGCTAAAAATATTTATTATAGTTCCATGTTTGCTTTGTACATCAGATTCTTTCTCAAATAATTAATTACACAGAATTTCTTTTCCAACAGTGGGCTTTCTGAAGACTTAAAGCCAAAAGGTGTTTTGAATTGTAACACATAATCAAATACATCACTCTGCTTATCAACTTGAGATCATTTCATTTGTTCTCACAGTTCCTCCTCTTTTTCATTCCACTGGGCTGCAGTTTTTCCTTTTAATGCTTGACTCTTTCTTGCTTTTCTTGTTGGTCTTCAGCCAAATTCTTTTTTGAATTTACATCAAGTGGCCATGTCTACATGCACAAATGCTGCAGGCTGGGTTTACTGTAGTCTAGAGTAAATTAACCTAGAGTAAACCCACCCTAAACCCACCCTGGGAAAGGATTTACACATGCAGGGATTTGGAAGCAGATTTGCTGTTCCTGGCAGCAGTCTGTTCCCACCCACTCTGGCCCTGCGACAGCCTTCTGCCACCACCCAAGGGAATTCTAGGCTCTCCCTAGGTGCTAGCCCAGGGGCTGGCAAGCAGCACAGGGCCAGGGGACAGCTGTCTTCTAGTTGGGCGGGGAGATTGCTTCCTGCCCTGGGAGCTGCCTGCTCTGGTGGCAGATCCTGGGCAAGGACAATATCCCCCTGCCCTGGCAGCAGGGAGCTCCCAGCCCAGGTCCCTCATCAGGTGCAGGGGGCTTGGAAAGAACTGCAGGGGAGGGGTTGGTCCTGGCCTTCTGCCATGATCTGCCAGTGGAGCAGCTAGCGCTGAAGCACTAGATGGGCTTCTCTGCATCTCTTTCCAAACCCCGTGTCTCAGTCACCCAATCAGGGCATGGGCTGGGAAAAATATGCAGGGCTGGGACCTTCCCCTGACTGAGACAGTTCCCAGCCAGCCCCAGGCTGTGTGAGGAAGCCTGCACATGCAGCCCAGAACTGGCTGGAGACTGTCTGAAATGGGACAGTTCTCAGCCACCTCCAGGCTGCAAGTGCAGACTTCCCCATGCAGCCTGGGACTGGCCATGAATGGTACCAGTCAAGGGAAGGTCCCAGCCATCTCCAGGCTGGGTGGGGAGCTCTCCCCATTCAGGGAGCTCCCAGCCCCAATCCACAATCATGGCTGCAGAGCTGGGGCTAGGAACTCCCTGCTGCTGGGTAAGGGGGACATTGTGCCTGCCCAGGCTCCATGGCAAAGTCTGTTCCATCATCAGACAGCTTCTAGGGGCTGGAAGCAATCTCCCACCCCCTGCTGCCCGGTTGGCCATTTACACATGTCATACTGTGCATTAATTACTCAGCAGTTAATTTGCTAAGATGGTGATGCTTACTTTGCAATTATTAGTTCTACTGTGCTGTAAAGTATTTTGTGTACATGCACCCAGTTTATATCAAAACCTGGAAATATTCAGTAAAGCAACATTTATTAGATCTATCTAAAATTTGGCCCAGTCTGTAGTAGCTTTTTCACTCTTCTCAAATGCATCATACACCTGATATAGAGATTTAAAGTCATTTGCTTCAAAATATTTTCACAGAAACCTAGGATAAAACTGGGGGGTTAAAAATATAACAAAATAGTCCACTTACCTTTTGAAAACTGAAATCACTTATTGAACTTGGAGTAGCTTCTGAAAGGTGTTCAAAAAGCATCATTTAAACACACATAAGCAGATTCAGTGATAATTCTGATAAGTTCCTTTACAGTGATAATTCTAATAAGTTGCTTTACTCTGACTATTATATCAAGACTGTGTTCAAACTTTTGGTAAAGTTGGAGGCTGGCAGTGTCTTGCACCACTGAGGATTGCAGGTGAAGGTAATGAATAGGTCTTGCTTATGAAACTTTCACACCATGGCCATAGTATCTTGGTAGTTTTGTTGCATAGTCCATGGATTACAAATAAATGTCAAAGGTAGAATTACATCAGTTCCTGCTCTTAGACCTTCTAGTGCTTCTGTTGTACTAGGTAGCACATCTTCTAATCCCATATACATGTCAACACAGAGTGCAGTTTGGTTTTCTCTTACATATTGTAAAGTATTTGCCTTTATCCTACAATGCACATCAACAAAGAACTGCTGTGTCAGTTTGCCAGATGAATGCATTAAGATGAACTGAGGCTTTCTGGTGATACATTAAGACCCATAGTGAGGCCTAGTAACTTTGGGCTACACTCTTGATCATTTTTCCTGGAATTCTAAGCCTATGACAAAGCTAGACTCACCATGAGAAAATAACAATGGATGCAGTAATGGATAAAAATTGAATTAAAGTATGATATAGTTTTAGTGACAGCAGATGGATTTGCAGGATTAGGATTTCATGGCTAAACAGCTACATGCATGTTAGCCAGTGGAGCACTGCCATTGTAGGGAAGCCACAATACAACAATTCAAGTGCTCCTCTCCTATGGATTCCCTAAGGAGTCCCTAAGGATTCATTTCCTTTGGATGTTGAGCCCATCCCCACTCAAAGGTGCAATAAACCAAGATTAACTCAGTCACCAGTTAGGTTAAACAACTTGTATTAAGAAAAAGACAACAGGACAGCTTGTAACAGACTCATATTAAGAACAGTGTTAAAAAACAGAAACCAGTTAAGAATATATATATATATACACACAAAACCACAACAACCTCAGCTCATGGTAAGGTGGTGACTTGTCCTGTCACAGCTCTCTTCCCCTCAGGGATGATACAGAGCAGGAGAGGATTTCTAAGCCTTTCCCCCTTGCCTTGCATAATTGGCCCCTCACTTACTCATGGTAAGGTGATAAGTTACCAAATCTTCACTCAGGATCACCTCTCCTCCAGTAAGTCTCCTTGATGACTGAAACTGCACACCACTCAATCCACAGTAATGATAGTTCAGACCTACATCTAACTCTAATCAATCCAGAACAGACAACTCCACGCTATTCTTTACTCACTCCAAGCCATAACAAAATCATCTCATGAAGGCTTCCCAATGTCACCATCTACATGTGCGTTTTAGCACAGTAATTTACTCTGCCATTAGATAGTACCTGTGTCAGACAAGACTATCTTATGCTGCAGTAAATTAATCTACTGCACCCTAACTGTGATGCATGTGTAGACATGCCCACTGCATGCTTCTTCAGTGTTTACTACAACAAGTTGTCCATAACTTGACCTTTCATTTTCATAGAGCACTCCAATAATGTGAAACACAGCTCCATGAATTTTAAAGCATTATGAGCCTGGATTTCTTCATGTATGTGTATTTGTTCCAAATGATGTGAACATCATTGCACTGTTATAGCTTTGGATGTTGTTGAAGTTGTGCTATGTGAGCTTGCTACCTGAAGTAATTGGTTTCTTAAGGAAAGCTGACATACATCAAATGCAGATTTACTTTGCCATTGTGGCAACATCCTCTGAAGCAGTCTCCAGTTTTCTCACTGCAGTACTGGTAACCTATTGATATATCACTAATGTCAAATATGGTGATGGTCAATGAAGGATGAAGCACAGATCTCAGGGAAACTTGTGACCACTGGACAGAACTTCATCGTGCAATTGTTATACCTTCTAAATGTGTGCGAACAGCATCCTCACATCTTACCTGCTTTTCATCTGTTCATCTTTCCCTGTTCACACAACATGATTCATTACTTATCAAGTGATTTTTTCATTTTCATAATATTCAGCATCATCTTGCCATTTTTTATGACTTTCACAGTGACCTGTTAGCATTCACCATGTGTGTGATGATGGGCATGCAACTGGCAGATTTTCTATTTTTGATTTTCTGCTTCAATATTTTATACATACACAGGAGGAATAAAGACAGCATATATTTAAAAATGTTAACATGTAGTTACTTAAGCAGTCACTTATAGCTTAGAAGTAAAAATATAGTAACTTGAGCACTTATTTATAGCTTAAATTATTAGAAACTAAGAAAAATAAGACAAAAGAGCAACTGAAACACGTTTAAAGGGTGCACACACAACATTTGTTGTAAGTAGGTAGTGTTAGTGTATTAAGTGAAAATGAGGCAGAGATCTGTTTTTCATGGGGTGCATCTACACGTGCATTTAAGCATGACTAAATTTAATGCTCATTAAGCTAATGTGCAGTAAGCAGTATTTGGCAGGTGTCTGCACATGAAGGGATTTGACACTAAAGGTAATGCACTAAAGTCAGTGCTAAGTCCCTGCAGCCCTGCCATGTGCCCCTAGTGGCTAGGCAAACCCGGCACTAAAGTTAGTGCCGGGTCACATCTACATGTGTGTTAATGCACTTTAACTAATTGTGCCTAAATTTGATATCTGCAAATACAGTTATCAAAACTGTATTTGCAGATATCAAATTTAGGTGCGATCAGCCTAATTTAGCCATTTTTAAAGCTCATTAAGGGTGCTCACGTGTAGACATGTGCCCTTATGTGCATTAAATTAGGCTAATACGCATTAATGCATCTTGTGTAGATGCACCCATGAAGTCTCACTGTGGAATGAAGCCCAGCATTGCCTGCCAGCTTGCTTATGTGTTCATAGGTGGCACATGCACATGCCTTGGATCACATGTTTTTGCTATGGCCACTTTTTTATTTGTTTCTCACTTATTTCAGACTTCTTTGAAGTTTTTGAATTATGTTCAAATCTACACTTTCTGCTCTTTAAAATGGTATATAATATGTGGGTATATGGCTACACACAGATACTTTAAAATGTTCTTAGAGCATCTACCTCTTACCTACCTTATTAGTATATAGATTGTGGCTGTTCTCAATTTAGGCTGTATTGTAAGCTTTTGATATTTATGTGTTTGTACATCCCCTACCACAAAGAGGCCCCACCCTAACTGAGATTTTCTGGTGCTAATACTACAATGTAAAAAATAAGAATTTTCCATCAATAAAATTCAGTGTGTTGGAATGAAACAAAAATATAATGAATGCAGGCTTCAGTGAGAAACCTGGGTTCTCCATTCTTCTGAAATATGCAAGTTTGCTATAAAACTCCAAGTTTGAAAATGCTGACTACTGCGATACAGAAACATTGATTTGTTTTGGTGAAAACATTGGATTGTTTCTCTTTTTATGTACTGTAGCTGTGACTGTCCCAGTGGATGGAAAGGAGCATTTTGCACTGAGACTGTTTCAGCGTGTGATCCTGAGCATGTTCCACCACATCTGTGTAAACAAGGTGCTACCTGCATGCCAATGCCTGAAGGATACAGATGCCACTGCCCGCTAGGAACAACGGGCACCTACTGTGAAGAAGGTATGACAGGGATATCAAGTTATTTCATTAGTATTGACTTTGGTTTTTTTCCAGCAGCTGATTTGTAAGTTATCGAGGGTCACAAGATGATCTGCAACTAATAAAAACAAACAAATACATAAAGGTGAGTAATGTAAATAAAAATGCTATTTTATTTGTTTGTTCACTACCTCATTGCTTGGTCTGCACCCATACATAGAAATAATAATAATTAGTCCCCTTGGCACCGTGTTTTGTGACCTGTAGGTGAAAAGCCTGATACACAAAGTAAGTATAAAGTAAATTTCTTTCTTAAGTAAAGCCAAGCACTAGTGCTAACTCTCTTAAAAAAACAATACCCTTGCACCAAGGCTGAGAATAGGTTTTGCTCTTCTTGTACTGTGCAGTATAGAGGTCTGTATGTAAATACAGTGTACAGATGGGCCAGATTAGAGTCACAGAAGATGCTGTTCTGTCATTTATGGTCTCTTAATAAAGTATCTCTGTTGTTCTGAAAGGTTCTATGAGGCTTTGTTACAGACCATCATTACTTGTCTTGGCCAAAACTCTCTGTCCTATATTTCACTTTACTTCTGACTGAGTAATGAATTATAATGAGCTTTTTCAAAGTACAGTTTGTACTTTTCATGGATGGCAAATTGCTAAAACCTAGCTGTTTATCAAGACTCAATATCTCCTTTCTGGATTGATGGTGGGTATTGGATCAGAAAGAAGAAGAGACAGAGAGCAATGAACAGCCCAAGGGAGCAAGAGGGAACAAAGTGAAATCAAATGATGGAGACTAATGAACAAGCAGGAAAGAAAGAGAGAGTGAGAGAAAAGGGCAATGGAGATTTATGAGGCACATAGGACAGTAGAGGAGAATAATAAACAGTAAGGACAAATAAGGCTTTGCCAAGTGACAGGGACCAGTAATACAAGGCAGCAAAGTGGGTCACAAGAGAGCAAGTCCAGCAAAGTGAGTAACCAAGACTGGCATGGGTTGATGAAGAATGATGTTGAGGGTGACATAGTTCTGACTGCAAATGTGACAAACTAACTCAGCCTGACTGAGGCCATTAATCATACAGATAACTTGTTTAATGAGCACTAATATGTATTTTGACACGGGAAGTATGAACTAAATGTCATCGTTATCCATTAATTGTGTATATGAAAAGAGGTGAGCTAAATGTACTAAAACCAATACGTTCCTGTTCTTTGCAGAATGTTCTCCTGCACAAGAGAATGTTCAATGGAACCACCCAGAGTGGAGCAGATCCCCATATGGAACAGGGATCTGACATAGCATGATTAAACTAGAAAAGTAGGGGTTGCAAGTGCAGCAATTAAACATCTCAATCAGAAGTGAAACAAATACAGGGAGAGCAAAATCAGCTATGGAAAATACTCCTAATTACTTGCATGGGTTATATCCCACGGCCTTTACCTAGGCCAGTGGTCACCAACAACTGGATCTTGATCCACCAGTAGATCTTGGAGCCTCTTGCAGTAGATCTCAGAACCTCTTGGAGTCTATCCAGGGCTGGGGTAGGGGGTGCCCACATGCATACACATGCAGGCCCCAGCCCAGCAGATCAGTCCATGGGGGAGGAAAGGGGCAGGGGCTAGATCAAGGCCCCCACACTGAGGTACAGTGCTGCAGAGGCAGGAGCAGGGGTAAGGTGAGTGGGGCCCCAGCCAGGTGGGACTTATCTCCTGTGGAGGTGCACCCCCCCAAAATTTTTTTTCCCTCTGCCTCAATATTCTCTGAACCCCTTTCCCTTTCCACAGACTTAGCTGCTGGGCTGAGGGGGAAGGGGGTGGCCTTAGCACCTGGTAGATGTTGGGTTGCTTCTAAATCCCAAATGTGATCTACTTAGAAAGGTTAGAGACCACTGATGTAGGCCTACTCCCACTGATTTCACTGCCTGAGTAAGAACAGTGCAAATACTGAGCAAGGTCTTCAGGAAAAGCAATCCTGTTAATCTCTGGACCCACCTAAAACATTCCCTGACATTGCAGGATGCCAAGACATGGGCAGTGCACATAGTCTCACCTGCTCTTTTCCTGTGATGCACTGTAATTTGAAGCCCTTGGTTTTTTGTACAAGAGATCCTACATGTGGAGAGAGGGTGTTCTGTGACTTGTGGTTTGCTAGGGGGCTGAAGTGGATGTTCTTATGCAGAGTTTTGGACATAATGCTGCTTGCAGACATTCCCAAAACAAAACCATGCTTTACTGAAAGTAACACATTACTTTGACCTGGCTTTGCAGCTTCTGTATAGATCAGGCTTTTCAGCAGGGCTTTTCAGCACTTTTATCTAATAGCTGAGTCAATCAACTATTAGATGAAAGCATCAAAAAAGCCCTACTAAAGTGCCTGATCTATACAGAAGTTGGGTGAACTGGGTCCAACTAATGTGCTGCCTCTTCTGGGCATGTGCTGGGCTTGGTGTAGGAGCATGTGGAGTTTAAAGTGCTGTTTATTTGTTTTTCATAACATGTTCGAGCAGCCAGTGTGGTTATCTACAATCTCAGGGACAGGACTTAGTAACCCAGTGGATCCCTCCCCTTGCATTTGCCCTTTCTAATGCTGCTATATTTACCTGAATCCAAGACAACTTTGAATTTAAGACAACTCCCCCCCACAATATATTTAGATTCTATACGTGGAGAACTATACATTTGTTATAATTCTCCACATATAGAATTTAATTAGTTGTAAGGCATCTTCAGTTCATTCCCACCATTGCTATGTTAGGGAAAACAGTAGGTGAGAGGCCAGACCCCCATCCCTTGCTCTCTTGCCCCTTATTCCCCCCATACCTGCCTCTCCTGGTGCCTACCTCCTGCCATGTACCCCCTGCCCCTGTCCCTGTGCTTGTGCCTGCCCCCTACTCCCTGTCCCCCAACTCCCTGCCTCCCCCCTGAACCCTCCTACAGCCTGCCTCCCCACTATCTACCCCCATGTGCCTGTGCCTGACCCTTGCCTCCTGTCCTCCATGCTGCTCCCCACACTCATTTCCTACCCCCTCCTCTGT
The DNA here is from genome assembly GCF_001723895.1 of Crocodylus porosus. Lineage (NCBI taxonomy): Eukaryota > Metazoa > Chordata > Crocodylia > Crocodylidae > Crocodylus > Crocodylus porosus. The sequence continues at coordinate 49,140,870 of NW_017728918.1, read as the reverse complement.
ACCTTCTCTCACAGCTCTGTTTCTCTGGTCTAGTCAGCAGCAATGCAGCCTTGGCCCAGCCCAGCCTGGGAAGGGCAGAAATGGCAGCATCTCCTGGTGGGGCTGGGTTGGGGCTTTAGGGACCAGAGCTGAAGGTAAAGGAGAATAGGAGCATCTGGAGGAAGGGAGCAGGCTTCAGCTGGGAGTAGCAGGTGGAGGAGGTAAGAGTGCAGGGGCAGGTAAGTTGTGTGGGGGGATAGGCTTCAAGTTCTCCCTGTGGTCTCCCCTACACTTCCCTCAGTTGCATGCCCCCTTCCCCACCAAACCAGCTATTCCAGTCCAGGGCAGGCAGTGGCTTAGCTCTGGCTTCAGCACTGAGCCTGGGGTGAAAGGCAGAGCTGACCCTATGTCTGACATGGGCAGGTATTCACATCCAAGATGAGATCCCATCCCCCCCTTCCCCCCACTGCTGATGGGGAAGGGGGGAACCCTCATCTTGTATTTGAGTAAATACAGTAGGTTCCTTGTTCCAAACTGAAACGTATTTTTTAAAGTAGAAAAATAAGTTCAGATCATAAGGCCCTTCCTTGTACACACCACAACGTTGGCCTTTAAAGTGGCTTAAATGCCCTTTTGCATTGCTTTAATGGCATTGTTGTTTGCACTCTTGACAACGTATTCCACTTTAAATGACTTTGGTATAGAGCAAGATAAAACACCACTGAGTTATTTTAGTTTGCTAACTAACAAAGTGCAACAGTGCACAGGGTGCTGAAAGCCAACAAGCTCAGGGCTTGGAAGGCCCCGCACAGCTCAAGGGTTGTGGGACCCAGTGGCAGCCAATGCAACAGGCTCCACTGAAGAAAAAAAAAAAAGCGGCAAACCTGATCTTTTGTTTTTCCTCTCTCCCTGGAGCCTGCCTGTCTGCCTGAGCTGTGCAGGGGCCCAGTGCTTCTTTCCACAGTTGTGGGGGGGCTGGAGCCCCATTTCCTCTGCAGCTTCAGTGCCCTCCAGGACTGCCCAGGCCAGGTGCCAGCAAGCAGGTCCAACCTGGGGGCCCCCACGCAGCTTGGGGACTGTTAGGCCCATTGGCAGCTTGCCCTCCCCCTCTGCCCCCACTGCTGAAGAGGCAGGTAAGGGTCAGGCCCCCACCATGCCACAGGGGGTTAGTTTCGTTTAATTCTCCCTAAATTGAAGCAGTGTTTTTAAAAAACCCACCATTTCAATTTAGGGAGAACTAAACTGAATGAAACCCCTGTGGTGTGTACAAGCAGCCATAAGCTTTAACTTTTGGTGCAGAATACATTCAAAGGCTTCTTCTGTTCACATAGACACAGAGCCTGCTTAGTATTTACCAGGAATTATGTTCCATATATCCAGTGATAGCACTAATTTAAAGGAAAAAATATGGTTAATTTGTTGCTTCTTCAAACAAAATAGGAAGGGGCAAATCACACAAGACTGGAGTCTTTTCTAAATGTTAATCTCACCATTAAGGCTTACCTGGAATTTTCCTAACACTGTTGTGATTCAGGTATCAACAGATCAGTCTGATCCAATGGCTTTGATAATCACAGTTTTAAGAGGAAGACAAGAAATTCAGTCAAACGCTAGTGTGCACAAACCTGCAACCTAACATAATCAAAACCTGGCACTTTACCAGTTCTCAATTAACAAAACCCCTGAAGACTGGGAATATGAGGAAAGAAAATAAACAAGCTCCAAAAACCAGATGACATTTTATAGTGCACCAGAAGGCTATTTCGTATGACTAAAATCATTGTTGTTCATTTAACTGAAACCTTACAAGTTAAAGAAATATCTGGCACCAAATTATCTGTAGCTCAAAAAGAGTAACTTTAAATTGTACTCCAGAATAACAACTTGGGCAGCCATTTCTGGAGTGCTGCATTCAAAACAAACAAAAAACTCCCTTCCCCACACGTTAGCTAAGAGGTAGAGGAGCCTGCTGTATGCCTTTTGAAACACCAAAGGCCAGCTTACTCTTTTTGACGTGGACAAGTTCTTTTGCAGTCAAAATGGCAAAACTCCCCAAAAATTTAACCTGGACAGCCTTTCTTCATGCGATCTGTAGTCCTAGTGATCACAATGTGCTACTCATAAGAGAAATAATGTGCAGGGTCCAGCTCAAAGATACATCTTTCTGAGCATAAAGAAATAACTTAAGACCGTCTGGCTGTATCTAAACTGTGAATTTATCATACATCATAACTTACAGTATAATATCTGTATAATATCTCATAACTAATAAGGAACTAATTAGATGAAGAAAACTTTTCAATAACTGACGTACACACTGATGAACACAAAGCCTGAACAATACCGAGTCATACACTTACAGCCCTCTTCTTCTATTGCCTTTCCATCGCCATTCTCTTCCGTGTTATGTATTATCTCAGGCGTGCCCCCAGAGACTGGGCAGGCTCAGCAACCGCCCACAGGTGGTGGCAGCAGTGGCGCTGGCAGGGGCACGGTGGCGGCGAGCAAGGAGCTCCCACAGGTGGTGGCAGCATTGTCGGTGGCGGGGGGAGGGGCGGCGAGCACTGACCAGCAGTCAGTGACCACCCATGGATGCCGCTGACAGTGTTGGCAGTGGCCAGCAGTGATTGGGGACCACCTGCAGATGCTGCTGGCAGTGTCACCAGCGGTGGGGGGAGGGTGGTGAGTGGCAGTAGCCCGCCGGCAACAATTTTTGCAGGAGGTGCACCACCAAGCTCAGGGGGTGCACGTGCACCCGCATGCACCCCCTACATGTCACCAGTGATCTTGGGGAAAATTTGGTTCAGGTTTCTCACATGAGTAGTGCTATTTAAACCAGTAGAGCTACTTGACCCCCAGTAATTTGAAGTGGAAGTAACTAGGACAATATTGATGAACCTCCGACAAAGCTATAAACATGCTGAACTAGGATTTGTCTTGGTTATCTGTAATTCCTCTGGGTACCAACCACAAATAATTTATACTCTATACACAGATTAGTGGATTTCAGAGATGATGGTGGGGAGAGTTAAACTTTCAGAAGATGTTAACAGAATACCAACACATATTGTTTTAGTGACAAAGTGTAGTATTAGAAAAACCCTGTAGAGGGCAGTATTGGCAAACCATTGTTTATGACTCAAATAAGCACAGCGTTCATTATAAAATGTGTAAAACTTTCATCAAGCTCTGGTTGGCAATTTGCTTCCTTTAAAGGGAAGCTACTGGACTGCGTGTTGTAGTCAGTATGCTTGCGTACATGATCATCAGATCTAGAGATGGATCCAATTTTCCACTGCAATGAGGCACAAGAGAAATTTATATTTCCCATAACAGCATTAAAAAGGATTGATTTATACCTTGTACTTTTGTAAAATCAATTTAAAATAGTCCCCCTGGGTTTCAAGGCAGCCTAATGAAAGGCTAAGTTATTTTTGGTAAGACAAACACATTTAGATAACAATCATGTTAAGAACAATGTAACAGTCCTCAAACTCCACAGCTACATGCAATGCCCACTTGCTGTACTCATGAGAAAAAGATCGCTCACCTAGCAGTATCACGTGTGACCCCATACCTGACTTAACAAGCCCAAACATTCCCCAAGCTTCAAAAGGGATTCCCTGTTGAACAACTAGAATAACAGACAGTATTCAAGGGATGATCTTGGCTGTGTTTATTTGCCAAAAAGCAGTTCCAAGCCAGCTCATCATTCTGTGGGAGAAATACAGCCAAATCATGCTAATACATGAGAACCTGGAGAGGAAAATAGCTAAAGATAAAATTACAATTGACTAGTCAATTTTGCTGTCCAAGTTAAGCTTTAAAAAATATTATTTAAAAGCACATACATATGAAGTGTGCTTACTTTTATCTGTTATGTCAGGCCAAATTAATTCCTAGTGTAACTCCACTGATGTTGCTCCATTATTTCTATTTCTACAATGTTCTTTTAAGCCACATAAAATTCTACATATGTATATATATTTACACAGTTATACATACAACAGTGGGGCTTGCTTGATACTGTTGGTTCTAGTTTTGTATCTGCTGGCTAATTTGGATTTATTAGAATACAGTAATGTACAGCTGACCCAGTATATTTCAATCATTTAAAATTATAATTATGGGCATTTACTTATTTGTTTCTTGAGATAGAATAGCTATTGTGTCTCTTAGTAATTTATGGTTGCTATAGCAATCATTCTTTCAGGATACAATATTTTAAGGTGTTGCCTACAGGGGAAAAGCATCTAAACTTTCAGATTTATAACCACCAGCCCAGTATATTTAGTATTCACAGATGAGACACGTGAGAGAAAAACATCCATTTAGAAAAGGCTGTATTACTGTATAATTTATGCTACTGAGTAAAATGGAGTGAATCATCAGGTTAAATTCACATCATAATTTAATAACTCAAATAAACTGGTGCAACTCTTTCATGGTAGAAAGAAGGCTTTAGAAAGGTGAGATAATTTTCCCACCAGGTGACTATGGATGAAAAGATACGTTGGCAGAAATCCAACCATGCATTGTTGATCTAAGGCCTCCTTCAATTATATCATTGAGCAACAAGGAAGGAAAACAAAGATGTGCTCAGCTAGCACATACTCAGCAGAATGGCTGGAGTATCACTATCATATCCTCCATAACAGTGAATTGAGATTGCCGCCCTGGTTGGAACGGAAAGCTGCAAGTTATATAACCTCCAAGTCAAACCCATACATACTGGGTGCATCTACACAGAACACTTTACTGCGCAGTAGCGTAATTTACTGAACAGTAAGAGTGTACATGTACACATGCACACGCTTACTGTGCAGTAAACTTCACTACTTGCATGTAAATTTGCTACCTGCACATGCAAGTAGCAAATTTACTCACAAGTACTTACTTCACAGTAACGCACATGGAGACACCAACCAGGAACAGATTTGCCCCCAGTCAGCCCTGCTTCTAGGGGGCCAGCCTGAGCTCAGCCCCAGGGCCCCAGCGCTGGAAGCCTCTTCTGCCCCAGCCTGGGCCAGACATAGGCCCTTTAAAATCCCACAGGCAGTTTGAGCCCTGGGGCACAGCAGGGAGCCTAGGGGAGCTCTTGGCCTCTACTACCCCTGCACAGGCCACAGGCTTCCTGTGTCAGCCTGCACAGTGCCACGCAGCTGCCAGGCCCATGCTGTACAGCCCTGCAGGCTGTTGCAGGCTCCTGTTAGGCCTGCCAGCACCCAGGCCCTGCTGCAGCCAGGTCCTGGCTACTTGGGCCAGCACCAGCTGCCCACAGCTAACCTCCAGCAACCTGCCCAGGCTCCACAGGTGCTACAGAACATTTCCTTACTGCATGGCTCCTAGTCCTACTCCATGCCCCTGCACTGGGTGCTGGAGGCTCAGAGAGCCAGTGCAGAATCCCCAATTGTGTCATTGCTGATGCCATATGCCACCACCCAGGGACCCACCTGGCCACAGGAAGAGACTGGCAACCTCATGATGCTGTGGGACAAGGCAGACGTGCAGCAGGAGTTTGCACCAGATGGGCGCTCCAACATCTTCATGTATGAGGGGGTGTCAGGACAGATGCAAAAGCATGGGCATGACCAATTTGCACAGAAGTGATACATAAAGGTCAAGACCTTGTGG
>NW_017728918.1:49133518-49134717 GCF_001723895.1 Crocodylus porosus | reverse complement strand
GCCACAGGTAGCCCTCCAGGCAGCAACAGAGGTTGTGGGGCAGCCCAGATTTGGCTCCGCACCATCAAAGCTTAGGATCCTGTGCCAGGAGCCCAGTTCATCTGGGGCACCATAGCAATCAGCACCAGCAGGGTATAGTGAATCAGGCACCCCTCAGTTCAAAGAAACAGCTCCTTGCACAGCACCCTGGACACATGCAGCAGGGGCATGCTTGGGACACAGCACCAGCATGAATGCCTTCACAGACAAGCCCTCTGCAGACAGGGTGGGGCTGCAGGCAGCTCCTCATCCCAGTTGTCCAGGAGCCCCATGCCTCCCAAGCCTGGGTACCATGGGCTTGGCAGCAGCACAGGCAACTGGTTGGCCTGTAGGAGAAGAGGGGATTCATCAGGATCTGGAGTCACTGCAGCAGATGCTGCCAGCAGCCTGGCCTGTACCAGCCTGAGAACGGGGAGGCAGGCTGCCTGCAGCCAGCACCCAGCACCCAGTGAGTCCCTGGAGAGCAGGCAGTGACAGGGGTGCTCAGCCAGTAGTCACCTTGGCCTGGGCCTGCCTGGCTAACTTACCATGGTGTCTGGATACCCATACGTACCAAACCCCTGATCTGATGTTGGGCAGTTCATGGCCCCTGGTACAGATAATCTTAGCTCAGAAATGTTGCAAAATCTTATGAACAGCTTCTTTCTCATGGTTCTGTAGGCCCTGAAGGTGCACATGGCAGCTAGGATGTGGCCTCAGGATCACTTCCACCCACAGCTAGGGCCCTAGGGATGCACCAGCTCCGAAGAAGGAAGACCCAGGATCAGAGCCTCCTCCTGGACAAGCTGGTGAGCCGTGGAGGACCAGCAGGTGGATGTACAGACATGATGGGCAGAGGATATTGGCCAGCAGGACAAGTAGTAGGTAGAGGACATGGCCCATGTGGACACATGGGACTGACATGAGGAGGTGCAGGACTTGTGTGAGGAGTCTTAGGCCTGGAGGCCCTGTGGGAGCATGGCATAGCCATGGCCGAGGCAGTGCAGGCCATGGAGGATGATCGCTGGGTGCTGGACACCATCCTTTACCTAGTGGTCACATTTGTGCAGCCCACTGCCCTGCCTCCAACCTTAGCCCCGCCTGCCACCTGTCAACCACCTGCCACCCAGCAGCAAGCCTCCTCGTGGGCCTGGGCAGAGGTCCAGCACCACCTCCACGAG
>NW_017728918.1:49127138-49133263 GCF_001723895.1 Crocodylus porosus | reverse complement strand
CCCATAAGCTGCCATAGCCCCTGGATAAGCTCCCTGCCTGTTGGACTCACGGTAGCATGCACAGCCACAGAGGAATGGCCAGAGGCTGGGGTGCTGGCCACCTGTCCCTGAACTCTGCTCCACTGCCCCCCCCACCCCAGAAGGGCGCACACACAAACCACATTGTAAATAGTATTCATAGGGAAGAGGGTTTTTTTATTGTTGGTGGGTGGGGTGAGTGATGGAGAGGCTCTGCCTTTGGGGAGGGAGTGGGGAAAAGCTTCTGGTTTGGGGGAGGGAGGGGAGTCTGTTTGTTGTGAGGCAATAAAGTGTTTTTCTGACAACTATCTGCAGTTAGCATGGTGCTGGAGGCATGCAGGGGGTGGCTGTCTAGGTCGTTTACCATGGCAGATGCAGGAGGAGGTGATTGGCCTCTTGCACCTGATGCCCTGGTCCCTGCTGGTAGGTGTGCTCCTTGCTCTGGGCCTTAGCAGAGAGGGGGCCTGGTGCTGTCACTGCCGCCACAGCTAGTACTCCTCCTGCCAGGCATCCTCTTCCCAGGCCACAAAAAACAGCTCTCCCCACACTTCACAGATGTTATACAGCATGCACTCTGTGACAATGGCCCAGGGCATGTTGTCATCGGCAAACTCAAGGTGGGCAGCAAGGGTGCGCCAGCATCCCTTGAGGCAGCCAAAGGTGCACTCCACCAGGGCACAGGTCCAACCTAGGCACCTGCTGAAGTGGATCTGGTGGAGGTCCAGCTGGCTAGTGTAGCACCATGTGAGATGGAGCAGGAGCAAGTAGGTGGGGTCCCCAGTAAGGAGGTGCAGGACCACCATGGCACCCAGTTGGAGGTTCCACCCTGCACCAGTCATGAAGGGTGGAGTTCTGGAAGACACGGGCGTTGTGGATACCGCCTGCCTAGCCAGCGCTCACATTGGAGAAGGCAGTGGTCGACAAAGGCCTGGAACACAATTGTGTGAAAGCCCCTCCAGCTGTAGTAGGAGCAGTCACCTTGGGGCTGGCAGGTGATGGGGATGTGGGTCTGTAATTTTTAATGGTCTTGATGTTCCAGTAATCAAGCTGGACTATCTTCTGCAATTCTGCTGACTGTTGGCTGCTCCTGGTAATGTAGCTTCTTGCAAACTGCTTTTAACTCACTGCAATTAAGTTATATTTGTTTCTGCATCAATCTTAAACTGAATAATATATCCCTACATCCCTAGCATATTAGTAAAGCTTTTTGTTCCTTTTTACCTGGAGAAAAATATGTGTTGTGTTATATGTAATGATACATCTCACCATGTACAACCTTTTCAGAATCCTAGATCCATCCATGCTTACTCTGTTTCTCCAGAAAGCAGGTTTACCATAAACATAAGAACTGCCATATACAGGGTCAGACTGTAGGTCTATCTTGCCCTATCTCCTGGGTCAAACAGTGGCAGAGGGTTAATACCAATAGGGAAAGTGAACAGAGTATGACCAAGGTTTTTTCCACTGTTTATCTTGCATTTGCAGCCTCCAGCATCTGGGATCTAGGAAGATGATTTCTCCTTCCCTCTTCTTAATTCCCATGCCCAATAGCTACTGCAGTATCTTTCTTCCAAGAATTTGTCCAATCCCTTCTTGAAGTTGACAGTTTAGCCAGATTCTATAACATCTAGTTGCAGTGAGTTACACACTTTAATTACTCACTGGGCCCATCTATTCATTCTTCAATGCACAGTAGTTGCTGCGCATTTAGTTTAATATGTGCTTAGTGAAGTACTAACTACACACGCAGTAACTACAGTTACTGTGCAGCAGTGCCAGCACACATATTTTTGTGATACTTACTGAGCAGTAGCCTAATAATACTGTGCAGTAGTGTATTAGCATGGTTTTTGACTGGCACGCTACTGTGCAATGTTACTAGGCTATTGCACAGTAAGCATCTCATGTAGACACACCCACTGTATAAACCCCCCTGCCTTTTGTTAGTTTTAATTATAAATTTAAGTCCAAGCCAGTTGGGCCTGAAGAATAAAGACCTCAGGATTTGGGGCTAAACTTACTAAGGCAGTTAGGTACCTAACTGCTCATTTTGACTTAAATCTAACATTAGGCACTGGTGGCATAACTGGGAGCCCTAGAAGCCAATTATGAGGGATTGCCAGAATGCCACCCTGGGAGTCTTTGCCATGGCAGATGCAGCCCTAGGTATCTGAGTGATAGAGGAGTGAGTGGGGTGAATGGAGTGGTGCCCCCTTAGGCAGGTGCAGGCCTGTGTCCAACAGCACATTTAGGGGAATAAGGGTGAGTGAACAGGGCACCAGGGGCAGCTCCCAAGGAGCCTATGCTGTGAGGCTGTTGCAGTCCAAGCCCATGCTGCTACAGCAGCAGTAGCAGCTGCTTCTAGGGTGCAGAGAACCAGGACAGGGAAAACTCAGCTCCCCCCCTCCCCAACCCCCATATCGTCCGTGGTCAACCTTATCCTTCCCCGCCCCTAGCACTGCCCCCCAACCCCATCCCTGGCACTGAAGGAGTTCACTCTGTCTCTGCAGGGACCACTGAGTTGCAAAAGAAACCCCACTCAGTTGGCATCTAAATTTGAACCTGGCCATAAAGGCTTCAACTTTTTCATTAGTTTTCATTTTTTTTAGTCAAAATTAGTGCCAAATTCACTTGTATTCCTATTTCCTAGCTAGCATTAAAAGTACCTCTGAGAGCTGATTTCTTCCTTGGAGGGATCATACCACTGAAAAAGCCTTAATCTGGGTGGAACTCAAGGTTTCATGTACACTGTTTACTTCAAATAAACTAGTTACTGGCATCCTGTGAATTAAGAATTCAGCACTAGTTATATTTGGAAGTACTAAAAGACAGCGCAGTAACAGTCTCATACTGCGTCATGTTATTTTTAAAACTGCACACGGTTATTTTTAAGCACTACATCGCCATAGCGACACGCTATAACAAAGAAGTGTGTCGCTGTGGTGACATAGCTGCAGCATGATGGTTTTTGCCCGTGAATGTTATCACCATAGTGCATTGCTACAATGACATAACATCATGTGTAGACATGCCCACTGGGGGGCTGGACTCGATGATCTCCCGAGGTCCCTTCCAGCCCTAATGTCTATGAAATCTATATGTGCAAGAAATAAACTCCAGCACAGTCTGCATTGAAGTACACTGCTCCCAGGTGCAGCATCTACACGTGCACCTGGGGCAGCAGCACTTTGAGCCATGGTGGAGCAGCCCCAGACTTGCAAGAGACATGGGAGGGTTAGCCCCACGCTCTGGGTATCAGCGTTAGGTGTTGGAGGGGCTGGCTGGGGCATGAAGGCACTAAAGTGTGGGGCTAGTTGGGAGGTAGCCCCCACACTTTAGCACCCTCATATCCCAGCCAGCCCCTATCAATGTCTACATTGTATGCATTTTATCAGAGTAAGTAACTTATGGCAGAGTTAATTAATTTACTGTACCCTAATACCAGCACACGTGTACACTGATGCCTTACTGTGGTGCCAATTAGTCTACTCAGTAAAGTGCACATGTAGATGCACCCACTGAGACTTAATTGTGACATACAGGACAACAGAATCACAGTGCTAAACAGTGAAGGCTTATGAATCCTAAAAATGCTTGCCTTATGTAATTAGTTGGGGGGAGGGAATGTTAAATATAATTACAAAGTCTGTGGGTGAAAGGAAAACAGAGCTGATGTGTCAGTAAAGAATGGATATTGTTTCTTCAGCTTTAGTCTCAACAGTAATTCAGGTTTGCTTGGATTAGAACACTAGTACCTTGTATAAAAATTAGTTCAAAGTTTGTTTACAGAAGCAGCCAATACTTGGCAAGTGTATTAGTTGAAGGTTGATGGTTAGTTAGGAAGCTGTAAGTATCAGTGTTGAATCTGGACCAGAAGATTCAGTTTGCAGCTCACCTTTTTGACAGCATGATGCCTAACCTTCTTCCTGCTTTGTTTCATAGATTTTTTTTTATTATATCACTTCCAAGCCTTCCTTTACTTTTGTAAGCTGGGCTGAGTAATGAACATGTTCTGCTCACAGGTTTGAGGCAGAAAGCTGTTAGAAGCAGCTACCACAATTAGGTTGCAGCAGTGCTGTGAGAGTAGATAAGCTCCACTGAGCTTATACCTGCTGGGGATTGGGCTGCTGGAATTCCCAAAGAGCTGCCTTCATGACAACAGCATTGGACAGGACACAACTTTGACGCAGTGGTACGATTGGAATGGGTAACAGTATGAGCAACTTAACAGATAATAATGAGCATTAAAGAGAAAGAACACTATTCAGCAGTAGTACTTGTACTTGCTGTAACAACATGGTCCCATAGCTCTAATTGGTCTGAAGGGATTTTTAGAGTTCAATTCTCTTTCAAACATTTGGAAATGTACTTGCTTCATTAGATTCCAGCTTTTTAAATTGTGCATTGGTAAGTGAGACAATACTCTGGTATGGAACAAAAGTGATTGTTTAAATATCTTTTGTGCAATTACATCATGAAATGTTTGGTATTACAGTGTAACATAACAGTCAGAGGAGTATTCCTGTAAACTTTGCTTTGCAGGACTGGCACAGAAGTTTGTTGCACTCTATTAGTTTTTGTTCTGAATATATTACAAATGCTGAAGATGAGCATCTCCTCTCTCTAGCCCCACTGATCAAACTGCTTGTTTTTAGGTCTCTGAAACAAAACAGGTGAAGTGCATTGCTCAGAATACAGCATTCATCAGTTGTGCATTCGCCATATTACTTTTTATATGCTCTCCCTAACAGCAGATTAAAGTAAGGGCCTATATTATCTTATTTTTCATCTTAAAAGTTTATGTATAGATGTAAATGGTGTGTGTGCTGTGCACAGTTGTGCTGAGCCATGTGATCCTTGAGATATTGGTGAATGTTTCCATATATCAGTCAGGCAGTAAACCAGTTTTACTAACCAATTTACAAGAACTTGTCTCAGAATAAAACATTCTAGCCTTCAACTACTCAGTACTGTTGCACTGTGGTACTGACTATTTTCTGAGCTTTATTAGGAATCTTGTGGCAGTAAATACATATCTCTCAAAACTGTTAGTATGTTAAGTGTAATATTGTATTTAATATTCAACAAAAGTGCTTGGTAAACAGCTTTGAGGTCTATTGATTAAAAACTCAATAATTAGATGCAATTGTTTATTCTAAGTTGAAAGAGGAAGTCATAATCTTCAACAATTTTTGACTGGTCCTTTGAGATCACTGGTTTTCTATCTGTACATTCTTTTTCCTCAAAGTCCTCTTATAGTAGCACTTTTCCTTCCATATGAACTGTCAATGCAGTGAGTCATATTTTTAATGTAGGGTTAATAGTTATGTTGCAGTGTAGTGCTTCTCCATATAAGTAATGCTGTGAACAATTTTGCTAACAGAAAAGGAGCTTACAAAGAAAACAAGGAATTATTTAGAAACAAGAATCATTTTTAGACAAAAAACCTGCATGAGCGTTTTTAAAATTGATAATGAAGGATGCTATTTATTACCTTGTATAAGAATTATGGAAGCACTGGAAGAAAGAGTTGGGAGGAAGGGTGTTGTTTGTTTGTTTTTTAAATAACCTTTTGTGCCACCTTTGATATTCTATAAGCCTGGTGTGTTTTAATGGCACATAGCTATGATTTAGTCTGTTTGGCAGGTTTTATTACCACTTCTTATTAACTAATATAATTGCTACTGTTGGGAATAACTCTTTATCATTGATGGTATCATTGCATACAGTTGCCAGAAGCTTTGCATTTGTGACATTATAAAATAAATTTCTAACTACATACTTTATGTATGCAGTTGGAACACTAATCCCAGTATCATTTATTGGTGATGATTTAATAAACGTACACATCTCAAATAGCAACATAGAGAAAACTGGATTCTAAGCACTTTGCTCCAAAGTAACTCCATAGCAGCTCTGTTTCATAGTTTGTAGGGTCAGAAGGGACCTGAGCAGATCATCAAGTCCAACCCCCTGTCATGGCAGGAAAGAGTACTGGGGTCAAACAACCCCAGCAAGGTGTCTGTCTAGCCTCCTCTTAAAGACCCCCAGGGTAGGAGCCAGCACCACTTCTCTTGGAAGTTGGTTCCAGATCCTAGCCACCCTGA
>NW_017728918.1:49103746-49126533 GCF_001723895.1 Crocodylus porosus | reverse complement strand
TGTTGAAATCCATCCTGTTCTCATCTGCCCACCCCTGTAACCTGTCTAGGTCTGATTGCAGCCTATTCCTCCCTTCTAGCATGCCCAGTTCCCCCCCACAACTTGGTGTAGTCTGCAAATTTGAACAGGGTGCTTTTTACTCCCCCATCCAAGTAGCTGATGAAGATGTTGAACAGTGCAGGCCCAAAAACTGAGCCCCACAGAACCCCACTGCCCACATCCTTCCAGGTCGAAAATGACCTATCCACCGCCACTCTCTGGGTGCAGTGCTCCAGCCAGTTAGTGACCCATTTGACTGTGTAGGTGTTGACGCCACAGTCCCCTAGTTTTGTAATGAGAACAGGGTGAGAGACAGTGTTGAAGGCCTTCCTAAAGTCCAGAAAGACTATGTCCACTGCTACCCCTGCATCTAATGATTTTGTGACCTGGTCATAGAAGGCCACCAGGTCAGTCTGACAGGACCTTCCTCTAATGAACCCGTGTTTGTTGCCCCTAAGCATAATCTCCCCCGCTGGCCCCTCATGGACATGCATTATGATAATTCTCTCAAAAAGCTTCCCCAGGATCGAAGTAAGACTAACTGGCCTATAGTTTCCTGGGTCCTCCTTCCTCCCTTTTTTAAAAATGGGAACCACATTGGCCCTTTTCTAGTCCTCTGGCAACACAGCAGAGCACCATGAGTGCTCATAAAGCCATGGCAGGGGTCCCACAATGACCTTTGCTAATTCCCGTAGCACTCTGGGGTGGAGATCATGACCAGCTGATTTAAATACGTCCAGTCTCTCCAGAAGTTCCCTGACTAGATCCTCACTGACCCTAGGTCTGGGTGTGCCTCCCCTGGGGCCTATGGAGGTCCTAGTGGGGGGGTGACCTGGTCCCTGCTCAGGAAAATGGAAGCAAAGAAATTGTTAAATAAGTTAGCTTTGTCATCTGGTGTGATGACCAGATTTCCTAGCATGTCTTGCAGAGGCCCCACATTACCCGGTATCTTCTTTTTACCCGCTATGTATTTATAAAAGGAGTTCTTGTTGGCCTTGATCTGGGTCACTAGTCCCAGTTCCGTCTCCACCTTGGCCTTCCTGACTACCCCTCTGCAGCCCCGAGCAACCATGGTATAGTCCTCCCTGGTGATGGCCCCACCCTTCCATTGGGTATACACCTCCCTTTTAGCCAGGAGATGTTCCCGTGTGCTTTTGGTAAGCCATGGGGGCTTTTGCACCCTCTTGTCCCCTTTGATCCGCGTTGGGATAACCTCCCTTTGGGCTCGGAGGATCCTGGTGGGACCCAGCTTGACCCAATGACCACTTTTCTTAGACCCCTGACTCCTCTCCCCTCTGGGACCTCAGTGCCTCCCTGACTATTCTCCTTACCTCATTGAAGTCCACCCTCCTGAAATCCAGGGCTGCTGCCTTGCTGCAGGCCTTTGTCACCTTGCACTGGATGGTGAATTCCAGCAGGCGATGATCGCTGTTGCCCAGGTGGTCGCACACCCACAGCCCCCTCACCAGGTCGTCGCCCATGGCCAGAACCAGGTCCAACAAGGTGTCTCCCCTGGTGGGGCTGTGCACCTCCTGGGTTAGATGGAGGTCCTGTATCTTGGCTATGAACCTATGTGAGCAGTCAGACCTGGCTGACTGCACATCCCAGTAGATGTCTGGAAAGTTCAGGTCACCCACTATGACCACATCATTTGACCTAACTACCGCCATGAGCCGACTTAAGAATTCCCGGTCTAGCTCTTCCCCTTGGTTGGGTGGTCTCTGGTAGACCTCCACTGTTAAGTCCCTTTCCCCTCGACTTGCTTGTATTCTAACCCAGAGCACTTCCGTGTGCCCCTCCTCTGACCCAGTGCTACTCATTGAGGATGTGTATTCCTCCTTGACATAGAGTGCCACCCCCCATCTTTCCTCTCTGTCTTATCCCTCCAGTACAGCCTATAGCCCTTGATATTCACCACCCAGTCGAGCGTTGGGTCCCACCACGTTTCTGTGAGCCCCACTATGTCTGGGTTGATGTCAGCTAGCAGGAGGGCAAGTTCCTCCTGCTTGTTGCCCATACTACGAGCATTTGTGCAGAGGCATTTGAGGCCTCCTAAAGATGTGTGCACTTGCCCTCTACTCTCAATACTGCCCTGGCCCCTGTTGCTTACCTGGGTACTTGTACTACTCGTCATCAGTCTAGGCTGGGCTGTTCTTGTGGGTGATGCTTAGATTAGTGGTCCAAGGCTTCCTCCACCCTCGTCTTCCCCTTTCCCCAATGAGTCTAGTTTAAATCCCACCAGAGAAGATCCACCAACCTAGAAAAGAACACATGCTTACCTTTGGGGGAAAGGTGAAGCCCATCCCACCCGAGCATGTCTCTTGTCCTGATTTGCAGGTTGTTGTCTAGGAAGCTGAAGCCCGCCTCGAGACAGCATTCCCAAAGCCGCCAGGTCTCCCTGATGCAGGTCTCATGTCGTCTTCCACATCCACTCCTGGTAGGACAGAAGAGGATACCACCTGTGCCCCTATCTCCCTCAGCACACCCCCCCAGAGCGTGGTAGTCTGCCATCAAGTGATCAAGGGTACTCCTGGCCGCATCATTGGTACCCACATGGATTAGGACTGTGGGATAGTAATCAGTGGGCTGGATCAAGGCCTGGATCATCCCTGTCATGTCCTGAATCTTTGCTCCGGGCAGGCAGTAGACCTCACATGTCAAGGGGATGCCAGCCCCCCCATGGGCTCTGTTTGGGTGGAGGCCTCAGACAAGCCCTGGGTAGGCAGCACTCCACAGGCAGGGGCCCTAGCAGCACGCCGCATCAACACCATTGTATAAGTTGCTGTCTGTTTATATTTTAGTGTGGTACCTTTGCCTTACCCTTGCAGGAGTCTCCCTCCTGGCCCTTCCTGCCCACCTGCTGGCGCGCTCTGTTCATGTGGTGCGGCTCCCTACCAGCTCAACTAAAAGGGATCTGGGGGGCTTCCCCTCCAGATCCAGCTCAGCTCTGCCAGCTCCCTCTGCCCCACTTACCTTTGGGGGATCACCTGTTGCTGCCCCCACTGCTGGCTCTGCTGCTTCTGCCTTGAGTCAGATAAGAGGGCACACATGTGTGTGGGATGCACATGTGCCCAGCTCCCTCCTCTCCTCCCTGCTCCTGGCTCCTGAGTGCTGGGGGCTACATCAAACCGCAGTTTTTAAAGGCCGCGGTTTGAAATTCCCGCCGCTGTTAAAAAAGTGTCAGATTGTGATCTCAATGTTTTGTATCATTACCAAAATGTGAACTAATTAGATGATAAATGGAGTGCTTATCCTTAAATGTAATAACTGCACCTCAGAAAAAACCATATAGCCACAGGCCAGTGAATGGTTATTACTACAGGAGGCATCGTCAAGTTGATGCAATGAATTATCTAATGATTAGCAGAGTTATGTCTTGAATCTTTATTAATGTACTTTTATGGCAGGAAAAGCTGAAATAGTTCTGAACACCGCACAGAACTAGAAATTTATGATATGCTGTCAGTTGGCTGACAGCAGTTGATCCAGGCAAGCTTGTTGTGGGCATATGGATGACTGCTGAAGGCAATAATGAGTCAAAATAATGGAGTTACATACAGTACCTAAGCCTACATCATAGTTTCCTTCTTACTAAGACAATTCCATTCTAGTATAGTGTATCATAGTTTGAGTAACAGTGGGCGCATCTACACAAGATGCTTAACTGTGCAGTGACCTAGTTTACTGCATACTAAGTGCATGCATCTACACATCTGCACACTTACTGCGCAGTAAAAACCCTTAATCACAAGTAAATTTGATACCTGCAGGTAGTAAATTTACAAGGGATTAGTTACTGCACAGTTATGCATATGCAGGTGTGACCCCGGTTTGATTCTGGGTTAGCTCTAACCACTAAGTAGCTGGCCTGAGGCTAGCCTCAGGGCTCTGGTCTGGGAGCCTCTCCTGCCCCAGGGCTAGGCTGCTTCTATGGTCTGCAGGCATTTTGAGCCCTGGGGCACACATGCAGGGATCCAGAGAGCACTCCAGGTTCTGTGTCCCCCTGGGCAGGATGAAGCCTAGCTGTGCCAGCCTCCATGCACCCCAATGCTGCTGTCTGGCACCACACTAATGTGCGACTGCCAGAACTGCACCACCGAGGCCCACAGGGTGTTGTAGGGTGCTGAGAGTCTGTTGTAGCCTCTGGCCAGACCTGTCATCACCCAGGCCCAGCTTCCAATCACCTAATAGGGCCAGCTCTGCCTGCCCACAATGCACCCCCAGCAGCCTGCCCAGAGACTGCAGGTGCTGTGGGGCATTGCCTCTGCCACATGGCTGCCAGTTCCATGTCCCTGTGCTGGGCACTGCAGGTAGCTGCCCAGGCCTGGCAGCATGAAAACAGCTACACAGGGGCCCAGAGAGCTGGTGCAGGATCCCTGATGGTGTCCTCCTTACCCAGGCCCAGGCCCATGCCTGTGCCCTCCACCCAGGGTGGCAACTGGTCTAAGGAAGAGAAACTGGTGACCTCATAGTGCTGTGGGGTGAGGCGGAGGTGCAGAGCCAGTTCAAGCAGGGCAGATACTCCAATGCCCACATCTAGGAGGCACTGTCAGGCTGGACACAGGAGCATGGGCACAACTGGTCAGAGCAGCAGTGCCGCATAAAGGTCAAGGCCTTGCAGGCACAGTGGGTCATTGTGACCAACCACATGTCCATGTCCTTTATGTGGAAACTGGACACCATCCTTGCACCCTGGGGCTCAGGCTGTAGCCATGCTGTATACAGCAGCACAGGCAGCCTTCTTGAACCCCCACCCCAGCCTGCAAAGGGCCCATCAGGTGTCCAGTGGTCCATCCTGCCAAGCTCTCTAGCTGCAGTCTCCACCAGCAGCTCAGGTAGCCTGCCTGCCTTGGCAGCTCTACAGCTACAAGGCACAACTGGGCATGACACTGCCAGCTGCAAACAGTGTCTGCTTCTCTCCAGAAGCAGCCCCTGGCCAGGCATCTGCACACCATGCCCCATCATCTGAGGACATCAGCTATGGCAGCCCCAGCCATATGGTAAGGCCCACCTCTGTATCCCTGCCAGTGGCAGCTGTGTGGCCATGGCAGTGGCTGTGGGATAGCATGCTGTGGCCATGCAGGCAGTCACTGCATGTGGAGGAGCTGGGTGGGTCGAGGTGGTGGTTGTCTCTGTCAGGTGCAGAGGATGGAACAGCCATAGCACAGGGAAGCAGAGTGGGCAAAGAGAGAGCTGCTGTGTGCTGACCCTGTGCTGGGCATGCTGCTTCTGCTGGCCAGAAAGCAGCAAGCAGGGCTGCCTTTTGAAGGTGGCTGCTGGCAGCTGCAGCTGAAGCCTGGAGCTCCCCTCCGGTAGCAGCAGAGGCCCATTGAAGGACTGCAGGAAGTTTGGTGCCGAGGGCAGCAAATCTGCTGCCTAGACACTGTATGTTTAGACACTTGCCAGGGAGCGCTTAATTAGCCAAAGTTTACTCCCGCATAAACTGAGCTTGGATCAAATGCATATATAGATTTGCCAGTATACTTCAATAGGAGGAGGTAAGTAGCCATATTAACAAAGTCAGGCAGAAGGCAGAGCAGGGCAGCACCTTAGCAAATTACATAAAAGCTCAATGCAATTATCCAAAACTAGCTTTTACGTGCAAGTAAGTACCACCCTTTTTCCAATATGGTCTTAGACCATGAAAAACTGTTGACAAAAACATTTCATTATGAAACTTAGCTCCTATATTTTGAATATGGAATTGTTTCTTTTTACTCCTGGTTAAAACAGCTTGCTACTTAATTTTTGAGATTTTAAAAGTATACTTCAATTTCATTGCAAGTGAAGGCTGTAGAGTTTCACCACGAAGAGGAAGATGACCATGGACTGAACCATCTTTCTGAAAACAGTGCCCTAGAAAATAAAGTTATACTGAGTTTGTATTATGCATCTAGTTGTTTAGTCTCTTTTTCAATAATTTTTAGTTTTTTGGAAGAACTGAAAAAAGCAAATAAGTGTGGAACAGTGCAGATAAGCTAGGCAAATGTATAGAGACTCAGTGCTGCAGTGGCAGATTTCTCCCAAGAAATCTTTCAGAAAATTAAGTTTGCCTTTCTTGTATTTTTCAGCCATATCAATAAGTGACCCATCTTTCAGAAGTAATGAATCATCATGGATGTCATTTGTTTCCTTTTCTATCCGACACAAGACTCATATCCAAATACAATTTCAACCTCTTTCTGCAGATGGTATCCTTTTTTATACTGCACAGCACCTGAATACTCGAACAGGTAAGAACATTCAAAACTCAGCTCACAAACAACAGGCTTGTTTCATACATGTGGGCACTTTCTTTAAAAAAAGAAAATAAATGCAAATGGGAAAAAGGTTCAGTCTTAAGGATTCAGCATCATCTGTTTGATTGCCTGTGGCTTTCTGAGCTGCTCATTCTAGTTAATAAAAATGGTACATGTAACAAGTTTTGGGAGGATCCCAAGCCAATGTATCATTTTCTATAAAAGTATAACTATGAGAGAGCTGCTTAAAGAACACTAACAAACAGATACATATTGGAGGATTTACATTTGTACCTTGGAGAAAGATTCCCAGCTGGTGTATACTTGCATTGGTCCATTGACTTCAAGTCCACTGATTTCAGTTTACATGATGCGATGATTTGCCCCATTATTTCTAAATTGATGCAAGTGAAGACGCACAGAAATCAGCTGAGCTGAAATTAAGAAAAAGCCAGTGGAACACACAAGATACAGTTAAATTTATCAGGTATTCAGTACTTACAGATACTTCAATGGTAACAAGTTTTTTGTAGCTAAAAGAATATTTACTCCAGTAAAATATGAATCCTATACCTGGCAAGCAGGCAACATTATAAAAATGAGAACTATCCAAATATAAATAGTCCACACATCATAAAAAATATTTTAGCCACAGTAGTTACAATCACATTTTTAAAATGACATGGCATGAAAACTTCATTTGCTAAGCAGCATGCAGGCATTTTAAAACCTGATCTTTTAATGGTTTATAGAGATTTAATTTATTTGCATATGTTATCGTTATATTCCACTTTTCTAGTGCCTCATATGTTTTCTGGACAGAAATATGCTGTATCATTCACAGGTGACCATTAATCAAAAAAACTGCTAGTGACGTTTCCCAGCTGGGTGTCAAGCAGAAATGGGGTTTATGCGCCCCAAAAAAAGCAAGTTTTCTAATATTTCTTTTTATTCAAAAGCTTTTATTCAAAACCTAAAGCATTTTAGGGATTTTCAATAATCATTTTCAGCCATATGCACAAAACTTACCACTTTTTTATTCCCGCACCAATGTCTTACTAGGCTGCTGTTAATAAAGACCTAAGACAAAACTAGCAACCCTTGCTTGGCTTGTTTCTCTGTTCTTGTGTTGTACTAGAACAACTTCAGAGAAAGGAGGTGGCACACAACTACATTCCTTTGCTAATTATTCTTTGTTTCCCAGTAACTTTTGTAAGTTTATCACTAAGAGATTCTAAGTCAGACCTGTCCAACTTGTGGCCCACAGACTGCATATAATCTGTGGAGTTAAATTGCAGCCTGCCTCAGTGTTACTCCCTACAATACCCTGATTGCTGCTACTGGCCCATAGACCCCATAACTTAGAGGCTGCAAGGAGGAAGCAGTGGTAGCATACAGCCTAAAGGGTATGCAGCCCCCAGAAGTTCAGAAGTTAGACAGCCCTATTCTAAGTGAATAATTGAACAAACTCATTTAATATGTTATGAACAATAAAGAAAGATCTACACAATAAAGAAAGATAGAAAAAAGTCAAGGGCCACATTAGCAAGTGATATACTTAGAAATTAAGCATCTCTTTGTAAGGATAGAGAGGGAACCAAGAAATTCTATAGCTGTTTTAATTTAGGCTGTGACTGTCTATCATGCATATGCCCTAGTTCTCTTGCCATTAATAAGACTGTTTAATTTATACAGGAGGGAACCACCATCCAGAGCTGGATTAATTTCTTTTCAAATGTTTCTCCCCAGTAACAAAAGCTATTGGCAGTAGAGTAACTGAATTGTTTTACAACTGCCATCCCACCCATTTTTACTGCATTGAACTTCTGAAGGATTTAGAAAATGCTAATTTTGTAGGCTCTTTACATTTGCCTTCATATAATCCAGTCAAATTCAGACAGAATTAGACTGATGAAAGGCTCAGAAGTATTCTTAGCAGCCAACAAACGTGAAAGGGTTTTCTGTTGTGGATTAGTTTACAAAGCACTTTATACAAAGCCTTTTCTTTCTACCTAGTTATGTAAGATTTAATAAATGTATTTATTGTACAAAGCACAAGAATTTCTTCTAAATTTCTTGTTTGATGGAAAATAATTGGAAGACTTCCATTTTCTATTCTCTTCCTGAAAATGATTTAGGTTTGACTAAACAACTAAATTTAGGGATGACAGTGATTCAGATCTTGCTTCACTAGCAGTCATAGAGGGGCTTGTTACTATCTGCAAAAGCTTCATAGGGACTTGCAAATTGCCTCATATGAAAAATCCACAGCAGGGGGAAAACTAACCATGAGGCTCTCCTTGCAACATTTTCTTGACATTGTGTTTTTTATCACAGAGTGATAACTGACTCTTTCCTAGAAGAGGTTAGGTTGGGGGTAGGTTACCTAACCTGCAGACTTCAGAATTGGTCAGTAGAAAGTAATGCTTGTCTGTATTCTGAATTTGTGATCTAAGTTCCCTTTTCTCTGACAGTGTCACTGCTCCATGATCAACCATTTACTGTGATGCATAGATAGCCCCCTCCCTCTCTGCAGTTCTGGAGGGGGCTATCCCCCAGGTTGCCCCACAGGTAGGGGCAATCTTGGGGATAGCACTCTCAGGCTTCGGGTCTGTGCAAATGTAGTTAGGGATCTTCTGGAAGGGCTGGATGTTTTTAAATCTGCAGACCCTGATGCCCTCCACCCACATGTGTTGAGAGAGCTGGCAGGGGTCATTGCTGTGCCCTTGGCCCAGCTGTACAAGCGACTGTGCTCCACAGGCCAGGTGCCTGGAGACTGGAAACTAGCTAATGTGGTCCTCATTTATAAGAAAGGGAGAAAGGAGGACCCAGGAAACTATAGGCCCATAAGCCTCACATCGGTCTTGGGGAAAATCCTTGAAAAAATTATCAAGGATCACATCTGTGAGGGGCAAGCAGGGGAGATCATGCCCAGGGGAAATCAACATGGGTTCATCAAGAGCAGGTCCTGCAAGACCAGCCTGATGGCCTTTTATGACCAAGTAACTAAATCCCTGGATGATGGTGTCGCCGTGGACGTAGTCTTTCTGGACTTTAAGAAGGCCTTTGACACTCTCTCACCCCATTCTCATTAATAAATTGAGTGACTGTGGCATTGATGCCTACACTGTTGGATGGGTCAGAAATTGGCTGATGGGGCACACCCAGAGAGTGGTAGTGGGCGGGTCATACTTGACCTGGTGGGATGTAAATAGTGGTAACAGAATGGGGTTCAGTGTAGATAAATGCAGAGTGCTGTACCTGGGGAGAAGGAATCCACAGCAAACATACAAGCTGGGGAGCTCCCCCCTTGTGAGCACAGAGGCAGAAAAGGATCTTGGAGTCATTACTGACTCCAAGATGAACATGATCCGCCAATGCCAGACTGCAGCCAGCAAAACCAACCGCACCTTGTCATGCATCCAAAGATGCATCTCAGGCCAGTCCAGAGAGGTGATACTCCCCCTCTACATGACATTGGTCCGGCCACAATTGGAGTACTGCATCCAGTTCTGGGCACCGCACTTTAAGAAGAATGTGGCCTGCCTTGAGAGGGTTCAGAGGAGGGCCACCCACTTGGCTGGAGGGCAACAGGGCAGGCCCTATAAGGAGAGGCTGAGGGACTTGAACCTGTTCAGCCTCAGCAAGCGGAGGCAGAGGAGCAATTTGGTGGCTGCCTACAAACTCGTTAGGGGAGCTCAGCGGCAAATAGGAAGCACCCTGTTCCCCCCCAGCAGCACCTTGGGTGACGAGGAACATTGGCCAGAAGCCACTGGAGAATTGATTCAGGTTAGAGATTAGGAGGCACTATTTCACTGTTAGGATGGATAGGATCTGGAACCAACTTCCTAGGGATGTGGTCCTCACTCCTACCACTCCTACCTTGGGTAAATTAAAAAAGAGGTTGGACGAACACCTGTCTGGGGTCATGTGATCCCAGCATGTGCTCCTACCAGTGGCGGGGGGTCAGACTAGACGATCTGTTCAGGTCCCTTCTGACCCCAAACTACTGTGAAACTATGATTCAGTACTATATAACATGGCCACGTTGCTCAGCCATGGCCTTTTGCACAGCTTGCCAAAATACTTATTCCAGATCTGTGTAAAAACCATTGGTGTATGATTAGCAATAAACTGTGAAGCCAACAGGCTCTTACCTATTGGGTACTGACTTTCTACCAGAATGGATAGAATTCAGTACAAAAGGAAGTAAGGAATAAAGAATTTTTCATTCTATAGCCCAATGACTTCTACAAGTATGTGCTGCATATGTAACAACAAGTAGTAAATAATCAAGCAGAAATGGATAAACAAACAGATTAAAATAGATTTCATAGATTTTCATAGATTTCATAGACATTAGGGCTGGGAGGGACCTTGGAAGATCATCGAGTCCACCCCCCTACCCAAAGGGCAGGAAGTCAGCTGTGGTCATAGGATCCCAGCAAGATAAGCATCCAGTTTGCTCTTGAAGGTGTTCAGTGTAGGTGCTTGAGCCACCTCTGATGGCAGGCTGTTCCAGACCTTGGGCGCTTGGACAGTAAAGAAATTCTTCCTTATATCCAGCCTGAAACGGTCTTGCAGCAGTTTATAACCATTCAACCTCTTCTTCTTGGAAAGTACGTTACAGAATAGAAAATGAGTTTTGGACCATCACGTTTGGAATTTTCCTATTTGAATAAGATTTGTACAGAAAATAGAATTCCCATGCTATACTGTTTGATAAAGGTATTCTTAGAAGACCATATTGCTTCCCTACAGATTTCCTCAGCTGAAGTAGCTGCAACTAAGACTACTAAAGACCCTACAGAAAGGGTTTTGAAATCTGTGAGAATAGGAATAGGTATTCCCGTTATGATTTCTATACTTCAGCAATGTATAATGCAATCCAGATGGCCAGGGACAGGTTCAATTTTTTTTAAAGAAACAAATGAGGAGCTTGTTTTTTCTTGTTGATTCATCACACTTGAGGTCAGGTTTCTTCTTTTTTTGGTGGCGGGGGAGGGAGGGGAAGTGTTGCTCTACATACACCTAGATTACACTAGTGTTTTGCTGAATGTTGGGTTTTAGAATTATTGAGAAGATTGCTTCCTAAGGAACATGAAAAGAGCCATTCATCCTGGCCATCAAGACAAAGATTCTGATTGGTAGAATGGCATGATCAGCATCAATGGATCTTTATAACAGAATGGATCAGCATAACAGAATAAAGATCTTTAGCACTAGTGGTAGATTCCCACTTAGGAAGAATTGGTATGATTTGGTCCATGCTACGAGTATGAATGATCCAACACATCTTGAAATTGAGTCTTTTCAGCAAAAGCGTGGGGAAACTCTGCATAAGATGATGATCATGGCTGAAACTTACACACTCTTGCCTAGACACACACACTGGTGTGATCTATACTAGCCAAAATGATAAAGTGACCCGTATGCTGGAATGCTGGGTCTATTTGGACTCAGGCTTATGGAAAACAGTACTACTAAATTATGAATTGGTTAGGCTTGGAATTATTGCTGCGTTATCAGAAACGCAGCTCTCAGATACAGGTTCTGTCCCAGAGAATGATTACACCATATTCTGGCATGGGAAACTAGCAGGAGAAAGGAGGGAGCAGGGAATAGGCTTTGGTATTAGAAACAGCTTACTGTCTTCCTGTGAAAGGCTCATTGCTGCATCTATGACTCATGATGCTCAAAGTGCATACACAGAACATCACCATCACATTTTTAGTGTCTATTCACCTACCCTTCAAGCTAGCAACAAAGACAAGAACTTTTTCTACCAACAGCTTGAAGAAGAGATTGAGAAAACTTACAGAAATAAGACCATTATAATACTTGGACACTTTAATGCAATAGTTTTAAGAACTGTCCTGGTATTCTGGACAAACACAGAACTGGCAATATGAATGAAAATGGCCAGTGAGTGTTAGAACTTTGTGCAAGCTAAAATCTGTGTGTTATTATCACCTGCTTCACTGAGAAAGTGACAAGAAAGACATCATGGAAATGTCCAAGTTCATGGCACAGGCACTGATTAGATCTAATACTGTTCAAATGCTGACTATGGCACTGACCATGCCCTAGTCTGCTGCAAAGTCAGAATCAATTTTAAAATGAGCCACTGTAGCAAAACTACCAGAAACTGTTAGATAGACATCAGACAAACTCATCATTGGCAATCCCTCACAGTTAAGGGTGATTGTCTTCCATCATACCTTATCTATGGGTCTGAAGATAGCTAATAAGGCCAGTCCAGGATCAGGAACTTAGGCATGTGTTTCCATGCAGGATGAGTGTCTCCAGATTCTTGATTTGGTCTACAACACTGTTTCTGCCACTCCTGCTTTTCCATGTCTTATTGTCATCATGAAGTTTCAAAGTACTGAGTTCCTTGCAGCAGATTCTTCCTCTATTTGGGGTGGTCTCCCACAAGTTGATGTCAATGTTGCATTTTTTCAAGTTGGCCTTGAGGATGTCCTTGAAGTGCTTTCTCTGTCCTCCTCTTGAGCATATGCCTTGACTGACCTGGGAGAATAAAACTTGTTTTGGGACTGTTCTGGACATCTGATTGATGTAGCTGACTCAGTGAAGTTGATGTTGGAAGATCATTGCCTCAGTGCTAGTGGTGTTTGCATTTGAGAGGATGCTAACATTGATGCATCTGTCTTCTCACTGAAGGAACTTCCACATGTTTTGTTGAGGGTACTAATCCAGTGACTTGAGGTGTCTCCTCTATGTTGTCCATATCTCAGCTCCATAGGATAAGGTAGGGATCACAAATGCTTTAAAGATCATGAGTTTGGTTTCAAATCTGATGTTGAGATCTTCAAACACCCATTTCCTCGGATGTCCAAAGGCTGCACTTGCACATATGAGGTGATGTTGGATTTCTTTGTCAATGTCAGCCTTCAGTGAGAGATGGCTTCCAATGTACAGGAAATACTCAACATTCTCCAGAGTCTCACCAGAAATCAAAATTACCAAGCTCATTAGGAGCTTGTTGTTGGAGGACCTTAGTCTTCTGAATGTTAAGCATCAGTCCCATTTTCTTGTATGCCTCATTAAAGACATTGACAACTGCCTGAAGATCTACTTCTGAGTGAACAGACACTACAGCCTCATCAGCGTACTGCAGCTCAATGATTACGGTCAGGGTAGTCTTGGTTTTGGCTCAAAGTTGGATGAGATTAAACAGCTTATCTTCCATGCAGTAGTTTAGCTCCATTTGGACTGGACGCTTGTTGGTAGTGTTGTTTTTCAGTAAGAAATATTGTAATAAGGAGTACATGTAGCACTGCAGTAAGGCATATTGAGAATTTTGGAGCAATGCCACAGCCTTGGCTAACTCCAGTCTTAACCTCAAAGGGATCTGTAATAGATCTGTTGTTTAGAGCCACTGCTTTCATACTGTCATGGAGTAGGCGAAGAATGGTGATGAATTTTGGTGGGCACATGTACCTCAGAAGGATCCTCCACAGCACTTCTCAGTTGACAATTGAAGGCTTTTGTGAGGTCAAAGAAGGCCATATACAGAGAACTGTGTGTTGTTCCTGGCATTTTTCTGTTCCTGCCAAGCAGTGGAGATCATGTTGGTTGTACCTCTTGATACTCTAAACCCACACTGAGATTCTGATCAGCCAAACATGGAAAAATGCAGAATATTGAATGAAGAAGTTGTGAAAGCAATTTTACCTAACAATTCATCCACCAAGGTTTGGGAAAGCTTAAAAACTAACATGTACAATTCTGCTATAACAACATTTGGCAAAAATGCAAGAAAAAAGGCTGACTGATTTGAAGAGCACGCTGAAACCCTTCTACCACTGGCTGAGAACAAAAGGACAGTGCTAACCAGCTGCAAGGAATCTCCCAACACCATAGCCCTAGAAAACCTGAGAAAGTTTCAAAGAGAAATGAAAATGGTGGCTAAGAGGTGTGTCCAAGATTTTGGCTGAAACTCTGTAATGGTATTCAGAAAGCAGCTGATGCAGGTGATAGTCGTGGAATATACAAAAGGCATCAAACAAGCAGTTGGTCCAGTCAACAAGAAAATAGTTCCATTGACAGACTTAAATGGAAATGTCATTACTGATAAAAAAAAACAACTTGAGCATTGGATTGAACACTGTGGCAGTGACTGTTTGCTTGCTGAAATCTACAAATGTGCCAACAATTAATTTATTTGAAAACTTCATGAAGTTATACTGCCCTGTTGGAAAGAGGAAGTGGTACCACAAGATTTTAAATATTCTCAGTTTGTACAACTATATAAAACAAAGGGGTTAGAAGTGGCTTGGACAACTGTAGAGGTATCTCCCTGTCGAACATCATCAGAAAAACTGTCACTCACATCATGCTCCGTATGCTGCAATCTCTAGGTTAAAGAATCTATCCTGAAAGTCAATGTGGTTTCTGCTCAGGATGTTCCACCATTTATGTGATATTTTTGGACAAGCAACTGCAAGAGAAGTGTAGAGAAAAATAAATACCACTGTATATAGCCTTCATCAATCTGACAAAGGCCTTCAATACTGTCAACAGACAGGGTCTTTTTGTTTTCTGAAGAAACTTGGTTGCCACACACAAACTGTTGAACATCATTCTCTCATTACATCAAGATATGAAAGCAACTGTAGTGTATGAAAACAAAGAATCAAACGCCTTTGACATCAACAATGGGGTAGAATGGGTGTGTCTTAGCCACTGTGCTTTTAACATTTACTTTTCATTCATGCTTCTTCATGCATTCAAGGACAGCATTGATGACATTTATCTTTGAACCAGACTAAATGGAGGCTTCTTCAACATTGCAAGGTTTAGAGCAAAAACCAAGGTGAAAGAACTGGTCTGAGAGATTTCTGGTTTCCCGATGATACAGTTTTGGTTGCCCACAGTGAATCTTACCTGCAAAATCTCTTGGGAAGATTTTCTGAATCATGCAAGAGCTTCAGGATGGCAATTAATCTCAAGAAGACTGTGATCATGTGCCAATGAGTGAAAGAACCAATACCTGACATCATTCTGGAGGATACATCTCTTAGCGTCATTGGCAGTTTTTGCTACTTGGGTTTTACCATCAGCAGGAATCTTGACTATCAGACTGAACTGACTAACAAAAGCAGAAAAGCAGCAAAGAATGTTGTGCTGTTACAGAAACATATATGGAATAACAGCAAACTATTAGCTAAGGTCTATATCAGGCCAGGCCTCTTGGTCCACTATCTGGTACCATGTAAAACAGTATGCCCAGTTCCGTGGTCAGGTTGTCAGTAAGCAGGCCAGCTACAGAAGAGTTTGCTAGGGAAGGTCTGCTTGGAAAGAGAGGCATGAAGTGAGAGGCAGCAGACTAAAAGACCCAGAGACATGGCTGGAGGATGTCACAATCCAAGAGCCACTGCCATTGCCAGCTCTTCCTCTGCTTCCATATGTGAGGTGTCTGTCCAGGCAGAACCACACACCATTGAGGCTTCCACCCAGGACCTTATTTCATGCTGTGCAGAGTGCAGTTTGTGGATTCCTTCCAGTGTCAGACTGGTGGGGGAGTGGCTGCAATGTGTGCATGCCTTCTGGTAGTGTCCCTCAGGGATGAGGCAAGAGAGCTACAGGAGGAGGTAGCAAGGCTCCAAATCTTCCTCTGGGGACTTCATCAACTCTATGCTGGAGGAAACCTCTAGGACTGTGGAAGAAGGACTGCCAGAGGTGTTACTAGAAAGGGAAGAGAGCATGGACTCCCAGGAACATCAAAATTGGAAGTCTGTATCTTCAGGCAGCAAGAAGTCATCATCTCCATGTGTAGTGGTTTGCCTGGAGAACAGATATGGAGTACCAGCAACATAGGAGGAGGAGTGCGTTCCATTGTTGGAAGAGGCCAGGCCAGGAATCCTCAGGATGGGGAGGATCAAGACCACTGCCACAAAAAGGAAGCAATGGGTGGTGGTGGTTGGAAACTCCCTTCTGCGGGGAATGGAGGGATCCATCTACTGGCTAGTCCTGTTGTCCCAGGAGGTCTGCTGCTTGCCTGGACCCCAGAACCAAGATGTCACAGAAGGGCTACTGAGACTTGTCTGACCCTCTGACTACTGCCCCATGCTGGTCATCCATGTGGGCACCAATGATACTGTCAGGGGTGACCCTGAGCAAATCAAGTATGACTACAGGGTTCTGGGTGGAAGGGTGAAGGGGACAGGGGCACAGGTTGTGTTCTCCTCAATCCTTCCAGTCAAAGGGTAGAGCCCTGGCAGGAATGTACGCATCCTGCAGATCAATATATGGCTGCACAGGTAATGTCACCAGCAGGGATTCACCTTCTTGTTCCAAGAAGAAGGATTGCTAGAAGAGATGGGATCCACCTGACAAAGAGAGGGAAGAGCATCTTTGCAGACAGGCTCATTAACCTAGTGAGGAAGGCTTTAAACTAGGTTCACAGGTGGATGGATAACAAAGCCCTGAGCAAAGTGGGGAAGCAGGGAACTTGGAGGAAGCAGGAGGAGGCAGCAGGAGAGGCCTCATTCTTTTTGATAAAGTAGGGCAATCGGCTAATCATCTCTGGTGTCTGTATATGAATGCATAGAGCCTGGGAAACAAACAGGAGCAATTGGAAGTCCTCAAACAGTCAAGGAACTATGATGTGATTGGAATAACAGAGGCTTGGTGGGATAGCTTGTATGACTAGAGCACCATCATGGCTGGGTACAAGCTGTTCAAGAAGGACAGGCAGAGGAGAACAGGAGGAGGAGTTGTGCACTAAAGTTGCATGATTTAAAGCTGCTCTAAAGGTCCAGTATGAAACTGGATATAGGCCTGTTGAAAGTTTCTAAATTAAATTTATAGGGGACAGCAAGAAGGGTGATGTTGAGGTGGATGTCTTCTCTAAATCACCAGACCAGGAGGATGAGGTAGAGGAAGCTTTCTTCAGACAACTAGTAGAAGTTTCCAGATCACAGGTCCTTGGTCTCATGGGACGTCAGTCACCCTGACATCTGCTCGGAGGGCAATGCAGCAGTGCACGGGCAATCCAGGAGTTTTTGGAGAGCATTGGAGACAACTTCCTGGTGCAAGTGTTAGAGAGGGGCCATGTTCTTCTTGACCTACTGTTCACAAACAGGGAAGAATTGGTGGGGGATGTGGAAGTGGATGGTAAATTGGGCAGCAGTGACCACAAGATGATTGAGTTCAGGATCCTGACAAAAGGAAGAAAGAGCAGCAGAGTAAGGACCCTGGACTTCAGAAAAGCAGACTTTGACTCCATCAGGAAGATAATGGGCAGGATCCCCTGGGAGACCAGTCTGAGAGGGAAAGGAGTCCAGGAGAGCTGGTTGTAAAGAAACCTTACTGAGGGCACAGAAATAAACCATCCCTAAGTGCAGGAAGAATAGCAAATGTGGCAAGCGACCAGCTTGGCTTAGCAGAGAACTCTTCGAAGAGCTTAAACACAAAAAGGAAGCTTACAAGAAGTAGAAGCTTGGACAAATGACTAGGGAGTATAAGAATATTGCTTAGCATGCAGGGATGAAGTCAGGAAGGCCGAGGCACAATTGGAGTTGCAGCTAGCAAGGGATGTGAAGGGGAACAAGAAGATCAGAAGGATTGCATCCTCAGCAAGTTCATGGACAACAGCAAGCTGGGGGATGTAGTAGAAACCCTGCAGGATTGGGCTAGGATTCAGAGAGTGATGTAGACAAATTGGAGTATTAACCAAAAGAAATCTAATGAGGTTCAACAAGGACAAATGCAAAGTCTTGCACTTAAGGAGGAAGAATCCCATGCACCGCTACAGCCTGGGGAGTGACTGGCTAAGCAGCACCTCTGCAGAAAAGGACCAGGGGGTTACAGTGGACAATAAGATGGATATAAGTCAGCAGTGTGTCCTTGTTACCAAGAAGGCTAACAGCATACTGGGCTACATTAGTAGCAGCATATCCCACCAGATCAAGGGAAATTATTATGCTGCTCTATTCTACACTGGGGAGACCACATGTGGAGTACTGTGTCCAGTTTTGAATCTCTCCTCCCCCCTTTTAGGAGATGTGGATAAGTTGGGAGGGAGTCCAGCGGAGAGCAAGGAAAATCGTTCAGGGGTTGGGTCATGACTTATAAGGAGAGGCTGAGGGAACTGGGTTTATTTATTCTGCAGAAGAGAAGACTGAAGGGAGATTTGACAGCAGCCTTCAACTACCTGAAGGGTGGTTCCAAAGAGGATGGAGCTAGACTGTTCAACAGTGACAGATGACAGAACAAGGAGCAATGGTCTCAAATTGCAGCATGGGAGGTTTAGGTTGAATATTAGGAAAAACTCTCTCACTAGGAGGGTGGCAAAACACTGAAACAGGTTATCTAGAGGTTGTAGAATCTCCATCCTTGGAGGTTTTAAGGCCCAGATTGACAAAGCCTTGGCTGGAATGATCTAGTTGGGGATGGTCCTGCTTTGAGCAGGTGGTTGGACCAGATGACCTCCTGAGGTCCCTTCCAACTCTAATTTTCTATGATTCTGTGGTTCTTTGACTAAACTGGTGCCCCCACCTGGATTTGCCTGGGTGAGGAAGGTATGTGGACACACAGCAGAACTAAAAAGAAGACCTATCAAAGGTCAGAGGAGCTCCCTATGAGTTAATGGCCATCTGTACCTGGATGGGTACCACCAGGTCACTCTGCCTGAAGAATCAGCAATGATGTAAAGCAACTCAGCTAGAGCTGTTACAGCATTTAAAGTACACCAGTGGTTGCAGAAGCCTCAGGACTGACTTGACTTGACCAGCTAAGGTAAAGCTACAAATCTCTGAGACTTGTGTACTGTCATCCCTGTTTTATGGTTCAGAAATGTGGACTACATATGGTAGGCATATCAAGAGACTGAACAGCTGTCACATAAGATGTCTGTGCAAGATCCTGAAAATAAAGTGGGAAGACAAAATACTAAATACCGATATACTGCAGCATGCAGCTCAGACTTAGAAACCACTATCAAGAAGAAATTGTTGTGATGGATCAGCCAGGTCAGGAGAATGGGAGAAGACCATTTCCCAAGAATATTTTATATAATAAAATGGGTGCAGCTCAACAATAAGTAGCTTTGATCCAGAGAATGGAAGCAAAGTGAAAAAGAAGAAAGCAGCATGTTGTAAATTTGGACTTCAACTTAGACAACATATGGATTTGTGAAACTTGTAACAAGCTGTGTTGCTCTTGAATTGGACTTGTCAACCACAAATGGATTCATCAGGCATCTGACTAGACCTCTTATGTGTACCCCATGATCCAGAGGATTGATGGTTGCCTACTACATACTGTGGTGCTGGACCAAAGCACCCCTTCATCTGTACCAGGGGTGCTCAACCCCTACCATCTAGTTAGATTCAATCTGCAGAGCCATGCATCCAAGCTGTAAAGTCCCAAAATTTACCAGTAGGGGAGCAGTGGCAACAACTGCCACTTCTCTGCTGCCAAATTTCAGGCCTATAGGGAGCCCCATGAACTGGATAGCACACTGGAGCAGATGTGGACATGGCCCAGAACTTGATTCAGGCACACAGGGGCCAACTACCAGGCAGTGCTGGGCCCAATCCTGTTGGGCAGTGTGGGGCCCACATCTGACAATGAGAGAACCAGGGAGGCAGTGCAGGTGGCATGGAGCTGAGCAAAGTGGTGTGGAGCCCCACCAAATATCTGAATATAAGTTCTCTTACTGTTCTTCTCAGGACATCCCCCATCAGCTCTGAGAGCATCTTCAAAAAAAGTATGAAAGGACTACTGTCTTGAGGAGCTTATATTTAGCTTGTAAGCATTTGGTCTTTGGCTCCTCATCTAAAGCATTACTGTCAGGATGACTCTATATTGTGGATAGCACAGGGAACAAATTTGCATGAAAACAAATTTGTTGGAATGTGCAGATTTTTTTTGTTTTCCCTCTGAGCTCTTAGACTAAAGTACAAAATTGTTATTTAGCAGTAGAGGTGAAAGCTAAGGATAAACAGCTTTATTTTTTTCTCTTTCTTTTTTTGTATTTTCAAGACTTTTGGGGGAGTTTTTGCAAACTTTGAAGAGATTTCCATAGGGCTTCTACCAAGGCAGAGTCTCTTATCACTTTTTTTGGTGATATAGCTCTTTGGCTATATCACCTTGTCCTTCCTTGTCCTTCTGGTCTAATTGTATGTGCATGTGTGTGTACGTGTGCATGTGTATGTGCAAATATGCATATGTCTGTATTGGAGAGCAGGTGTGCGTTTTCCTATAATCTTCTGATTTTGTGGGTTGGAAATGACTCTCTGCTCCATTCCCTAGGAAAATACGAATCTGCTTAAATATATAGAAGGTTGAGGGGCACCTTTAATGCTCTGTAAGAGGTTATCCGAAGTGGAGTGCAGTCCTGACATCCATGCTCTGACTCTTGTTCCTTAACCCTGGTAGTGCAATAGTTGGCAAACTGTAGGGAATAACTCGTCTTTTGAAACTGACCCTAAAACTCATTCATAACTCCCTCTGAACACCTTTGGATATCTAATCTACCTGGTCTAAGTAAAGGCAGAAAAGTTGCCAAGGGGATGTGTTGCAGCTGTAAATATGAGCAGCTGAAAACCACATTCCCCATCCAGGAGTGGAAAATGTGAAAAGACTGATCTTAAAGTGCTCCTTCTTGCCAAAAAAACAAATTTGGCAAAAAAATGGTTAGGAGCACAGGCGGAACTTTTGATGCCCATGTACAATAGCCAAACTACTTTCTAAAACTAGAGGAGAGGGAACAGCCTAAGTTTCACAGAATGGTGGAGCACTGAATTGCACAAAGATAGTACTGCCCATCATTCTGGGGGAATGGAAGTATAATATGGTAAAGAAAGTTGCATATGACTGCTACGGCCTACCCTTCCCTGATCCCCAAAACCATCCGCCACCTTTCACAGGAAAGATTTTATCTGGCAAGAAAATTATATAATCAGCCCATAAATAATTCTAGGCTTATCATCATTGTTTTTATCATTATATATTAACATATAATTACCCTTACCTATGACATGTGTCTCAATTTTCCACCTTCAATCCTTTATTCAATCATTCTAATTCTTATTCTTAGCATATTATTAGTTTTAAAGCTTACTGTTGTTTCCAGGTACCCCTCATGAGATGCATAGTACTGTGCCTGGGGTAGGGAATCATAAGACAGCTAAGGAATAACAGATGTTAGTTACCTACTGCACACAACTGTTGAATCAAATAATGGGATCAGCATCAGTACTGGAATCTTGATGAGTTTGGTACTGCTGGAGCACAGTGCAGTCTTATAATGAGGAGAACAGGGCAATGCAGTAAACAGAAAACAGCCACGCAGGGATGTGCATTAGCTATTATGATTTAACTATTACATCTGTGTGCTCCTGCAGTGATACAAGTGAACTGAATTGCCTTAGCTTTGACTCTGAATGACAGGGTTGAAGTTGCAACAGCTTTGTTATCCTTGTGTCACCACAGAAACATGCAGACATCATAAACACCTTATACCAGACATTACTTGATACACATACAATTGTTACTTCTGTAGTCACAGACAGAAGTGATCATTTTCAACATATCTGGCCCCTGAAAGTGCTCTACAGCCGTGACCTAACAGAAGTGCACGGTTGCAGAGAGCTTTAAAAGTGACCGATCCCATGATAATCTGAGCCCTCATTACATGAAAGTTCAATTAAAAGTGCTGCAAAATGGGATATTAACTTCTGTCTGTGTGCCTAGGGAACAGGAGCAGCTCAGCCCTGCTCCTGGCACTATATTCAGATGGGGGGAGGGGGAGGGAGGGAGCAGAGAGAGCTAGTTCTGGGGGTTGCCCAGCTGACACTAGAGGGTCGGGCAGATGGATTAGAGCCCCTCCCCCCCACTCCAGTGCAGTTGGGGAAACCTCAGAACAGACCCCCCCACCTGCCATTGTGCTGCCTTGTCATAATGACAGTACCAGACCCACAAAACACTATTGGGAAATTTCTCTTAATATCTCTTCCCAGTTACTCATCTAGCCAGTGATAACTACTCTGAGAGTATAATGGTCCAACCAGTTACACTCCCATATTGCCATAGTTTTGTCTACATTTATTTCCTTAGCTTTCTTACGATTACCAAATATTGTATATGCTCTGGGAAATAAGCATATGTATTTATTTCTTATGATCTATTACTAAGTGATTTGTGGGAAAAGAAATTGCAGCAAAATGTCTTCAAATTCTATGCATCTATTTTGAGAGGATGGGGAATGCTCTGAAATAAAATTATTTACGCAAATACTTATCTGCACTGAAACTAGCATGCAAAAACATCAACATGAGTCATCATAGTTTCATAGTATCTAGGGTCAGAAGGGACCTGAACAGATCATCTAGTCCGACCCCCTGCCATGGCAGGAAAGGTACTGGGGTCAAACAACCCCATCAAGGTGTTCATCTAACCTCCTCTTAAAAACCCCCAGGGTAGGAGCCAGCACCACTTCTCTTGGAAGTTGGTTCCAGACCCTAGCCGCCCTGACTG
>NW_017728918.1:49099841-49103735 GCF_001723895.1 Crocodylus porosus | reverse complement strand
TGCCTTGTACTCTAACCCAAAGCACTTCAGAGTGCCCCTCCCCTGACTCCTTGCTAATTGACGAGGATGTGTATTCCTCCTTAATACAGAGTGCCACGCCCCCACTTCTCTTATCAACATGGTATTTCAAGAAGGAAGTGTACTTGGTTTTGTGCTATATTCCCCCTATGTTGTTTAATCTTCATGTCATTTTTTCCATCCCAGTTTCATTCATTTTAACTCAAAACTGAGATTTGCACAGAAAAGGAGCCCATTTTAGCCTATGTATTGCCGAAGCAAGAGATAGGAAAATATCATTAGAAAAAAGAAGAACAGGTAAAATAACGGGCGGGGATTTTTTGTTTTGTTTTGTTTTTTGGAAAAAAAGATTTGCCTGCATGGATAAACACATCTGTTGGGTCATTTTGAGCATGGTAGTTAAAAATAACTCTACTTTCTCTAAAAATGAATTTCTAGCCAGTACTCAAATACCTGAATGGTTTTGTCTGTGTAGGTGGGAGGTCATCTTTTAACACTTGTTTCCCAAAGTTGGAAGCAAAAGAGGCAAATTATTGTCTATCATCCAGTCACTGAAATCAATGCAGTTCTTCTAGAGACGAAGCTGAACTACTCAAGTATCAATAAAAAATAAAAGCTCAATAATACTATCAGCAGGTGGTCTCACTTTAAGGCATGCTAAAAACACAATGAGAAAGAAAACAACCCTTTTATTACATTTTCATTTAAGTTTTCTAATAAGGTTGCAGAGAGCTTTATTGAAAAAGGGAGAAGGAAAAATGGGAATCAAATTTTTTAGATATACACTCATACACACACCTAAGAGCACTGGGCCATGGGATCCCTCCCTCATTCTGTGCATAGAACATATGAATTGTCATTTTCTTTCATTTTTCCTGATCCTCTACTCCTGTCCCTTCTTCCCCTTTGTTTTTAGTCCACCTCTTTAGTGCCTTCTGCTCTGTTTTCCCTTCCAGCTCTTTACTCCCAACATTTCTTCTCCCTCTACATGCCATTTTCACCCCTTGTTCTTCACCTTGTTGCTTTTAGCTCAAGAAACTTCCTTCCTTCTCTATGCTGTGAGGATGGAGGTGGACAGTTATTTGAGATAGAGAGTCACTTGGGGAATTTTGGTGAGCTGCTGTGGGCTGGTTCATTACCACCTGCCTCCTCCCGCACCTGCCCGCCTGCCCACAACAGCTCAGCAAAACTCCTTAAGTGGTAGATTACTTAGATCTGGGAGTGGATTGTAACTCTGCGCTGGGCCCAGGCCTGGGCCCTGGTACCTTGCTGTCACTATTCTGTAATCCTCCATGGAGACTGGCCTGGGACCCCCGCAGGCAGGGTGTGCTCACCTGAATGGACAGGATGGATCCACATGTGGGCAAGAAGCGCTTTCTGGGAGCAGGACAGGTAGGTGGGGCCTGGGTCAGGAGCATGGGGTTTGGGGCTGGGAAGAGCTGTGATCTGCTCTGTGCATGCCACTGCCCAGGGAACAGGAGCCTGTAACAGAGATTCATAGGTTCATAGATTGTTAGGGGCTAGAAGGGCCCTTGCAGGTCATCAGGTCCAGCCTCCCCACTCTAGGCAGGAAGACAACTGGGGTTAAATGACCCCAGTGAGGTGACTGTTCAGCCTCCTCTTGAAAAGCTCCAGGGTAGATGACTGCATCACTTCTGGAGAGTTTGTTCCACAGTCTGGACACACTATGAAGCAGTTTTTCCTGGTATTAAGACTGAAGCGGCCTTCCAGGAGTTTATATCCATTGGTCCTGGTCTTACTCAGTTGTTCACTGAGCTTTTGATGCACTCCTCTGATATAGTGGTAAGCCACTATAAAGTCCCCTCTCAACCTGCTCTTCTTTAGGCTAAAGAGGCCCAGGTCCCTCAACCTTTCCTTGTATGGCTTGTCTTCTAAGTCCCTGATTATACAGGTGGCTGTTTTCTGGACCCTCTCATGTTTTTCTATGACCTTGTTGAAGTGCGGCACCCAGAACAGGACTCAGTACTCCAACTGTGGTCTCACCAGTGCTGAGTACAGTGGGAGTATCACTTTCTTAGTTTTACATGAGATGCATCGGGTGATGCATGCCAGCGTGTTATTTGCCCTGCTGACCACTGCTTTGCATTGATGGCTTATGTCCATGTGATAGTCAGTCATTACCCCTTTCAGCCATGGTGCAAGTCAAGCTGTCACCACTAAGCCTGTACGTATATTGAGGCTTGCTTGCCCCCAGATAGAGGACCTTATACTTGGGAAGTGGAAAACATCATCTGGTTCCAGTCTACTCATGTCTCCAATCTGCCCAGGTCTACCCTCATCTGCAACCTATCTTCTGACAGGACCACACTGCCCTCAAACTTGGCCAATGAGCTTTTCACTCCCCCATCCAAATCATTAGTAAAGATGTTGAAAAGCACAGGCCCCTGAGGGACACCACTGGTCATTTTGCACTAGGATGACACAGATCCATTTGTGAGAACTCTCTGGGTCCTACCCTGTACCCAGTTTCCCAGCCACTGAACCGTCGAGCAGCTGAGCCCATAATCTTCCAGTTTTCTCACAAGGAAATTGTGAGATACTAGACCAAAACCCTTTTCGAAGTCTAGGTATATAACATCTACCTCATTTCCCATGTCCAGGTGGTGAGAGACCTGGTCATAGAAGGAGATGAGATGGGTAAGACAAGACCTACTTATGACAAAGCCATGCTGGCTGGTGTTCAGAATCTTACCTTCCACGAGCATATCACACATAGATTCTTTAATGAGCTTTTCCAGGATTTTCCCTGGGATCAGGCTGATTGGCCTATAGTTGCCTGAGTCCTCCCTCTTCCCCTTCTTGAAGATGAGTGTAATGTTGGCCCTCTTTCAGTCCTCAGGGATCTCTCCTGTGAACCACAAATTTTGAAAGAGCTTTGCCAGGGATTCCATGATTACCTCAGCCAGCTCCTTCAGCACTCTCGGATGAGGTCCATCCAGTCCTGCTGACTTATAAATGTCTAGCTTTTCTGGTTGGTATTGCACCTGCTCAGCATCCACAGTGGGGAGGCTGTCATTCCTAGCATGCCCCCTATGAGCCTTATCTTGCTTGTCCTTACCCTTGATCCAGTGAAATACCAAAGCAAAGTGGGCATTCAGGTGTTCAGCTTTTCCTGACTGAGCTATCCTGAGGTGTTAAGCAGGGGCCCCACACTTCCATTTGTTTTCCTTCTACTGCCTACATACCTAAAGAAGGATTTCTTATTGTCTTTGACTTCAATGGCTAACCTAAACTCAGTCACTGCCTCAGCTTTCCTGATTATTTCCCTACAAGTGCTGGTCGCTATTGTATAGTCCTCCTTGGGGCCATCCCTAGCTTCCACTGTGCGTACACCTCTCTTTTCTTTTTTAAGAGGACCACAATGTCCCTATTAAGCCAGGAGGGCCCACCAGCCCTTCTGCTACCTTTCCTCTTTGCAGGAATAGTTTTCTTTTATGCTTTGAGGACTATATCCTTGAGTGACCACTCTTCGTGCACCCCATTCACCTTCCCTTCCTGGTCCCACATCACCTCCCCTATTAATGCCCTGAGCCTGTTGAAGTCAGCATTTTTAAAGTCCAAGACTTCAGTCCTTCTGGTTGATTTGTTGACCTTGCAGCAGGCAGTGATCCTGATAATTTCATGGTTGCTGTTACCCAGGTTACCCTCAATGTTCAAGTCACACACCAGATCATCTCCCTTGGCTAGGACTGAGTCTAGCGTGAAATGATGCACCTGGGGAGGAAGAACCAGCACCATACCTACAGGCTGGGGAACTCTCTTCTCGTCAGCGCAGAGGCAGAAAAGGATCTTGGAGTCATCATTGATGCCAAGATGAACATGGGCCGGCAGTGTGGGGATGCAGTCAAGAAGGCC
>NW_017728918.1:49065411-49099676 GCF_001723895.1 Crocodylus porosus | reverse complement strand
GCAGAGGGTAGGTTTAGGCTAGATATCAGGAGGCGCTACTTCACGGTCAGGGCAGCTAGGATCTGGAACCAACTTCCAAGAGAAGTGGTGCCGGCTCCTACCCTGGGGGTGTTTAAGAGGAGGTTAGATGAACACCTTGCTGAGGTTGTTTGATCCCAGTACTCTTTCCTGCCATGGCAGGGGGTTGGACTTGATGATCTGCTCAGGTCCCTTCTGACCCTACTAACTATGTAACTATGAAACTATGAAACCTCTGGCTGGCCCTTGCACTTCCTGGGTCAGGAAAAGCTCTGCAATCAGGAAACTGAGTGAACAATCTGACCTAGCCAAGTGATACCCCCAATCTATGTGGGCAGTGGATTGTGGCCCTGTCCCTGGTCCTGTGCTATCACTACCTCATGATCCCAGCTGCCTGTACCACTTTTGGATGCTGCTCCCCACCCACTTGTGGCAATCCCATCTGCCCAGCTAAGCATACCCTGCCCATGGGGTTCCTGGCCAGTTCCCATGGAGAACCTGCACACCCACTCCATCTGCTGACGGTAGGTGTGGGGCAGGCAAGCCAGGGTGCTCAGACAGCAGGGCCACGTCCCACAGCAGCAGCAACACTAACAGCAGCAGTCAGCCAGGATCCATTGCTGCCACTGCCACCACTGGGGCTCATGGGAAGTGGAATCAAGCTGCTGTGTGTCCAGGTGGGCTGCCCCTCATGCCTGGGTAAGAGGGGCCAAGGGACTTGTTGCAGGCCAGGCAAAATCCCTTGGCAAGCCGGATCCAGCCCATGGGCTGCATTTTGCCCACACCTGTGTTAGGATATCAATGGCAAGGACCCAGAACACACACGTAAGTACTACATATTCTCACTAACAGTGTCCAATGCGAAAGCCACAGCAGTCCCCTGAAGGAATAATTGTAAGGAAAACCCTGAACAGCTCATGCAATGCCCTTGTATGAGGTATGTGCAGGTGTTCTGTAAGGATGGCACATACAGATGCAGATGGAGCTGAGGAGGATTGAAGTATCTTCTGGGCAAACTGTCATTCCTTGAAAAATGCCAAGTCTCCTACGAAGTGTGAAAGTGGCAGAATATCTCAAGATAAGAGTTTTAAAAATTAGCATAGTCCAGGGGTTGACAATCTATAGTCTGTGGGCAAGATCCAGCCTGCAGACATGGTGTTTTGGTGGTGGAGAGGTGCTCCTCTTCCTCCTTTCCTCCCTGAGAGTCCACCCACCCTCCACCAATCTGAGTGGTGTCATTCCAGCGCACCCCTTGGAAAAAGTTGCCAACCACTGATGCAGGGGGACTCCATCTCACTAGTTTTATTTTTGGACGCAAAGGAACTGCCTTTACGAAAGGAAACTTCAGACAGACCAGAAACTGGTCTAAGCTTGGTAAGGTTAAAGGACATTTAACACAGATACTAAAATGGAAGGTGTTAGGCAACCTCAACTTATAGACCTCTGCCACCTATGAAAAGTTGATTTTTTTTTCCCTTCACAGGTGACTTTCTATGTGTATCCTTAGTAAATGGATTTGTACAACTGCGCTACAACCTTGGTGACAGAACACTGATCTTACAAACTTCTCAAAAAATCAATACAAATGGAAGTACATGGCATCTACTTAAGGCAGGAAGAGTTGGTAATGAAGGCTATCTAGATCTGGATGGTATCAACATTACTCAAAAAGCCAGTGCTGGAATGACTGCCCTAGATACACACACAGATTTTTATGTTGGAGGAGTATCATCTTTAAATCTTGTCAATTCAATGGCAGTAGAGAATGAACCTATAGGTTTTAGCGGGTGCATACGAGAAATTCTTATAAATAACAGAGAACTTAAACTTAATGAGAGGGACCCGAAAGATGGTTCAAATATAGGCGACTGTGATGGAACTGTTTGTGGGTACACAGTGTGCAAAAACAGTGGCACATGTAAAGTTCACAATTCAGTCTTTTCTTGCTCTTGCCCCCCACAGTGGATAGGGAATACATGTGAACAATCTGTTTTCTGTTCACATAATCTATGTAGGCACCAAGCTCTTTGTATTCCTGATCCCATTTTACTTTCATATAGCTGTGCCTGTGTATTAGGGTATTCAGGTAGATACTGTGATCATGAAAGTTCATTTTCTACTGCAAAATTTGTAGGCAACTCTTATATCAAATATACGGATCCTTATTATGCAAAGAGAGACCTCCAATATAGCAGTGTATCTTTAAATTTTACTACCAGCCAGAGAGAAGGCTTAATTTTATGGCTGGGAAAAGCTGAGGATGAGGACAACGATTTCCTTGGAGTTGGTCTCACCAATGGGTCATTAAAAATTGTGGTTAATCTTGGAGAAGGCATCTCTGTCCCTTTAATTCATAGTAAACAGTCACTTTGTTGCAACATATGGCATTTCATTACTATAGCTCAGAATCAGACATCTATTAAGGTGTACCTTGATGAGAATCTGGTTCTCTTTGAGGATACTGATCCACAAGGAAAATATATTGCTTTAAATTATGGGGGCATTTGTTATTTTGGTGGGTTTGAACTTGGCAGGAAAGTAAATATGGTCACTTCAGGACTTTTTAGTCAGGAGTTAGTTGGTAAAATTAAAGATGTTGTACTCTTTCAAGATTCTAAAAAAATTCAGTTAATCAAAGCAGAAGGCTACAATGTTTATAATGGAGATAATCAGGATTAACTGAAAAAAATCATTAGGGTATGAAGAAACCTAATACAAATGAAAGTATAGGCTTACACTCTACTCTGTATATTAGTCATGTTAGCTACAAAGTGCTTAATAGTATTACTCATTTACGGTAACTACTTGCCTACTCATATCACTTACTTTTGTCTCCAGTGATTAATTGCATAGACGAGTAATTAAGTTTGATAAAAAATTTAAAATTAATTTTTGTTATTATTTGGAAAAAAGAAAATCTTGGTTTAGATCTATTTTTCCTGGGAAAGTTTTTCACACTGACATTAAAAAGTGAGGGTGAGTTAATATACAAAAACAATTATCTATCCAGTATTTTAAAAACTGAAAATGAGATAATTTACCTTTTATTCACAAATTCAAATTTTTAAAATTAGACTTTTATACAAAGTAAACTTTAATAATCTTCGACTACATCATAATATAAAATGTAACATCTTCCAACTGGAAGTTAACAAGAAAGTATTAGAAGTGCCACTATTTAAAGGGAAAACATCTATGCTTTTTCAAAAATGTCAAAAATACATGTGTAAGAAAGGAATTGATTTTTTTTTTCCTAAAAAGGACACCCCAGATTTTCAAGATAGCTCAACACACAGCTGCTCCTTGCTAGACACCTTGCTAGTGGTCTTACCTTGTTCTGAAAACCTGCTCCATTATATATGGTTTCTGGAATGGGAGACCTTACTCCATAGATATTCTTTTTCTGCTAAATCAGTGGTCACCAACAAGTTGCTCTTGATCAACTGGTCCATTGTAGAGCCTCTGACAGTTGATCTCAGTCTGTCAGAGACTCCATAAATTGGGAGCATTAGGACGCACGTGGCTGAGCTGACCCATGCCAGGCTGGGCTGATGAGTGAGGTCAGAGCTCCAGCAGCTTGTCCAGGAGTCAGAGTTGCGTGCAGGGAGCAGGGCAGAGGCCAGGGCTGTAGATCCTGGGGTGCCCTTTACTTACAAAAAGTGATCTTCACCATAAAAAAGTTGGAGACCACTGTGCTAAATTACTAATCCTAAGACAGACAGAAGCATACAAGACCATTACAATGTTTTAGTCTAATTGCTTGCATAACACAGGCTATTAAATGTCAACATTAATTTCTATATCAAGACCAAAAATTACAGTTGAATTAGTGTATTCTTTAGGAAAGCATTTCATCTCAACTGAAACTTCAAATAGTAGAGAAACCACCACATCCTTTGTTAATTTGTTCCGTTACATAATTTCTGAGGACTTTAAATCTTTATGTCCAAATTTGAAATGCATCTTGCTTCTAGTCCCAGCTGGACAGGAAGAAATATATTCCCAATTTTAAAATTTCATATTTAATAAACCAATTTTCCCAAAATGTATTTTGTTAATCTTACACTTCTGGGTGAGATACCATAAATGCTTATTTCCATAATAAATATGGCATGTCTTTGCTTTTCCTATTTTTCTGCTTCTTTATGCTCGGTAGCTAATTGGCAGCAGTACAGAAAACTTAAAATTTTGTAAATATTGCTACAGCTTGGGTAGAAACTCACTGACAACACTCACTATCAAATATGACCACAGCCTTTCATTTGATGTTGCTGCAAGAGACTATAAATCACGTAACAAGGACACACAAGCTGCTCAAGAATTTAAATGCCAGCAGAGGGGCTTTGCAGGGAGAGAAGTGTGCATAGGTAAGAAAATTAGCTGAATTAGAGAAGCAAGGCAAAGCACGAGAGAGGATGCAAACCCGTAATTAACAAGTACAGTGCATGGCCCTTAAAAAGCTAGAGCTCTAGTTTTGTGGCACAAGACAATGAATGAGCTTGTCCAGAATAGAACCGTTGTTACCAGCCTAATAAGAGCCAGCTCCATTACTGTGCTCAGCTAAAGGCTCTCTGGGCATGCCTTCAGGCTCAGTA
Source organism: Crocodylus porosus (assembly GCF_001723895.1). NCBI lineage: Eukaryota > Metazoa > Chordata > Crocodylia > Crocodylidae > Crocodylus > Crocodylus porosus. The sequence goes on along the minus strand of NW_017728918.1, from coordinate 49,095,063 downwards.
CTGGCTGAAAAAACTTAGGTGCTGTGAAAAAAATCATCCATTTTTGGTATAATTCATCTGTTCAGGAAAACAGGATTCCACACTCTTCACAAATGATTAAGATTGAAGCCATTCTTAACTGGAACAACCTATAAGACCAGGAGTGCTCAAACTCACCCGCTACCAAAGTTTCAGACCTGTGTGAAGCCACATGGGCCCAGCAGCATGGCCCCAAATGCCCAGTCTAGCATGCAGGAAGATGCGAGTCCCGACATGGAGCATGGGGCAAGGTGGGGGCAGTGCAGGGTCCCAGGGGCCAATCCCAGCAGATAGGGTTGGTGTGGGGCCCCATGGCCCCTTTCTAGCACACAAGAGCTAGCCAAGGCAGTATGGGCAAAGCAAGAGGCATGCAGGGGCCTAATCCAACCTGCAGACCAGCCCCGTGCCATTCACATAGCCTGCAGGGCCAGAAGATGAGCACCGATGTGCTAGACCCTTAATTTTGCTTAGCTGTATAGGTGTAGCAGTAAATATAAATCTTCTTACCACTGCCCAGACCAGTATTTTTTCTCATTTGTTTTCATGGAACTAATCTATGCTTCTCTTTCATGTCACCAGTGATGTAAGAAGAAAGCCTTCAAGGAATGAGTTATATTTTCTGTTGTAATAGAAAATTTTAAAACTTTCAAGATTTTTTTTGTTTTAAAATACACATTTCTTGTTTCTATAGCTATCTGTACAGTGTTCCATAGGAAAAACAGCAGGAATTCCCTTCAGTATAGTTTTTGCTTTGCAAAATCAACTGGGAGTTTTAATCACAGATCTCCCACAGAAGTTAGGAAAGTCATGAGGCAAAATTCTCTAGCTAGTGTGAAAACCATTTGAAGGGCGATCCCACACAAAAGTGACCAAATTAATTCATTCTGCAAAGGCCCAGTTATATACTTAAACAATAAGGAAAAATAAAATAGAAAAAAAACCCTTTTGTTATATTTGATGTTCTTCATTGTCATATAGTTTACAATTGTTTGAATTTTTCATTTGAATTGACCAATATTATGTTACTGTCTAAATAAAATGTTTACATCAAAATGAGTGTTTTCTACTGTCTTCCCTTTTCACTTTATTGAGGCTCAAGAACCACGTTTCCCCTCATATTAGGAATTACATGCTTTGATTGCAGTGTTCTCCGCTACAAAGTTGCATGAATTTATTGTAGGACACAGAACAAGTTACTGAGCAAGTATGAACTGGATGTCTGCCACAGAGAAAATAAATTAGGTCCATTTTTCAATGTCTATTTCAAATATTTCTTTGGCACCCGCAAGCTCCAGGCCCACTTCAGAACACACAAAGTAGAAATGTCTTGCTTATCCAGCCTGTAGACCAAACATTATTTTTCACAGGTTAAGGGGCCACAATCAATATTGCTGAACAGACTCCTTCCCATTACACACTTCTACCACTCAGACAATGCAAAGGGAGTGAAAACTACCCACATATCCCAGCCTGAAATTCCCCAAGCACAAAGGTCCTCTCAATAGACAAAGAGCTGATACAGCTGACTGCATTCTATACCTCGCTATACTGAAGGCCTGGGTCAAGAGAGCTGGGAGAATAGCTGAAGTGTGTTGCTTTCCAACTGTCTACAAATTGGCATGCAATCTCTAGTGGGTTGCTCATCTAGTAAAGTAGTCTCCAAAGTAAACTAGGGAAGAGAATCAGGACATAATTGATCATTGGTTCTCAGCTTTTCCTCTTTGTCCTCTCTCCCAGGATATCCCTTAGTTGCTAAGAGCGTGTGTATAAGACAGAACCATCCTTTATATTCATCCTGCTTACTCAGGGCTCCAGCCCAACAAATAATCAAAGAAACCAAAATCATTTTCCTCTCTTCTCTTGCAATGCAGCCTCTGGAAAGCCAGGTATTAATAAATAAGCTGCAACACTAAAGGCAGCTGAGGAGTCCCAGGGCCTGACCTCAGCATGCAGGGCTAGGCTGGGGTGGCAGGGTCCGGGGGCCCAATCCCAGGTGTGGGGCAAGGCAAAGGTGGTATGGGGTCCCAGGGCCCGGTCCCCAAGGTCATGCAGGGCCCAATTCAGACCTATGGAGCCAGGAGGAGGCAATGCAAGGACCAATCTTGTATGTAGGGCTTTATCCTTTACTGCTTTCCTGCAGTAAACGAGACTTTAACACCTCAGTTTAGAATTACAGATAGGAACCCGAGATAATATTTTCCACTCACCTTTTAAAAAGAAAATGTGAAAAAAAAAAAATGAAACAAGGCCCAGAGATCTCTGGGGGCAAAAGACAAGATGAAGACAGATAAGATGCAGACTAAACACCACAACTGTCCTATAACGATTTCAGCAAGGCATAAAAACATGATTTTTTTTCTAAGTATTGTTTGACGTATTATGTCAACAAATTATTGTTCAAACAAACCATCCTCATATTTGGGGCATACTAATCTCTCAGCCACAGAGAAGCTGTTCGGTTTTACTAGTACTGAATTATTTTTATGATACAAACATTATAAAAGGTGGTTTGTAGGTACCAGTGAACTGGGAAGTAGGCTGTTTACAGGTAGATTAGAAGATAGCCTATATAAGACATGGAACAGGGGCAAGGCGGGGGCAGTGCAGAGTTCCAGGGGCCAACACCACAGGTATTGGTGAGGTGTTTTTTTTTCAATTTAATCCCATAAATTAATGTAACCACTTCAGTTTAAATCAGAATGTCAAAACTGTATCAAACCAAAATGTTACCTTTTTTAAAATATGAATAAAAGAAAAGGGCACTGTAAGTATAAGATCTTATCACAAAAGGACGTGAAATTTCATGTTCACTTGCATGTTGAGACAACTCCAGCTAAAATGTTTAAGGAGGCAAAATGTTTATATATTATTACCATTCAGGTTAGTAACCGATTAACTGCCACACGCCATGCAAACAATGATAACAGACTGATTTTAGTCTATACTGTGTGCTATGAAGGATTTTTAAAGTAAGGGCTGATACAAGATGTCTAGTTCATAAAATAGTCCACATATTTTCTTGGGAATTTCCTGAGCTAAGAAACAGCTCAGGCCTGAGACATATTACTAGGCTTCAGGCCTAAGAAATATTATTAAATAAGAGCTATCACCAACTTCATTTGGAATAATATTTTTAATATTGATATTATTTAATTGGCTGCAAAGCTATGTGCAATGTCTGCTAATAGCTTGCTATTTTAAAATATATGAATGATTCAACAAATTAACAATTTATGCTAATCGGTATCTGTTACTAGAAAGAAGACATTTATTCTACACCAAAGTGCAAAAAAGCTGTGTTCATAGGTAAGGCAATGTACTTAAATGTCTTTATACACAATATGATTAAAACAGATTAAAGTACTGCAAAAATGTGTGATGAAAATAGAACAGTCCAATGGAAGAGTAATTGTATTTCAAAACCGGATTCAACAAAATAAGCAATATACTCTTTTTCTAGAGAGTATAAGAGACAGTACTGTTATAGTTCTATAAAAAGTAATCAGTGGATGCCAGTAACCACAAAATCTGGACTCCTCTATATATTAAAGACCTGGGGTGCTTCAAAAAACAATTAATTATGAAGTGTAAGCAAAGTTACACGGGCCATTCTACATCTTTTTGTTATATAATTTAACCTACTGCTTTTCACACTCATAAAATCAGACACACAAGGTATGTGAGAAAGTTTTATCATTTTTAGAATCAAAATATTCCTTAAAATATTTACATTTTACAGTAAAAACAATAGCAAAACACAAGGTAATGTACAACCTTAGGTATTCAAGTTTTTGAAGCATGAAAAATAATGGGAAAATTAATAGACAAATCATAGTTTAAAGAATATAGTGTGATTTTTTTTCGTCTTATTAAAACAAGTGCAGTTTAAAGCAATAACATTCAGACAACTCAGCCTTCCAATTTCTGTTCACAAACTGCTTTAGATGCTTGGGATATATTTGCTAATTACTGAAAATACATCTGAATTACTTTTTTATACTATTGGATAATTTAAAAAGAAGTCTTCACACCACAGAGTTTATTACTTATATTGTGTAGCGCGCTTGTGAATTCTGAGGCTTTGCTACAGTCTTTAAAAACAGTGCAATTTAAAAAAACGTTATTGTATGAAATTCACTTTAAAATTACTGGGCATCTTAAAACAGAAGAGAGCACAAATTACCAAAGGCAGTAGCTATATTGCATACTTGACTAAAGCCAACTTCATCAACTAAAATTTTCTAAGCCTTTATTGCATATTAATAAAAGAAATCTTTAAAATTTTGACTATACAGCAATGTAAAATTTTGAAAAATATTAAACTCCTACTTCTAGAGATAGTTGGTATAATGAAAAAAAAGAGGATGAGTATTGGTATGCAGCTTCATACCAAAACACAGACTTGTTTCTGCAAAACACCAACACTGAATAAAAAAGATGGCACAATCCTAGCAGGCATTTACAAAGTTTAGGACATAACTCTAACAGTTTACTTAAATAGGATTTGCTGAAAGACTGCCTGCATCTTTCTACCTTTTACTTTTTGTTCTGTCACTGTGGTCCCTGTCTTTGTGATGTCTGTCTCTGGTCTTTTCACTTTCTCGCTCTCTATGTTTCTCCTTACTTTTCTCTCTTTCTTTATCCTTTTCATGTTCTTCACTTTTAGGTTTATCTGTCTTCTTTTCTGGATTCCTACTCTCCCTAGAGGATTTTCCATCAGATCCCTTATCACCATGTGAAAGTCGTAATCTTTCTTTGTCTCTATGTTCTTCCTCTCTGCTTTTTCTTTCTCTCTCCTTTTCCTGGTTTCTGTCTCTGCGTCTATTCCTCTCGGAGTCTTGCTCCCAGTATTTTTCAGCATTCCACTCTTTTTCATGTCTGTCTTTCTTTTGGTGGTGAGAGTCACTATAAAATCTTTGCCTATGTTGCTCATTTTTCCCCCTACTTAACCCTCTCTCCAAATGTTCTGGTCTCCCCCAAGGGTCACTATGACGTCTTTCTGGTCTCCTATTGTCTTTACTCTGATAAAAGTTCTCTGGCCCAGCAAATCTTGGCTGTTTATGAGCCAGTGGTGGCCCTTGTGACATGGGCCCAACATAATGCGGTGCCTGACCTGACAAATGAATAACAGGTGGCCATGGCATCATGGAATTTTGAGCAAAGCCAAAACCTGGCGGAGGAAGAAGTGGAGGTGGTAGATGAGGAGGAAATCCAAACAAGGGGCTATTCTGTGGAGGAAAGTTAGGAGGTACGGGTGTTTGAAATGGAAATCCAGGTGGATTAGATTTAGGTGCCTGAAAACTATGTTGCTGAGACCTAACTGATGAGAAGTTTCCACCTGTAAGTGAGCTGGGGAGTTTGGAAGTGAATTCAGAACGAGAAGAATTTTCTGTTTCAAAATGAGATGAGGTTGTTGCTGGTCCTCTCCTAAATGACTGTACTGTTTCAATATTTTTCATCACTCCATCTTCCTGCAACTGTTTTGTCTCTTCCATTTGTAAGGAACATGCATTATCTGCCTTTGTTACAGATTTGGTGTACTGTGGTTCACATGCTGGAATATCACTCTGACATGAATTTAAATCTCTCTCTCCAGGTGGCTCTTTATCTTCTACTTCCATCTGTTCACTTCTTGAAGCTCCTAAGTGTTCTTTATCTTGTGAATGACCACATATATTTTGCTTATCTTCATTTTTGCTAATGTCACCTTCCTTATTTTCTCCAGCGTTAGTCTGTTGACTGCGTCCAGCTGCTTGTCGTGGGTCCCTTTTAAGATTAATGAACTGTGGAGATTTAGACATATTAGCAGCCATACCTTCAGCAGTACCTGTGCTAACATTATTATCATCACTAATTTTACCTGAATTTGAAGAAGAAGAAAAGCTAGAATCTGTGGTTCTTTTGACTTCTTTTGCAACAGTCTCGTTGTCAGACAGCTGCCACTTTGGGTCAATTTCTTTACCTTCCTCAGTTTCTCTGCTCTGTGACTGAACAGATAAATTTGCTAAAAATGCTTCTGTAGAAACATCTGGTGGTTTACCCTTAAGGCTAAGGCCTATCAAAGTTCCTGCAGTTCCTGGTGAACATGCAGACCCTTCAATTGGTGTATCCACTGTAACACTGACATCTGTAGTTTCTTTTGCATCATTTAATCCAGTTTTAGTTTCTTCATCAGCAGTAAATTCATCCACAGCCATTTCTTCTTCTTTTAAGGTTGGTTGCTCATTTAATAAAGGTATTTCTTCTGTTTCACACTGGTCCACAATTGACTGATTCTGTTCATATGTCTGTCCTGTGGTACCTAAAAGACATTGAAGTATGTCATCTACTGGCAGTGGTTTATTTGCCAGCTCAAGAGTAGAAGGCTGATTTTCCCAACCAACCAGAACTCCAGGAAGAAATCTTAGAGGCTTTGGTGGTTCATGTTTAACGCTTTCTACTAAAGGTTCAATAACTGTTGGATTTTCTTCTGTATTAGATTGATGGAGTTTATTTCTCTGCTTATGCAGCACAGTTGAGAAGGAATTAAAAAAATCATTTTCTTCTTCCTCCTCTTCTAATACCAATTCAGTTTGAGAAACTTCAGGTTTGCATGGTTTGCTTTTTTTTTCTGGCGGCAAGCTGCTTGGGACACTTTCTGGAATTTCATCCACAAAGCTAGTGCTGCTAGTGGTCGTAACAGCGCTCATCTGTCTCTTCATTTTTTGGCGAATTATCAATCCCAACAACAGATTTGGTCGATGTAACTCTATCCCTGCATAAAATCATAACATTAATTAATAAAATTCACTTAGCTGAAGAAAAGTATTTGAATGAAAAAGCCTATATTATAGCCTACCTGGAGAATTCTGTAGACAGTCTCCTATTGCTATACCCAAGGAGGACAAAAGGATCAGAGAAATGACTTTCAGCCATCTAATCTATATGTAATGGGTTCATTTCTTAAAGCTACACCTCTTTCACCTAAGGTCTCATCTATACAAGCAGCTTGCATTGGTTTAAATAAAAAAGGCTTTAAAATTCGTTTACTCAAGTCATTACTTGCAATATATCATATTTATTCATCTAAGACAACTCCCAATTTAAGACAACCCTGATTAATTAAATTCTACACAAGAAGAATTGCCCCTTGTCTTCACTTATGCAGCTCACTGACAAGCGCCCCTGGAGGTAGTTGTGGGGAGCTATGGAGAAGTCCTTTTTCTGCCCTTGGAGAATGTGGCACTGTTGTGCTTCAGCTGGGGGGGTGGTAGTTGCTCATAGCACTTTGGGTTTTTTTGCAATACTACAACATATACTGGAGGCACACTTCATTTCATCCTCACATGCTCCCCGGAAAAAAATATTCCCCTGGTGGGAAAGGAAGTTTCTTAGAAATCCATGTACTCAGTTTAATTGACTACTATGACTCCTTTCGGATTTTGATGAGGCTAAAGTTCTGACTAAGGGGTTTCAAATCCACCACAAACTCATTTATTTGTGAAAAAAATAATTACATTTTTTAACTGAAGTGGAGAGTGCAAAATAAGTAAACAATTTCAGAATTTTGCATTTGAAGTTCTCTGCCAATTCTCATCCCTCTTAATATTTCTCTGTAATTAATTTATCCTGTAAGGTTTTTAAGAAAGAATTGTCTTTTTATTAGTTAGAGTCCCTAGGGTATTTTGGATACTCTAAAAATAATGCTTTAAATTACAATGTAATTATAGAACCAAGAGTGAGTGTGAATGATGGAATGGCTTCTTTCACAGTTCACTTGTACTGCTCTATAGACTGAGACATATTAAATAGCAAATATGCTTCCTCTATTTCACATGCCAGCATGGGTTGAAGTCAATTCATCTCAAATTTTTTCAGGCAAATTGTTTAAAATACAGTATATCAAAGTAGTCCAGTGTAGTGGAAACTAGTTGCCAATCTCTTAAGATGTTCATGTAACACCAGAACTTTTAATAAATTCATACCTGAACAAGATGTTTGGTACTCATGATCAAAAACACAAATTGTGATTTTAAACAATTTTTCAGCTATATTTCATTTTTCAATCATTGTGGGAAGTGCTACTACATATACATTTCCAAGGCATGTGTTGTATATACCTACCTGGCCCATCAAAAGGCACAAGATGATGTGGAATTTTGTCTGAGGCACCTAAAGGGATGAGATATAAATCCTTCACTTGTTTCATGTTGTTGGCAGCTACACCATAACGCTTTCTGCTACTAAAGTATGCAAATAGCAAAGTGTAGGAAATCTGATCCTCTTCAGTTACAGGGGTAAAGCGAACTACACAAATTTCCTGTTTAAAGAAGGAAAAGAAAAAAAAAGATGAAGAAAAATCTTTAAAACTATCTCTTTTCCATTAATCGGTAACTGGTTTTCATCCAAGCATACACAAGAAAGTCTTGTTTATATTACAAGCCTTCTGCGACAGGACACCTGTCAGAGTATGTCCACATCTGTTTGGTTTCTGCCAGAGGCATGTAACACCACTACAGCAACTCTCCTAGTAGGCTCCTGGTACACACCAGCAGTTAAAGGGTATGTGGACGCCATCGAAAAGTGCAGGCACATCTATATACACTTGCTGGCAGCGTTCCTGTAGAACAAATAAATGACAGAAGCCTTCTGCCATTTGCAGGTTTCACAATACTTTGCAGGCAGAATACAGGAGTTCTGCCATCACAAGGCAGTGAGTGTGAAAGACTTTGTAAAACTGTGATGTGAACCAAACTAAAGAAAAAGGAACCAAGTCTTAAACTGAAGAGAAGATGAAGGAAAGAGATTAAAACATATGAGATAGAAAGTCTCTGAAGCAATGAGGGACCAAAGAAAACAGAATTAATAAGAAATTAATAATGATTACAGGACAGGACCAAAGTTGAAACACTTTCTATGAATTTGCTGATTCTTATATGCCTGCTTTGTCAGAACACAGATCAAATGTTTTCTTCCAAAAGAGATTAGGAAGCTGTATTTTGAACCATTTTTGATGTCTGAAATTTCAGTTGCTATAGGGAAAAATCCACATAAAAACATCCAATCATACGGTTGGAAGGGACCTCAAAGGTTAATCTAGCTCAACCACCTTCATGAATGCAGGAATGCTATGCCTATCTCTTACTCTTGAAATCCTCCAGAGAAAGAGATACCACAACTGCCTGAGCAGTCTATTTGACAGGTATGTGTTGCAAGCCCCACCACAGTCTGTTTTGGAGCACACTAGGCAGAGTAAAGGGGAACAGGTTCTGCTTCAGATACCCTACTGTGATGGCCAGAACCAGAGGGATTAATAAGTAATAAATACATGCTTTTTGGAGGCATTTGGTATTTTGCCTAAACAGGTAATATTAGTTGATATAAAGCTTGTAAGTTTGTAAACTGCAAATGTAACTTGTCCATCATAAGTTTAACCAAAATGATAAATTAACTGTTTGTGGAATTGACTGGGCCCCACAGGCAAAACTGTAGCTGCGAGATTAGGAGACCTCACTGAAAATCTGAACAAGATAACCTCACTGAAAATCTGCTCAGCACTGTGCAAACAACCATATAATGTATGCAATGTCACAATCGAAGCTGACAAAGATGTGAGGTTAGGTGAGGGGGAGGTGGTGGGATAAAATGTATCAGCTCCCATTTCTAATCAGTCTATAAAAACCTAGTATCCCACAAAATAAGCAAATTTGAGGGATCAAAAGAAAAGAGCCTTCAGGAAAGATTTGAGAGAAGTGGATGGAGCATGTGCTGGCCCCATACATTATTCCATAATAAACATTTTTGAGAGAGAAAATGTAAAACTTCCAGGCTTTCAAGAAAGTTTAAGGTGCAAAAGGAGCATCCCTATCTACCAGTTCAGACAGTTAAGTCTTCAATCATTTAAAGTAAATTATAGTGTTTCTTTCTTACCTTGGTCCCTGAAGCTTTTATTTTTTCAACATACTCCCAAACAGTATGAGGTGATATCCTGCCACCTACTTGAATGCTATCAGGTAAGTCCTGTGACAAATATAAAATTTGAATCCATTTTAGCTATTATATTTTCAAAAAACACTTGACTTAAAAATTCTTGCAGTTCTCATTATAAACAGAAGTTATAATAATACAAGGAAACAAAGCAGCTTGCATTAAACAACTGACACCAAAATTAAGATTTCCGGTGTGAATACAACAATTTGTAACTGAATACACAGGTACCCCTTGTACATAACATGGCCTGTACATAATTAACAATAATCATAGATAACAGCATTTTCAAAGCAAACTCCTATACAAAGTAAACAGATTTGCAAGTGCAAGTCACTGCTAGAGTCATGATCACATTCAATCAAGGCTCTTACACAGAAAAGCACTTAAGACACTCCTAGAGCAGAGCCTGAATGTTATTTTAGCTGGTTGAAAAGCTTTTGGGAGCAATAATCTTCATAGAAACAGGAAAAGATTTGTATCTTGTCTTTAATAAACTCTCAAATCTGCATATTTTAATTAAATTGACATATTTTTAAAGAACGTAAAAAAATAGTTAAAAGTGGCATGGGAACTTCGTGTTCTTAGCCAGTTAGTATTAATACATAAAAAAAGATTAAATCTTTAAAAAAAAAGTGTAATCCAATTTAATTTTCAATACCCATGTTATTTCCTTTTTCAAAATTTTATCTGGAATACTAAAAACAAAAGAGATAGTTTTCTGTTAATGACTGAATTCACTTTCAGACTGTAAGAATACTTGCATTGGGGGAAATAATATTTATTTGTTTAAAAATTGCTTCCACTGAAATTAAAAAATGGAAAATTTCTGCAAAATATTAGTAATTATTTTCTGTAAGTCAGATTTGTTTTAAAAAATAAAAGTCAACTTAAGTCAATTTTATTAATGACATCTTTGACAATACTATGGCAAGACAGTTTCCTATTGAAAAGTATGCGTGTAAAATGCATTTACTTCAGTTTTCAAAGAATTTAAATTCCTACAAACTTGTATTTCCTTCTTATTCTCACTGTCTGTTTTGGAATACTTCTTAGCTAAAGTAATACTTTAACATGAATAACAACACACTAAGAGGACTCATGTATTCAGACAAGAACTTCGAAGTCTCTGTACATTAGTTAAGTCAGATTTTCTTTTTCTTTTTTTTTTTTTTTTAATGGAAATATAAGTTAAGGATAAGTCTGTAGGAGTACCCTACGAGTGGACAATGGAATGGAAAATGTAGACCTAAAAAGAGGATATTTCATAATGAACAAGTTAAAATTAGATTACAGTGTAAACTTTTGTAATCTTTATTAGTGGTAATGACAGAACAAAAACAATTTTCAAAGTCATTATTGATATACTAATCCTTTGATACTGTTAGTCTCATGATTTACGATAAACAGGACTGTCAAAATCATTTATGAAACAATTCATAAACAATATTTTAAAGTAAAACAAAGACTACAAAACATATTAAATAGGAATTCTGTAACACAACTGTACAGTGTAACTACTAATGTACACTGCATGCCCTGCGTTTCACTGAAGATTTACAATACTACAGACTCCTAAGGCATAAAAAAAGTAAATGCAACACATTAATAAAGCCTACTTCTATTTGATTATAAAGCTGATGTCTTTGTAAAAAAAAAAAAAAAAAAAAAAAAATCAAAGGCAACTATTGCAAGGACTCTGAAAGTCCCACCCCACTCTTCTCTTAGATTTTGAAAATATTATTATGGATAACAAATACTTTGCAAATTTTGCTATGAAAAGTTATGTTATGTTAAATTCTCATGCTCTGAGTATTTGGCTTATAAAAGTAGAGAGACCAACAACAAAGGATACAGGTTTCTGTTACACAAACTCTGACTGCCTGCACCCAGAGTAGAAACCACCAGCAGGCACCCTCTCTCCAAACAATAAGCTAATTGTTTGTTCAAAGAAAAACAAATTAAATTTTAATAAACTGATCTAACTAAACTCTCTGCTAACCAGAAAACTAATACCACTGAGGCTTTTCTTTCAACAGCCAGCCCTCTCATGCACAATACACGAAGGAGAAGGAAAAGGTATTATTATGAGTGTGAGTTAAGGCTAGCTCAGTTTGCATAACAGCAGCCTTAGAAGTGTTATTATTCAGACTTGTATGATAAATTATTTTAACAGGCAGTTTATACTAATTTAAAATTTAAATACCTACCTTGTAAAAGTGTATTATAACAGACCTAGTTCATCCCTCAACCCCCTAATTATCTGGGGACCCCTAAGAGATACCAGGTATTTGAAAGACACTTCCAGAAACACAGAAAAAAAATACCATGAAAAGCTCTACAGAGATTACATTGCAATCAACCACTTGCTTACTTAAGAAAAATTTCACTGTTAAACAAATAAACCCTAAACTCATTCCACCAGTACTATGCTTAGTATAATGTACATGCTTCACTTGTTTTCACCACAGCACAACTCTGACCCTTTTAATGTAGTCCCCAAAAAACTACAAAGAAAATGAATAAATACATTGTTTCACATTAATCTGTCACTCTTCATAATATATATATAAACACAGGAAAAAGACAATACCTCTGTTAAATATTCAAAAGAGCCAGATACTGGGTATGCTTTGATGACAAACTTCGCTACAGAAGGCATATTGATAAAACCTTTCCAGATGAAGTTCAGTCGAGCCAGAAACAGAGATTCACTTTCAACGGTACCAGGTGTCTCCGATCTAAAGACAAGCACACAAAAAAAAGGAAAGAAAAAAAAAACAACAAATATTGACTAGAGTCTGAGCCTAGAATTAGAAAGGTTTGCATAGCACTGTCTATGAAAAAAACCAAAATGAAAGCAAAATCTGCAGAATTATTAAATCTATCCATTTTGTTTTTTAAATCTAGTCTAATCTGCCATTTACTTACAGTTAGTACTGCTTCCTTCTCCATCACTGCTTTTGTTCTCCTCCTCAACACTTTTTCCCCACTAGTAACTTCACTTCTCTATTTTTATTACCCTCACATTTCCATCATTCACCCCAGTTCTAGATGCTCCTCCATTACTGAGTCCACCAGCACAAATCCAATTCTTACATCCATATCTGCTGCTGCCCCATCTTCAGCTCTTGTACCCTCTGCCCTAATCCATACCCCTCCATCACTCCACATCCATCTCCAGGCTTTTTATGCCACACCATTCCTAAGGTTGCACCCATTCCCTCTCTCTTTTCTCTCTGCTTCTGAACCACCTGATTTCATCTCCAAAAAGATGGACCTATTCCAACCATCCTCTTCAAATCTTATGCCTTTCAGTTCTTGCCTCTTGCACAGACCTAGACTCTTCTGTATACTTGCCTCCACTACCATCGTCTCTTAGTCCAGCTATATATTACAAGGTTTGCTAACACAGCTACAACAGGTAAGAATTAAAAAAAAAAGAAAAATCACACCCCAAGCTAATGGATACAACTAGAGATGCACCAATATATTGGCTGGATTGGCACCGATAAAAGGAAAATTAACATGATCAGTTATCAGCTTTTTTTTGGTTGATGTAACCAATAATGTTTTCTGGTAATTTAATTATGCTGGGGCCCCCAGATGCCTGGGTTCCCTCTTGCCCATAGGTCCAGGGCCCCCAGATGCCTGGGTTCCCTCCTATGCGCTGGGGTGACACCAGATACACCCCCAGACCCTCACCAGCAGGTTGGGCTGGGATGGAACAGAGCAGCTACCATGGTGTCCCGGGCACTGGTACAGTGCAGACTGTGGGCTGGAGCTGGGGCAGGCTCTGTAGAAGGCGCTGAAAGCCACAGACATGACTGGGGCAGGTGGAGCTGAGCTGTTTGGCCCAGCCCAGAGTTACTTAACTCGTAGTGCCCGCAGGGGCAGAGCCTGGCAGGGCCTGGGGTAGCTGCTCTCCCCTGCTGTGTGCAGCAGGGTCCTTCCCATGACGGGAAGGAAGCCGGGGCGGCGGGGGGGGGTGCTTTAATTAAAGCAGTTTGGAGAGCTGCTCTAATGAAAGTAAGCAGAGACTACCCAGCCCTCGGCAGCCTCAGGCTCACAGAGCTGGCAAGTGTGCTCTGGCCGGAGGGTGGAGCAGGGCAGCACTTTAATTAGTGTGGCTCTGAGAGCCGCTCTAAAGTGTTGCTGTGTCTCCTGCACCAGCATTCCCACATTTAGAAATGGTGGTAGAAGTGCTTGAACTGCAGCTCATTCAACAAGCTTTATTACTAAATATCCGTTATTGGATCCGTATCAGCCAAAAAGGCTGGTTAATAACTGGCTACCAGTATTGGCCAGGAAAATCTTTCAGTGCACCCCTAGATACAACTATACAGGGAAACTAGTGTAAACAGTTATGCTGATAGAAGAATACTTTGGACAGTTTACTTTATGGGGATGTAATGTACCTCCACAGGCAGGAAAAATCTCTATCAGAATACACTTCATCTTTGTTAGAGGGCTCTGCTGACAATTAAGAAGTAGCGGTATAGTTGCAGATGCTCTTCTCTTACAGTCCTCTCCCTCTCTCATGCTCCCCACTTGAGCTCACACTAAGGTAGGGATGCCAAGATCCTCTCCCTTTTATTTCCCCTTCCAGCCACTGATTCTTTTTGTCCCACTCTTCATATTTTTTGTGCACTCCCCCATCCAAACTCTTGCCTTTTCATCCCCTTTATGTTACTGCCCTTCTCCATCAATTCCTTTGCAAAAACCTTCCTCTCTAATTTCAATTTTTGTCATTTCCTTTTCAACTCCTACACTGCCACCCTTAGTAACTTCAGCTTTGAAAAAGATGACCAATTTGACCCTTTAGTTGCATGTTTTTTCATTATCATCTCATTTGTTCAGCAGACCTTGTTTAAATCTCCTACTACTCAGTAGGGTCAACTTCTTTCAAACTGTGTTCTTTAATATCTTGCTGCCGAATTCTCTCTCTCTGACTGATTCTAGCATCATCTAGCCCCCCACTCTTCACAACATCAAAAAGTAGAGGTATATTGGTCCAATATCAGATAAGCACCAATATCACTCTTCTTCCTTTTACTGATGTTGAATTTTTCCATGTTTCACTTACCAACAGCCTTGACTTTTTTGCCCTTCTTAGTCCTGAAGTCCTGACTGACTACCAACATCTGCCTCCTCTCATCCTGCATGCATTTCTGGCAATATCCCATGATCGAGTGATTTCCTCCACTACAAATTTGTTCTCTCCTCCTTCAATTCTACGACTGTCTTAGTTGAGCAATTTTGAAACCTAATTGAATCTGCACTGCAATCCAGCTGCCTTTTGCAATCATTTTTTTACTCTATTAAGACTCATCATCCTCTTCTCCTGACTCCATAGGTTGCACAGTAACCTTAAAAAAAAAGACCATTTTAATGGAGAACAGGATGTGCTACTGATCATTTTTAGGGACCTACTGAAATCACAATTCTGCGTTTTTTACAGAAAAGACAAAATCATATGTTTTCCATGGAAAACAGTGGGCTCTGCAATTTTGGCAGTTTTGCAGAGAAAAACAAACAAACAAAAAACCCCAACAACTTGCCAGCAAGCAGAGAAAAGGACAGGAAGTCCTGCAGTTTTGGAACAGGGGGTAAGGGTGAGGAAGAGGGGGTTGCTCACAGCAGGTGGCTGGGAGGCTGCAAGCAGCTGCACGTGGATCCATGGAGCCCCAACCTGGCTTGCTGCCAGTAACAGGTGCCCCCAACCCCTTCCCTACTGTCCACCCAGAAGTGTGCATGCACCCCCTGCTGGCAATGGGCTGGGCTAGGGCTCTGCGGACCCCAGTGCAGATGCTTGCAGCCTCCCAACTGTCTGCCACAGCTGGCCCAAACCTGGGCCCAGGCAGGCCTCTGCTGCTGGCCACATAGTCTGCGCTGCATGCAAGCAGCTGCATCCAGGTCTGTAGAGGCCCAGCCTGGGTCACTGCTAGCAGCGGGTGCACCTGCACCTTGGGGCAGCCAGCCAGAAGAGGCCGGGATTGCCCCCAGCCCCTTTCCTGCCATCAGCCCAAAGGCACATGTGCAAAGTTTAACTGAATGCTTAGATTAGGGATGGTCCAAAACTACAGCTTAATTACCCTGATTAACCTCAGGGAAGCCATTAATCTATGCTGATTAACATGTGGATTAATGGCTTCCCTGGGTTTAATAAAGGAAATTAAGATGTAGTTTCAGGCCATTTGCCAATCTGCAGGGAGGGATGGGACTGCCGGGGCTCCCTCAGACAGAGGCATGGCAAGAGGGGGTCCTGCCATAAGCCTACTAAAATGGAGGCTGGCCTCCAGCTGCTTGCCTTCTGAAGTTGGGTAGATCCCTAGTCATATTCCAGTTTTTGGAGGGACTATTCATGCGGCTTAGTTATTCTCCAACAAACAGTTTGTTACTCTACTGCAATCATATTATCAGTCTGATTTTCCTACTGATCCCAGATTAAATAAAATGCTACTGATTCCAGAATACATAAAATGTAAGCCTGTCCTATATTTTCAAAGCAATCCCATTATAGGTAAAGCACAGCGAAAACCATGAATGGATGCCCAGGTATCCCTCAAGAAGCAGAGCAAGCTAAAACTGGAATTCTTATTCCAATCATTCACAAAATGAATAAGAATTTAAAATTTTGATATTTCCTGCAGAATGGAAATTTCAGGCATCTCAGGAAACCTGGAAGCTGGGTTTCCAGACTGCCTAGAAGCAGGAAATGTTGTGATGCCCAACTCCAAGGTAACTTTGCCTGGCAGTAACAGAGCCAGGAAACCCAGAAGCTCTATCTTGTTTCCATCTGAATTTCATGAAAACAAGTAAATATTTTTTAAACCTAAATTCTATAGAATTCTATTTTTAAAAACCCAACATATAAGGCTGCCTTACAGCTGTCACCCAGACGCACATCATTTATTAATGCTGGACAATGTTTGGGTGTCTTTCCTTAACATGACTTAAAAACCTACATGTCAGATGCACCACCCCTTTAAATAACATTCCTGCCAGTGCCCCTAACTCCACACCCACAGGCCTCTGGCCCTGCCGGTGTCCCTCACTCCCAAGCCACAGTCTCCCAAGCCACAGGCCTCTGCCTCCCCACTCCAGCCCTGCCAGAGGGGGTTCGCAGCTGCCCCCATCCCGCTTGGGCTGTAGTGGCGGCTGCAGCGGTTCAGGCTTCCATGGGCTGCAGTGGAACGAGTCCAGCCCTGCCATGGGCTGGAGGGAGTGGGGGAGGCCTGTGACACCCAGGGCTCTTGCACTGTGCCAGGCAGCTTGGTCACAGCCTCTCCCAGCCCTCCCTCCCACCCACTAACAAGTATGGGCACCAGCCCTTGTGCTTATCTGCACCCAAATGTTGGGGCTGCTTCCACAACCCTGCCTGGCCGTGTGCTGGCTACATGCGTGTGTGCATGCAGATGCAGATGCACCTGCTACCTCTAATCACCCCAAGCACTTCTTGCAGGCTAGAATGCTGCCAGCCTGCAAGGGGAAGAAACTCATGCTTTCCCAGTTTTCTGGGACATGCTCAGGACCCTTTCAATTACTGTTGTAATGCACTTTTGGGTGGCAACCCATGGGTTGAGAAACACTGCTCTAAGGGAGCCCAAAAAACAGCCACTTTTTGCTTACCTTAGTTGAAAAGTTCTATGTTTAGGCAGCCCCTCAATATGCAAGCATGACTAAAATCTGATTCCTTAATTACGGTATAATAATAAGGAAAGCTGTTGAGGCAATTGCTGTGATGTTCTGGAGGCCAAGAAGGTGCATTTGCAGACAGGTGGGTCTGATGGTGGATACACTAATGTCACAGAACACCTGTTTCACTAGCTAGAGGGTAAACCATGTTATCTTGTTTATTGATATAAAGCATGAAAATGGTTTTGCCCAGCATAATAAGGATGCGATATCTCTCAGTGAGGCAGAGAAGGCCTTTGCAAGTTTTTCCTCACCCTTGAATTTCAGCACACCGATGCAGACTATAGCAAGGGCTATATGAGTACTCAAGACAGAGAGATTACAGAAGATTTCCCAAGGCAATAAATGAGGACATTGTTTGAAAGGGAAAAGATAGGACAATGGTTAGCAGTCTACCCTAGGACTTCGGAGGCATGAATTCAGTTCCCTGCTCTTTGTTTTCCTGAGTGACCATGAACCCAGCTGAATGATGGTGGTTCCCTACCCGATAGCATTTATTTTTATAATGTCTTATCAGGCAATATGGTAATACAGTAGCAAGGAACGCAGAGCCATATTTTCTCGTTACTGTACCACATTTTCTCACATACAACACCCATCTCTTTCCCCAGAAATCAGACCCCTGAAACTGTGCAGGAAAGCTGTTTTCTTCACTGGAAAAGCACACCTGAAAACTGTGCAATACCATGCAGCTGCCAAGATGGCTGTTGCTTGTGTATGGCTCAGAAAGCTGAAGGGGAGGAATTCTGTATTAAACCTCTCGCAGTCATAGCTTGTGCTTTAAAGAGGAACTTATATAAAAGAACTAACAGTTTTGCTACTGCCCTTGCAGGGGCCTGGGGCCTAACCTTGTTTAATAGAGCAAGTCCTCCTGCAAACACAAGTCCAGGAAGGAGACAGTCAGGGTGAGGTAGCAGGGACCAGGAAGCTCTTCTTGTCTGCTGCCTCATAGATTCATAGATGCTAGGGTCAGAAGGGACCTCAAAGGATCATTGAGTCTGACCCCCTGGAAGTGGCAGGAAAAAGTGCTGGGGTCTGTGACCCCAGCCAGGTGCTAGTACAACCTCAACCAGACTGCTGGGATGCCACACTTCCTGGACACTATGCTCCCAGGAGGACTTATTTTTTGTCATATGGTCAGCCATTGCTCTGGAAAAATCCCCCACACATTCTGACTTCCAAAAGGTGCAGGTTTTATTTAGGAGCACGTACGTGAGAAGAGATAGTAAAATACAACATGAAGTTTTAAAAAAATTGGTAAACCAAAAGATATGAGAAAAAATCCAAGTCATGTAAATTTAGTCCACAACAGGCTTTATCTTTGACTAGGCAGTAGACAACAACCAAGAAAAAAAGTGTACTGCCCTTTGCTCCCTTGATGTTGAGGAAACAAAGAGAGGGAGGGCTACAGTGAACTTCTGGGTGCTTATAACACAGTCTCCTCAAGTCAAAAGTTGAAGAGTGAGCATACCAAGTGAGAATGTGGATATTAAGAATTCTCAAAAGTTTAGGCTTGATATCATTCTTACCTATACACTACTTATATAAAAATATACTGGATTTACAGCAGCAGAGAAACATGCCCAAGAAGAAAGTAGTTTTTAACCTCATCTATGCACATATTAATGGATTATGCATTAAAAACAAGCATTTAACATAAAAAAACCCAACCAGACAAAAAGCCTTACCAAAAAGACCTCTCTATGAAAAAAAATAAACCCACAAGCAAATCCCAATCAAACAAAAACCTGGAGTCCCGATTTCTCAGTGCTAGGTACTACTGACAAGAACTTCATTTACTCAGATCTTCCAAAATTAAGTCCTAAATAAATCCATCCTGAAAAAAAATCAAGTTCAACAGAGAAGTTAGTAAATCCAAAGACCAGCAGCCTCCCTACAACACAGATCTACACATTCTAGCTAAAAACCCAAGCAATTGATACCTTTATACCACTAAACAAATACAATCAGTCACTGCAATCTTTATTATTACATTCTTTCTTTATATTTGTTTGCCACATCCTTTAGCACTATATGGTCTGCTATTGTTTTTAGTAAACGTATCCTGGGTCAATTTAATGGAGATAAAGTATCTGGAAACTGAAATTTATTTATTTTTTTCAAAGTTTTATTGTAAATTAAATTCCTCACAAAAAACAACATTTTTGAAATTTTTGTTTTGATTTTCATTTTGGTTAATTTTACAAGAGCTATATTGGTCTGTAGCAGTAATGATAGATCCACTTTGCACTATATGAAGTGACAACCCAAATTAAGTTCCTTAGATATATAGACAGATTGATCACACAGCACTTTATTTATATTTTGCACAGTACTCAACCTTTTTGACCAGTGGGGCAGATAAGCAGTGGTCTGGATCTGGCTAGCAGATCCAATCTAGCACCTGGCGCAGACATGGTGAGGCCCCATCCGACTTCACAGAGTGTGGGGTGGGGGTGCAGACCAGCCCTGTTATAGCTGCCATGGGGAAAGGGGCTTGGCCTGGCTCCATGAAGGGGAGGGGGCATGACCTGGGCCCAATCCAGCCCTGTGTGGGTGCAGGGGAGAGGCTCAGCCCCATGAGAGGAAGGAGGCCTGCCTCAGGCCCAAATTGGCTGAGCAGAGAGAAAGAAATGTGGCCCAGCTCTGCAGAAGGAGAGGAGAAATGGATGCGAGCTGGCTCCAAACCAGGAGAGAGGGGGTATGGTCCAGTCCTGCAGTAAGAAGGGGATGCAGCTCAGCCCCAACCCAGCCAAACAAAGGGACTGGGGCATGGCCTGGCCATGCAGCAGGGGGTAGGGGGAAGGAGGCTCCAACCCGCCTCATGAGACTTGGGATTTTGGCAGCAGGAAGGAGTGGCAATACTGTACTCTCACTGTTCTCCCACTGCCAGACTTGCTGACCCATAGGAAGCCTGTGAACCACATTCCAAGGCTCCATGGGCTGCAGGCCAGAGGTTGAAAACCCTTATCTTAACACATTTCATGGGCATAAATGATCTTTGCTTGAAAATGAACCATAATTATTCTTTAAAAAAAAAATCTCAGTTTTTTAGTTACCTTGGAACAGATGATGCTGATTTTGACAACTCCTGTTTATCATCTTCTAATAA
Source organism: Crocodylus porosus (assembly GCF_001723895.1). Classification (NCBI taxonomy): domain Eukaryota; kingdom Metazoa; phylum Chordata; order Crocodylia; family Crocodylidae; genus Crocodylus; species Crocodylus porosus. The sequence goes on along the minus strand of NW_017728918.1, from coordinate 49,074,269 downwards.
ATCTGAAGCTAAAATATTTGATGTTGATGAAAGTGCATCTGCTATGCTCTCTGCTTCATTGTCCGATTGTTTACGTGCAACTCCAACTGACACTTTAAATTTTTTTGCAGATAGGTCATCAGTAGGAGGTGCCATTCGACCTTGAGTAAAGTGAATTGGAAAAATTATATATACTAGTAATAATAAAGAATTATATTTTACCTGAAGCAAAAAGAGAGAGAAATAAGAAGATACCAGATACCAAAAGACACATGAACTAAACAAAAGCTGGAGCAAAAGTGAAACTGGCATGACTTACAAGGAGTTACTTTTCTAACTGTTTCTATGGAAAACATTGTTGTGGCTTGTGACCATTTTAAAGTTGGTGGGGGGGTTCAAAAAAAAAAAAAAAAGAACCCAAAAGAGAACGAAAAGAAAGATACTGGTTCCTTCTTCCTGGTCTGTAAAGTTGATCTAAAGATGTTTATCTATATTTCTAAGTTGTGAGATCATAAGTAATGAATATAATTATTACAGTTTAGTACACTTTTTAAATTACCTATGCAGATTTTACAGTTGAGATCAAAAAGATGATTTTTGTGTTGACTGGTTGTATCTGAAGATTCATTATCTTCCTTATCTTTTTCAACTTCCTCTGTCTTTTCAAACAGCTTAACTGTACTGGCTTCCTATTGAATGTCAAACAAATCTCAGTTAATGAAAGAATGGACAAGACATTTGTTCTGTTAGGTACTCTAAATAAATGTTATTCTAATCACCTAAAAGCAGTGAAAAACCCAGAAATGCTCACTGTTCTCTTGTTCAGAAGCACTAAACTTCTCATTTTCTGTTCAATTTCAAACCAGTAAGAAACAAGTCAAATGTTTATGATTCTTCCAGTCTACTCAATGAAAGTACAGCTGGATGCCTAATTGTTGCTAAAGAATGGCTACTGTATACAACTGAAAGCATTCAAATGTCAGGAGCAACAGAGAGAGATAATCACTTTTCTGCATTAAAGAAGTGTGCATGTACACACACACACACAAATTTGGTGTATTCAGTTTGTATGCACTAAACTGGACACTAAACTACATCCTGTCCCTTTAAATTCAAACAAAATATTTTTTCTTAGATTAATAATACCTCCACCTCTTTTTTTTTTCTTTACCTGAATTTCCATAACGTCTTCTTGTTCCTTAACTGGAGTTTCGTTTTCAATTTCTATTTCTCCTTTGTGAGTAATTTTGGTGATTGGTCGTCTTTCTACCTCTCTCTGCTCTTTCTCAATCATTTCAATTGTCTATAAAATATTAAGATTACATACATTTACACACAGAAAATTAAACGTGAAAAACCCCAAATAACAGAAGAGGATAGACTAGGAAAAAAGTTACAGAAGTGAATGCTAAAAATCTGAAATCCTGAAACAGGACAAAATAGTCTAATCCATAGGCAGACTTAAAGCAGGTCTTTCTGCAGAAGGCGAGTAGCTTTATTATGCACATATGCAGTACAGAAGGTCATACCTTTATTTGTGGTGCTACTAATCATCAGGCATGTGTTAATTTGCAAGGAAGTACCTCCCCACATCTTTCATTACATGATATTTTAAGTTTCTAATAGCCAAAAAATCTGCTAACCCTTTATATATAAATAAAAGCTACAGAAAAAATAAAAGATGCGGCATCTTCCAACATTTTGATTTTTATTATGTAGCTAAGTCTCTCACCGGATAAAAGGGTATTTTAACTATGGCCATGGACAGATGTTCACTTCTAGCACTAAGAAATTCTGTGAAATTCACAGCAATTCTTAGTGCTAAAACCCCGCCACCTGTTTGGGAGTTGGAGCATAAATGCATTCCAGGCCCTTGACTACAGAGCTGTACAGGCAAGCACTGTGCAGGAGTGCATGGGGTGAGAGGCAGGCGTGCCCAAACCCAAATGAGCCCTGGAAGAATGGCCCCTGGCCTGCCTCCCACATCCAGATTTTTCCAACAGCTGAAAGAGGACAACATGGTATAGGGAATCTTTAATCACCAGGCTCAGACTACTTTCCTAGAGAGTAAAGTCTTGTAAAGCTAGGCTTCCATGCCTCTGAGGGGAATTTGTTATGGGAGGGGGTCACAAAGTCTGCTTCCTGACTCCCCAGTCCTGCCGTTCTCCCAAAGCAGGAACCCTCCCAAGGTTCAGAGTGAGCTCCTGTTGTGGGATAATGGCCCCTGCTCCATGCTCTCCTCCAGATCACTTCAGAGGGATGGACAGGGCAGAAGGTAGCAGCTGCAGCAGTGGCAGCATAGCTGCACCCATCCTACTGTGACACTGCTCCAGCTACAGGAAATGATCTCTGCCCATGCACAGATTAATTCCTGGTCTGATCAGAGTAGAAGGCAGATGCCCAGGACTGGTTCCAGCCCGGGGGAATGTCCCCCACTTCTGTACAGATTCTGGGTGATCCAGAACTGTTTAGTGGCAAGGGGAGCCAGTGCTTTGCCTCTATCCCTCTCCTCAACACCCAAGAGAAGAAGCATGAATCCATTCAAGTTAGTGAGGAAGAAGAGATCTTCATGATGGGAAGAGGAAGGTCTTGCAGAATAGCCCATTCTCTTCCGCAAGAAACTCACTGAATAGCCCTATGCTCTCTTTGTGCTGAAAAGCTTTCTTAGTTAGAGACAATAGGCAGGATGCTTTCTGAAAGACTTAGTCCTATGCATATAGAAACATCACATCAACCAAGCATAAAGATGCTTTGACTCTGGAGTGAAACTTTGGGGAAAAAACAGGTGCTTGCTTTAGCTGAAAGAGTGAATTAAGTGACAACCTGATAAGTTTCATTCAATCCTCAGTTGGTCAGCTAAAATACTACAGGAGGGGGAAGCGGGATTTCACCCATACATCTTACTTGAGTAGGAGAAGATGAGGGAACTGGCTGCTGAAGACGGAGAAGATGAGGGAACTGGCTGCCGGAGACTTGAAAAGTGACTATGCCAGGGACATGAGCATTAGGTTTAGATCTTACCAGAGAGACCCTAGTAAAGAAGAATTTTAGAGCTGCCATATGAGAAGAGTCCTATGAGAAGAGGGGGCCTCATGGCAATAAAAAGTAAGAAGCCTAAAAATCAAGAGATGCAAACTAGTTCCCACAGTGCAGAGATAGTACAATGGTAGCTAATGTTATATCCCTGAACTTCAGCTTGCAAATGAAGATTTTGAGGTTCCTTTCATCAAAGATAGGTCATCATTCCCCTTTCCTTAAAAGCCAGGAAATAACTGATGTAGAAGCCTTTCCCTACCATGTAAAACACTTCCTCTAGTGCCCCTAGAGCAGGGGTGGCCTATGTGTGGCCCCAGAGCCACATGTGGCTCTTCATAAGTTAATATGCATCTCCTTGAATCTTTGCACAACCACACAGTGATCAGCTTTGATAAAAAGAACAGCTCATGAGAATGGTCTCTCAAAGGAACAGGGAAAGAGGATTTGGTACGGATAGTGAGCTGATATAATCAGTCACAATAAGACGTAACATTCGCTAATCTAAAATGCTGCTCAAAAAAGGAAAAAGTTGTCAAAAGGAGGATGACAGACTGAAGAGAAGAGAGTACAGCTCACCCACACTATGTATGGTAAGAGGACCAACAATTTGTCCCCAGCTCCGGCGAGCGACACATGGGCAGAAGCCCGCTGCGCTCCCGTTGAGCACAGGGACCCCCAGGACCCCCAATGGGACCCTGACCCAGGCCCACAGCGTAGCTAGAGGTAGGTGGGGCCCACGACAGGGAGGGAGGGACCCCAATCCAGACAGCTGCAGGACAGCTGAGTTGGAGCCAAGCCTGCCTCCACTCCCCCAGCTCCTACTTCGCCCAGCCCCCGGGGAGCCACATGACCGAAGCCTCATGAACAGGCCGCACAAACAGGTGCGCTTATCTGCCCAGCATGCAAGTTAGCACAGGAGTTCACACAGGAGGGTGAGCAGGAGGGCCCAAGGCCCTGCCAGCGCGCCCTAGGGAAGCTAGTCCCATTAGTAGTCGGCCTACCAGCGGCACAACAGGGACAGGCAAACACCGCACCCCGAGGGTCCCCTTGGGGTCTGCAGCCTCCCCCTCTGGCACCTCAGAGGCTTCCACCAAGATGGAACCCATGGTTCAAGTCTCCACAAAGATGGAGCCCCTGGCTCTCGGCTGCGGGGGGGGGGGGCTGCCTGGCACGTTTCCAGGCTCCTGGGACCGGGAGAATGGCCATGTCCCCTTGCGAGGTTTGCTCCACTTTGGAGTCTCTGGGGCACCAGACAGAGGAGCTCCAGGCCGCAGTCCATAGACTGCGTGCCATCAGGGATGGCGAGTGGGAGATTGACTCCTACTGCCAGGCCCTTCACACCCTGGAGGCGGAGAGTAGACCGAGGTCACCTTCCAGGCCAAGGGAGGACTTGGGGATCTCCCATACTGCCCAGCCACGGGCTTGGACCAAGGTGGTCAAGGGCTCCAAGGTCTGCCGCACCAAGGTCCCCGCTCCTCTGGGGCTGTCCTACAGGTACAAACCTCTTGCAGCCCCAGTAGAGCCTGCAGAGATGGCAGCTCCTGCAGACAAGGGAGGATCACCCATCCCTCCTCTCCCTAAGACGAAATGCAAAGTGATCATTGTGGGAGACCCTCTCCTGAGGGGGACTGAGTGGGCAATCTGCCACCCTACCCCCTAGCCCGGGAGGTCTGCTACTTCCCGGGGACCCACATCTGGTACATAGCAGAGAGGATCCCAAAGATTATCCGGCCCTCTGACCACCACCCTACACTCCTTATCCATATGGGCATGAATGACACAGCTCAAAACAATCCCAGCCAAGTCATGAGAGACTACAGGGTTCTGGGAGCGGGTCTAGGGGGCTCAGGTGGTCTCGTCCTCACTGCTTCTGGTTGTGGGTCATGGGCTGAGGATGGGTCGAGATAGTCAACCAAAGACTGTGGCGCTGGTGTCATCACGAAAGCTTCAGCTTCCATGATCACAGTCCGCTCTTTCGTGAGAGAGGCAGTGGTCTGCTGGGGAGAGTTGGCCTCCACCTCACTTTGCTGGGGAGAAGGCTCTTCTCAACCAGACAGGCTGACCTGCTTGACCAGGCTTTAAACTAAGCCCACTCGGGATTGGGGGGATTACTGCCACTACAAGCCCACTGGGTAACCTTTGTGAATTCAGCAGGCTAAGGCACTTAAGGGAATCCACCCCTACCATACCCCTGGAATGATCTGTGGGGAAGGCGAGAGCCCCCAGTGGGACAGGACCAGAGCTGGACCAGGAATTCACCAGGGAACTGGCTGAGGCTGCACGCTCTCAGTGCATGGTTGTCATGGGAGACTAACTACCCAGACATCTCATGGGAAGAGCACATGGCCAAATACAATCAGTCTCAAAGCTTCCTTACGTGTGTGGACGAGCCCTACTTGACTCAAGAAGTCTATGGGCCGACAAGAGGTAAAGCGTTGCTGGACCTGGTACTGGCCAAAGGGGATGACCTAGTCACTGACCTAAGTATTAATAGAAAGCTGGATAATAGTGACCACAAGCTGATTGCAAAGCTGGCAAGTCAGTCAGCAACTTCAGGAAATCTGACTCTGACAAGCTCAGGAGACTCGCTGTCGAGACCCTAAGGGACCACGATTCAACAGGAAGAGGAGTCCAAGAGGACTGGTTGCTCCTCAAGGGAGTGATCCTGACAGCACAAGGGACGGTCATCCCATCTTGGAGGAAGGGTAGCAAGAGGGGACAGCAACCCCCTTGGCTCAGTAGGGAACTTGAGGACCTCCTACATCTAAAAAGAGAGACTTATAAAGGATGGAAGGCTGGAATCACTACCAAGGAGGAATGCTCAGCACTGGTCCATACCTGCAGGGAGCAAATCAGGAAAGCCAAGGCTGCAACCAAGCTCAATATGGCTTCACATATCCAGGATAACAAAAAGTCCTTTTGCAGATATGTAGGGAGTCGGAAAAAAAGGCAAAGGTAACATTGGACCCCTGCTGAACTAAACAGGACAGCTGATAACCAAAACCCAGGAAAAAGCCAACCTGCTAAATAGGTACTTCATGTCAATTTTTCATCAGACTAATGGGACCACCCGGCCTAGCAAGACATGGGATGGCTAAGGTGAGGGTGTCTTTATACCCAGCACCACTGTTGATCTAGTAAAGGATCACCTTGAGAGGCTGGACACCTTTAAGTCAGCTGGTCCTGACAGATTACACCCTAGAGTACTCAAGGAGTTGGCAGGTGTCATAATCCAACCATTGGCAAAAATATTCGAAAACTCATGGTGCTCAAGTGAAGTACCTGAAGACTGGAAGAAGGCCAGTATGGTACCCATCTTCAAGAAAGGACGGAAAGTAGATCTCAGGAATTACAGGCCAATCATCTTGACCTCAATCCCTGGGAAGATTCTGGGTTTGGTCAGGCAAGACCTACCCACGACAATCTCATCTCCTTCTATGACCAGGTGACATATCACCTGGACAAGGGAGAAGAGATTGACGTCATATATCTGAACTTTAAAAAAAGCTTTTGATCTGGTGTCCCATGATCTCCCCATGGAAAAACTGGCCAACTGTGGCCTCGGCTGGGAAATTGGCTCTGAGGTTAGACCCAGAGCGTAGTGGTCCATGGTAGCGAATCATCCTTGTATCAGCCCTGGTACAATCTGTGGGCAAGGCAAGAGCCCCTGAGGGGACACTTGCCTGCCTATACACAAATGCCAGGAGCTTGGGGAATAAGCAGGAGGAGCTCATCCTCCTGCTCAGTGCAAATACCTATGATGTCATAGGGATAACGGAGACCTGGTGGGACTCCACCCATGACTGGACCACAGGTATAGATGGCTATACCCTGTACAGGAGGGATTGTGTAGATAAAAGGGGTGGGGGTGTAGCTCTCTATGTTAAGGAAAGATATGCATCCCTGCAAGCTGATATTGGCGACCGGGGTGGACGACTGGAGACCCTCTCAGTTCAAATCCATGGGGAACGTGGCACACGGGACAACGGTGGGAGTCTACTACAGGTCTCCCAGCCGAAGTCCTGAGCTTGACCAGGAGTTTGCCCAGGAACTGGCTGAGGCCACATGCTCCAGGACCATGGTTGTCATATGGGTGACTTCAATTACCTGGGCATCTCGTGGGAGGATCACTCAGCAAAATCCAAGTGGTCGCAAAGCTTCCTCTCCTGTGTGGATGACCTCTGACTCAAGAAGTCAATGGGCCAACGAGAGGCAAAGTGCTGTTCAACCTGGTACTGGCTACTGGGGGTCACTAATCAGTGACCTAGTGATTGATGGGAAGCTGGGTGACAGCAACCAGGAGCTGATCACCGTCCGCCATAAATCTGATAAGTCAGTCAGCAACATGGAAGTCCTTGACTTCAGGAAAGCCAACTCTGACAAGCTCAGGAGGCTTGTCAGTGAGGCCCTAAGGGGCCATAACCCCAGGGAGAGGGGAGTTCAAGAAGAGTGGTTGCTCCTCAAGGGAGCGATCCTCAATGCACAAGCTAATTCTATTCCATCTTGGAGAAAGGCAGTAAGAGGGCACAGCAGCCCCCCTGGCTCTCCAGGGACCTAGCAGACTTCCTAAGGCTAAAAAGAAAAGCGTACAAAGGATGGAGGATGGGATTCATCTCCAAGGAGGATTATTCTGCACTGGTCCGGTCCTACGGGGAGCAAACCAGGAAAGCCAAGGCTGCAACTGAACTCCAACTAGCTTCGAGCATCAAGGACAATAAAAAGTCCTTTTCCAGATATGTGGGGAGCCGGAGGAAAAGCAAGGGCAACACTGGACCCCTGCTGAACCAGATGGGGCAACTGACGCCCAGGAAAAAGCCAACTTATTAAATGGGTACTTTGTGTCGGTCTTTCATCAGTCCCATGGGACGCCCCTGCCTGTTACGGGACAGGGAGGTCTAGGTGAGGGAGATCCCCTGCCCTCCGTTAATGCTGTCCTTGTGGATTAGCATTAATGCTAATAATCCACCTAGATAAGCTAGATATCTTCAAGTCAGCCAGCCCTGACAATCTACACCCCAGGGTACTCAAGGAGCTGGCAAGCATCATAGCCCAGCCTCTGGCACAGATCTTTGAAAACTCCTGGTGCTCTGGTGTAGTGCCCAAAAACTGGAAGAAGGCCAATGTGGTGTCCTATCTTCAAGAAAGGGAAGAAAGTGGATTCAGCTAACTATAGGCCCATCAGCCTGATTTCTATCCCAGGGAAGATCTTAGAAAAGTTTATTAAAGAGGCCATGCTTAACGGACTGGCCGATGCCAACATCCTGAGGGACAGCCAGCACGGGTTTGTTGTGGGTAGGTCTTGCTTGACCAATCTCATCTCCTTCTATGACCAGGTGACCTATCACCTGGACAAGGGAAAAGAGATTGATGTCAAACATCTTGACTTCAAAAAAGCCTTTGATCTGGCGGTCCCATGATCACCTTTTGGCAAAACTGGCCAATTGTAACCTTGGGTCCACCACAATCCACTGGCTTGAAAATTGGCTCCGTGATCAGACCCAGAGGGTAGTAATTGATGGAAGTCAATCATCATGGTGTCTTGTGACTAGTGGGGTCTCCCAAGCCTCTGTCCTTGGACCCATTATTGTTCAACATCTTCATCTATGATGTGGACACTGGAATCAGAAGCAGACTGGCCAAGTTCGCCGATGACACCAAACTTTGGGGCAAAGCATCCACACCTGAAGACAGGCAGGTGATCCAAGCTGACCTGGACAGGCTCAGCAAACGGTCGGATGAGAACCTGACAGTGCTCAACACCGAAAAATGCAAGGTTCTCCACCTTGGGAAGAAAAACCTGCAGCACCCTTATAGGCTCGACAGTGCTACGCTGGCTAGCACTA
>NW_017728918.1:49017295-49065136 GCF_001723895.1 Crocodylus porosus | reverse complement strand
CAGGCTGGACATAAGGAAGAATTTCTTTACTGTCCAAGCCCCCAAGGTCTGGAACAGCCTGCCATCGGAGGTGGTTCAAGCACCTACATTGAATACCTTCAAGAGCAAATTGGATGCTTATCTCGCTGGAATCCTGTGACCCCAGCTGACTTCCTGCCCTTTGGGCAGGGAGCTGAACTCAGTGATCTTCAGAGGTCCCTTCCAGCCCTAATGTCTATGAAATCTATGAAATCATGGCGCTCTGTGACATGGTGTCCCCCGAGGATCTGTCCTTGGGCCAGTTCTCTTTAACGTCTTTATCAACAATGTGGACATTGGTGTCCGAAGCACACTGGCTAAGTTCGCCGATGACGCAAAAAACTTTGGGGCTTAGCGTCCACACCTGAGGACAGGCTAGTGATCCAGGCTGACTTGGATAAACTTAGTAAGTGGGCAGATACAAACCTAATGATGTTCAGTCCTGATAAATGTAATGTACTCCACCTCAGGGAAAAATACTTGCAGCACATTTATAGGCTCGGCAGTGCTACACTGGCTAGCATCACAGCTGAAAGAGTCTTGGGGGTCATGACTGACCACAAGATGAACATGAACCACCAATGCAATGTCGCAGCTGGTAAAGCAAACAAAATTCTGGCTTGCATCCATAGATGCTTCTCAAGTAAATCTCAGGATGTCATCCTCCCGCTGTACTCAGCCTTTGTGAGGCCACAGCTGGAGTACTGCATCCAATTTTGGGCTCCACAATTCAAGAAGGATATTGAGAAGCTTGAGAGAGTCAAGAGGAGAGTCATGCACATGATCAGAGGGCAAGAGAATAGGCCTTATGAAGAGACGCTGAGAGCCATGGGACTCTTCAGCCTGGAAAAGCACAGGCTCAGGGGGACCTGGTGGCTGCTTATAAGTACATAAGAGGTGTATATCAGGATCTGGGAGAACGTCGGTTCACCAGAGCACCCCAAGAAAAAACAAGGACCAGTGGTCATACATTCCTTCAAGACCATTTTAGACTAGACATAACAAAAAATGTCTTTACTGTTTGAGCCCCCAAGACCTGGAAAATAGACTCCCTCCAGAAGTGGTGCAAGCACTGTGGTCTCATTCAAGAAATGCTTGGATGCTTATTGTTGATGGGATCCTTTGAACCTAGCTGACTTCCTGCCCCTGGAGTAGGGGGCTGGACTTGATGATCTTCGAGATCCCTTCCAGCCCTAATGTCTATGAAATCTATGAAAGGTCAGGTCACCAAAGGATACTTAGAAAAGGAGACCTGAATCAAAACTTGCTCTTTCTTTTGAAAATGCGCTGAGGTGGCAGGGGATGAACAGTCTCACCTGGAAAGGAAGAGGAAAAACTGTTAATTTCAACTAGATCTCTTATCCTGGGACACAGATGCTGGCAGTCAGCCCAAGGAAAAAAAGTGGGTTGACTTGGGGAAGAATGTGAAGTAGGAGGCAGAAAAATTGAGAGGTTAGGCAGTAAGATTTGTTCCTAAAGTTAGCTGGTGGCTGAGAGGCCCAAGGCCAGAAAAAACAAATCAGGAGTGACACAAAAGATCCCTGGGACTACTGAAAAATGCCTCAACACAGTGCTTCATTTGAGGAAATCTCTGGTAAGGCCCAAGCAAAAAGGTACCACCTGTTAGGATTAAAGGAAGAGTATTGCCATCCATCTCCACAGGGGTTATCAATGGACTAGGAGCCAGGGACACAGATCTGAATGGAATCAATGGGTACAAGTCAAACAAATCTGAAGACAATGTCAGAGGAGGCAAGGAAAGTACTGGAGGCAGTACTATGTACACTGTCAACTCACAAGGACACTGAAAAGTTTCAGATCTTGGGTGAACACCGAATCTCTCAAACAGGTTAGAATGACTAAAGGAGGTTATTGCTCCCCATATATGCATGGAAGTGCTGGAACCAAAGTTGTACTGGAGGAATGGAAAAGAAGCTGAGAAATGTCTCAGGTTCTTGGTTCCTGTTCTGTGCACTAGTAGAGCAATCTCCATGCAAGCCATTCCCAGGGCCTTGGTGTGAAGACATTGCTTAGCTTTCATTGCACACACTAGGCTGTGAACCTCAGAAGGTCAAGGAGATGAGGAAGTGTGCCTTTTCACTGAACTCAAGATGGAAACCTCCACCACAGGAACCAGCCCTGGTTCTGTGCTCTACCGAGGCCTTCTCCAGGACTTGAGACTACAAACAAGAAAGGCTCAGCAATCAATGGAATCCAGAATTCCAGAATCAGAAATCAGTCCCTTGGAGACGCATTTGGAGTTTGTCACACTTTTGACCAGGAGACAAAAGATTTGTAAATAAAGCATTTCGTAGAAACGTAAGACATCGGTAGGCAATACAGGCACTTCTGACACCTGTCAGATGCAGATCCAGTACTATCATATGAGGAACACAGCTCCTTTGGTCATTGTAACCTGTTTGATCTTGGCAAACACACAATGAGAACAGAAAAGCATTTGAAAGATAATATTTAATGCTGAAACAATGATTTATATTTTCAGTGAGCATTACATTGCATTGAAATCTAGCTGTTCATTTCTCTGAGCTACCTTTTCAGGATAACTATAAACTGTCAAAAAGTACTTGGCAGAATTTTTATCTAAGTAAATGTTCAGGTTGGTATACATTGGACAAAGTTTGAGAACTGCCTCAAATTCATAGTTCAGAAATTACAAAAAGAAAAAGGAATCTTCTATACAAAATATGGCTGTCTCACTTGTCCTTTCAAATTCTGAATACAACATGTAAGCTGCAGAATGGTTAAGTAGGGTCTGTATTTTAAGATTAATAAATGCTTAATTAAATATTCCAGGAAGCCTGTATTTTTCTTGAAAAATTGTTTTTATCTCAGATAATTTTCTTACAAAGCACATTTTCAGCTCCTACTTTACACTTTTTAACTATACACTGCTCTGATAACTGTCAGGTATCAACCAAATGTCCCAGACACCAGGATCTCAAATTAGTTTTTTAAAAAAACATGGAAGAGTCCTGGAGACTTCAGTGTCATGCTTTTTTAAAGTAAAAAAGGGGAGGGAGACATCAGTGCTGGAACATAGCAGAAGGGGAGGGGCTAAAGGCAAATGTAGAAGGGAACTGGCCTCTTTGTTCATTAACACAACTCAGTAAATACTGGTCACCAATTCATCTTTTTTTCCAAACACTTATCTGTATTTCTCACAAGGTAGGACTAAGCCTTGTGGGAGCACCAGGAGTAGCTTGCTAGAAGAGTAAAATAAATAAATAATAAAAATAAAAGCTTCACCTATTTTAAATGGTTCTTGCCAAAAAATATCTTGTCCTGATCCCAGAATCCAGCTGTTCCTCCTCTTATCAAATATACTTTTGAATGCACTAGTCATTACAGATCCCTCTTTGGTCCCTGTCAGGTCCTGGTGGAAGGATTTCCAAAGCCAATCAAGACTTACTTGTTCAATTTTTGTCACATGAACATTCCAACTTTCTCAAAATGTATAAATACGTTTAAAACAAAATGAAGTTTCAAAGATCATTATGCTTCTCACTAAATAATCACAAGTGAAAAGTCTTACATGTCTGTTTTCTCTTTGTCTCCAAGCAGCTAGCTCTTTAGAAGCCAGTTCTTCTGGGCTCATTCTTATGAGATGATCAGGGGTAACCTCTCCTTTCAGTACTCTCTTAAATAATATCTGTGAAAAAAGGTTAACTACAGCTTAAAAACAAAATTAGTTCCTAATAACAATCCAATAATTAGTGCACTAAGGCAACTAGAATTATGAAACGCACTTTGGGAATACGTTCTCCATATAAAACCTGTATTGTAAAAAATTAAATGCATGCACATAAACATAAACACACAAACTGGGTATACAAATTATGTTTTAGCAATTCCATACCTCAAAAACCATAACTAGAGAAAACTCAAAAAGAACAGGAGAAAAACTGAATTAAGTAATCCTAAATAATGTAACTGAAAATAATCCACATTTAACATTTAAGGAGGAAATGAGCTAATGATTAATGTAGCACAGATTCTGGTATATTGAAAATCTTTAAAAAGTAAGACTATATCAAAATCCCTACACCCTCAGTGGAAGAAGGCTGGATAGAAAAGTATACTCTGCTTTCATACCAATTTAACCAAAAATAAAAAAATAGACATGTCAGCTTCTAAGGCAGTAGACTGAAATGGGCAGGAGACACCAGCTTATTTCTACTCCAGAGGAAGCAATTAGGTTTTCTGTACAACCAACTAGACAGTAACCTCAGATGATAATCACAACTACCCAAATCACTAGCATAGAACTTTCAATGATTTATTTCCCCCCAAAAGCAGGTAACCACTACAAGTGAGGCTTGAAAATGAGAAATTCTGTTCAGGGGAAAGGATGAAGTTTTAGGTACGAGTAAATTAAAAAGCTAAACTTGAGGACCATGAATATGCCGGTAAAGTGGTAGGCTGCAGGAATGCAAGAAATGATGGAGTGTCACCACAAAAAGAAGTTATATTACTGTTACAGTGGCCAATCAGAGAACTGATAATTCAGAAATGAATGAAGTAAGGGTGAAATGACAGGGCAAGCTCTTAGAGAAAACCAAATCTAAGAAAGGTGCAAGGTTGAACTGAAGGGAGAAAGCAATGACTGGTAGTAAAGAAAAACAGTGAAAGAAGAGAAGCAGACCACAGGAGGCTAGACAACACAAAGAAGGTAATGAGGACAAGGAACAGAGAGAAATGGCACTGGAGACAAATGTGATAGCTATAAAAGGAAAAGAGGTATGAACATCAGGTCAGGAGGAAAAAGGAAGAATAAAATAGTTTAGAAAGAATAAGGAAAAGGAAAAGAGGGTAGAGGTGAAGCTGCATAAGAAAAAAATAAGAATTATTATATAGAAAATACACACAAAAATATATACCCCTTAATTTCTATGACCAATTACTAATTAGCTAAACTAATGTCTTTTACATATAAAAAACTACAGATGACAAGCACATACGTTATTTTTAGGATCTTTTAGGTTGAACATCAAACTTCTGTATTTGTTCTTATACTTAGAATCGGTATCCCGAAAAAAGGAAAACAGTTCTTTTTCAATCCTTATGGCAACTTTTGCTGCTCTTTCCTCAGTAATCTTCAAACTAGAGTCTGAAAGTCTGAAAAATGTATTGAATATGTTTAGGTAAATATTTACACACACACAAGCACACACATACACATATCAACAAAACTATATAGTTCATTTAGTAACACATCTATACCTTTTCATCAGAATTTCTTTCAGAGACTGTCTGACACTTTGTCGTATCTGATCAGCAGAAGGTTTGGAAGCTGGAACAGATGGTACATTTATATTACTAGACAGCCCCCCTTTCTCAGTTTTCTTTTTCTTGACTTCTTGTTTCTCATGAATACCTAGAACAAAATATAGGAAAGAATACAAGTTTAAAATATGTTTTTACAATAGCCTGAATTTGATTTTTTTAAAAGGTACACAATTTTAATACAAACAAACAAGGAAACACACAAAAAGGGTGATCTGGAACAAGAAAAATCAATTTTATTTTTTAAGAATTCTTAACAATTTTATTAACAGAAATAAATAAAAACTGAGGAAAAGAGGATTTTTTTTTAAACAACAAAATTCAGATCTTATCTTTCTGAACACTAACTGCACGATGAACAGCAAGTTCTTTAGATCTTTAAAATAATAACTTGAGATATTTAAAATAATCACTAATTCTGTGAAGGTATGAAAATATTATGACCATCAAGCAGTAAAAAAGCAGTGAGGCCCCCCTGACTTTTGGGTATTCATTCCAGATAGGAGTAAGCTTTGACTCCCATCTTTCTCAGGTAAACAGCACCACCAATAAGTCACTGGTGAATATCCTTGAGACCAAAAGAGAGTGGTCCCTCTGTATAGTAAAACATAAGTAACATTGTAAGCAAACCTTATTTATATGCTTAATCCTACATAAGTAATCTGCATCCTGACAGACATGAGCCAGTCCCCCAGCAGAGTGAGAATTAAATGACTGCTGGGTTCCCATCTTGAATTTGAGCTTGAAAATGCATATGCTATTCTCTGAAGTCCACGATGGGATTCTATCCGCCCTTTCTGCCTTGGAAAATTGTTGCTGTTGAAGCTGTGGAGAAGGAAGTTCTAAGGAACTTTCTCTGTAGTTCTCAGCCAGCAGAAACTTGACCACTTCTCAAAGCAAGTTATTGTGAAGAGAATCCCCCCCAAAAAGGGAGGAGGAAGAGGACTTTGGCTGAAAGCAGGTATATGAACTAGCTTCATGTCCAGTACCAAGTCTGGGCAAAAACAGGATATACAGTACCAAAAAAAAAGTGACAACTACAGCTCACAACTCTTGATCATACTGTCAAAAACTCTGCTTTGAGGCCAAGGTCTGGTGAACAGGCAGTTAGGATCCAGAATAATGTTTCTTTGTGAAGTTTATGATGCCTTCTTGGCAAAAACTCAGGGCAGAAAACACTCTTAGTCATAGGCATGTACATGGATGATCACTCAAAGTAGCAACAACATTTGTAAGTAGGGTCAGTTAAGATTCAGGTGCACAGAATTAGAGAAGGACAAAAGTTATTTCCTACAGCAATCACTAAACACATATGAATAGCTTTTATTATATTGTAGAACTGTACAGAGCAGAGTCTCAAACCTTTGACTCATATGGCGATACCGTAATAAAGAGACTGCTTTTGTGTCTACTTTTCCCATTCTTTTGAAGACTACCTCTTCTATTCGTAACCACAAAACCTTTACACAGTATCTACAATAATTGTGTGAAAATATTTTTAAAAATTCTCACACATTTTTGCTGCTAATGTTGCTGCTAAAAGGATAATAAAAACAAATGATGCAGCACCAAGTGAACAACCAGTTCTCTGTGAACCATGGACCACTTGAGAAATGCTTAAAAACAACTTTCCTAGCTCACTATATAGACACACAATTCCTAGCTGCTCTTTAAAGCATTTCTCAAAGTCTTATTACCTGTCTTTGTGGACTTTTCACTTGAGGAAGAAGCACTAGGAGAATCTTTGTTTATTTTTTCATTTTTTTCTTCAGAGGATCGACGAGGAAGCATAACACTCTGCGCTACTTTACGAATAGTAGTTTGTTGCCCTTTTTTCACATCAGAATCTCTGCATTCTGGTATAATCTTCCCATCTCCAGACTCCTGAAACAAAAACATATTAACCTGGTAACAAATGTGACAATGAACCACACAACTGCTGCAAACTTCCCCAAACCTTATTTTAAAAACAAAATATCACATAATGCATGTCTAGAATTCAGATGACATAAAACACGCCTTTACAAAGTAATTGAAAAGATGTCATAATTTACTATCAAACACTATTCAACAATTAATTTTAAAACGTGGATATTTAGTAGGAGTGTGCGAAGTGGACCGTATTAGATTTGGATTTGGCCCAATTCAGGGGACAGTGATTCGATTCATTGATTCAGATCACTGTCCTGATTCGATTTGGCCAAATCCAAAGATTCGATGCTGATTCAGAGAATCAGTGATTCGGCCATAGACACAGCTTTAAATGTTTTTTCTACATACTTTGAGGTACCAGGCGTGGCTTGTGAACGCTGAGATGGTGCGGCAGATGTAGCGTCCCACAGAGGCATGGGGGAGCTTACTGAGTGCTTGGCAGCGGACCCAGAAGCAGACCGGAAGTACTTCTGGTCCACTTTCAGGTCCGCTGCCAAGCACAGGGTGGGATCCCTTCCTCCCCCATCTGACTCAGCAATCGGCTACAGGGGGACCCCAGGCGCCACCCCAGACCCAAGAGACACCAGTTGCCAAGCCAGGGGGGAGGGACTCCTGCACGCTCTGCAGCAGACCCATAAGTGGACCAAAATCTGGCCCACTTCCAGGTCTGCCGCCGAGTGTGCTGGGGACACCCCTGCCATGCTCCCATCCGATGCTCCATCTGTTCCACTATCTCAGCATTCATGAGCCACCTGGTATACCTTGAGGTACGTAGAAAAAAAACATTTAAAGGTGTGTCTACGTCCAAATCATCGAATCTCTCCAAATCAATTCAGAGGGTTCCAATTCAATTCAGAGAGATTAAGGGGTCTCCCGATTCGATTCAGATTCGGAGATTCGGTTGCTGAATCTCTCCTGAATTGAATCAGCAACCGAAGCTTTGCACAGCCTTAGTATTTACTCCTGTCAAAATCAAGAGACTCCCAATGATTTCAATTATATCCCCATCCTCTCCCTACCCTGCTCAAAATGGTCAGAGTGTTAACCAATAAAGGTCGAAACAACTTAAGGAATCTTTTAAATTCTTCTACTCATTGAATGAAGCCAAACTGTTTACATAATTTGTGGATAAAAAAAAAAAAAGATGAAAACTTGAGCATATGAAGAACACAAAAACAGCTGCAAAAAACAGTACTATGCTGCAACTGTCTCCTCTTGTAATAAGGTAGCTGGTTCTTCATCTAAAAGCTGCTAAGGTTTTGATTATTCTGGATAAGTCTAAAAGATGCAGTAAAACTTATACAATCACATTGATAAAGATGCTTAAGTTTTTTTTAAAGGTTTTCTGGGTCTGTAGACAGTTTGTGCAGTTTTTTTAAGCATGGGCATGCATGTATATTATATGGTAAGAGATGGCATTTTTGTAATACTTACCTCAAAATATTTTGTATTTGAAATGTAAGCATTAGTATACATCATAACATTTCAAATAATGAAAAAATATTTAAAAGAGGCTTAACAATTCTTAAGTAACCCATACCCGTCTAAAAATTTTGACTTTGTGCTTCACTGTGTCATCCATCTGCTTAGATTTTTCATTTGCTGAAGTTGGATTACAAGGAAAGGTTTGCTTTGACATCCCAGGCTTCTCAGATTCTATCATTCTATCTTCTCTTGCAGTTTCAAATTTCATTTGGCTGTCCATCATATTTTGATCAAAAGAATCATGTTTTTTGTCTTCTTCAGCACAACATTTAATACACACATATTCTTTATCTTCATCTCCCATTTGTTGCGCTTGGGAAAGACTCAACCCAACACAATCACCATGAAACCAATCATCACACCTACCACAGCCTACCATGAACCTGAAGACAAAATAAAAAAGTAAAAAAATCAATGCATAATCTTCAATAGAATTTACATCAAATTCAACATAACAAGGCCTACTTATTTTAAATTCTTAAATAGATTGTTTGTTCTTACCTGACAAATGATTGTCTTTGAAGCTTTACATCCATTACTCCAGCCTTACAACATGGTAAAAACTGTCAATATGAAAATGAATTCAGCCCACAAAACCCCAAGATATCAGAACCTCAATGTGAATTTCTATACTTCTGTACCAACTACACTGCAATTTAATGCAGGTTAGAGAAAAACACAGGAAGGTAAAAGAAAGCTCTCAAGACTGGTGAATGTAAAATTTGAAAGATACGTTGTTTCATGATACATATCTGAAGCCATTATAAATGTAAAAGAATCTCATCTCAAAGTAGCTAGAGCACATGGCTATTACCTCACTGAAAAGTTAAACTGGTCTATTCTGTTGTAATTGTAAAGGGCAGGAATGCTGCTTTACATTGCAATGTCTGGATGATTTAGCCTACATAGTATTTACTCCCTCCATATTACTAAAGGTTATACTTTGTCGTCCAAAAAAAAAAAAAAAATCAGTTGAGATTAGAGAACACTTTTCAACCCTTAAACTGCTTAAACCATCTATGTTGATCCTTTCATAGAGCCGCTTTCAGCATTCTGTACTGAACGTAATTTGAGTTAAATCTAACAATATCCATTCTGGAATGTTGGGAAGGACTATGGGCCTTAACAAAATAGTGATTTTGCATATTATTTTACTGTTGTGAACTGTTAATTTCTTCTATTCTCTACCCATTAGGTTCAATTCTCTACTGAACCATTTTTGAAGAATATCAGAAGCAGTCTTTCCTTAGGCCACAGAGAATTAGTAGCATACATAAATTCTTCTGGAGACAGTATTTTTCAGTGGTACATTGTTTTTTATAATCTATTGCCTTAAGACAGAAAACAGAATGACTACTTGAATACCTGCATTCAACTGAGATGAAACTTCACAATTTGTACATTACCTTACTTATGCTATCTTCTTCCCCTTCTTAGAGTTTTCTCATTTTTAAAAACTCTGGCAAACAAATACGAGACTAAGTTTTGTTGAATGAAACAGAGTGCTTGCAAAAAAAATCCTCAAAAGAGCTAGACTTGCTAATGCTGAGGACCTTGATTAGTGGATTCATACTCATTAAATTAACTATACAGAAGAAAAAATCAATTTAAAAGTAGAACAATGCAATTTTGATTATAAGCTCAAACATTTTTGCCAAGTACCACAGAAACAATTTAAATATAGTAATTTGAAAGCTCCACTTTGATCTAATAAGATAGATGCAGGACTAGAATCCTGTAGATCCCTTTTGTGAGATCCTAAAGGACCAGACTCTTGACTTGCCTACCTACCTTCCTCTCACAATTGTGATGCCAAAACTATACCCCAACTCACCTATTTGCCCAAATATTTCTATCATAGCATGCTTATTATTTGGAAAATGTCTATTTTCCTCACTCGCTAGGGAAACTGAAGATAAACATTCCAGGGGGCTCTGAGCCATCAATGCAAAAAACTACAGGAACCTCAAAAGGACAAAATACACAGAGCATGCTTTGCCTAGCACTGGAAACTTGAGACCCAGGAGAAGCCACTCAATAGATATGTTTACTTTGTACATAAAATTGTGCCAACATAAAACTAAAATCCATCAAAGCCCATGTGAAACTGATATAGGAAGAATCATATCCAGTAACTTCAGAGAAGTCACTTCCAACTGGCCCATTTCTCTCGCAGAGAAACTCTGACATATGATTACTTTGTCTCAAGCAAACCAATCAATTGCATCAGAAATCTGTTCAGTTTTAATGGATTTGATCATGAGTTAAACACTTTTTTGTCTCTTATTCATACTGGCAAATGAAATTTGTATGTGTAGTTCCACTGATAAAGCTACAAACTCTTTTCAACTTTTCTTAAATGGTTCTTTTCACAGATCCATAGTCCATCAAAATAGACAGATGAAGAGAAAGCTAGTCAGGTATGGGAGTATTAATTTTTCAATTCCACCGAAGTCTTCATGGATGCATCAAGACAAAAGAGAGATTGAAGGGTATTGGAAGACCCTGAAAATAAGTAACATGAACTCAAGATAATGGGGCAAGCACCTGCTAGAAGTATAAATTACAAATACCTATTTCATAATTGTAATGATCTACAGGTGGTAGTTCTATTTACAACTCCTCTTCTGGCACAGTAATCGTGACCATGCTTTGGGACACCAGAACTGAATTAAACTGGATAGTAAAACAACTTTTATTAACATACAAACAGAAACATAATATTTCTATTACAGCTGAAATGCAAAGCAAACAGCCAAATTTTAATCTTCTGCATACTTAAAACAAAGGCTATTTTTACACCCATTTTCGATGTATGATGATATTCATTAATGGGAGCCAACTGAATGGCTGCTAAGTTTCCTGGTAGGGGGAGAAAGAAAAAAGGAGGATAAAAACCAACCAGGCATTTGAATGACTTTCTAAAAGGGTACAGGTTAAGCTGGTCAAGAGTAGACAGAGAAACTCTTCGTATTTGGATAATACTGGCTCCTGCATGATCAACATTGCTCCCTTCCTATAAGAAATGGGAAGTGCTCAAATGTGCATGGTGCTAAGCATCTCAACTCTGGAGTTAAATCTCAGTGCCCTGCAGAGCCAGGCCCTAAATGCCCATGTATCCTCAAATCCTGAAACAGTGGCAATAAAGCTGGGTGGAAGGTTAATGATACCTGTCATCAGACCTATGAATACTGAGGAAGCTGCTAATCAGAAAGACTTTTCTACAGAATGATACCAGAAACACGACCTGAACAACCTGAAGTCTATACGGAACATTTGAGGTTTCAAGTGATTCTAACCAGGATAGTTTACAACCAGGAAGCACAGCAAAAGTAGTTTTTCCCGAGATAAATAGACTGTCTATGACCCAATATTCCAAGTATGTGATCTTTGCAGGAAAATCATGCTTCTAGCTCTAGTTTCTTAAATTTTAAATATGGCTATAATGAATTCTATCCAGATGCAGAGCATACAGAATACTTAGCTAAGGATGAATATATCTTAAAATAAGATGCTCCACACCTGTAGCAAACATGATTTCACTCTAAATGGCCTTGGATGAACTATGAATTCCACAACAGTAACTTTTGTTTATAGGCCCAGCTTTTACTTCATTTACGTTTACAATAGAACAAGATAAGTTGAGCCTACAACAGGAAGTACCATGACCCTGGTGAAGTTTTTCATCAATAGTAGCAATAAATGGAAGTGGCAATGTAATGCAGACAGGTATCAGATGTCTAGTTACAACTGTCTTGTCGAATCTTAAATCTCTAACCAATGATGGTGGATGTCAGGGAGGGTAAAGAGCAGGGACTAAACCACTCTAGATATATCCTGTTCACATGCAATCCTCTAAAGCATTCACTTCTGCCACTGCCAGAGACAGGATACACAGCTAGATGGCCATCGCTCTGAGCCAAGATGGCACATCTTATATTCTTAATTCAAAGAAAAAAAAAAAATGCTAGTAAAAATATTTGCGCTTTGCCTACCTAGAATTTTCATGATTTTTTACCAGTGATGCTGTATTAATGGTAAATTATAGATCTCTATTGTCTGGCGTACAGAGTAATATTTGCTGATCATTTAACATTTTTTGGTTTGTTGCTGCTAGTCCTCCCCCCACCCATTTTTAATTAACAAAATAGAAAATTCAACTCTGGTAACTACAAAATTATTTCTTAAATGATGACATGGGTGGAAGGAGAAGAAAGAGCAAAGGACCCTATTTGGGAATTAGAAACAAATGATTTGATTTTCAGTACAACTTTTTTATAATCCTTATCCACGCTTCAGATGTTCCTCATCTTCAAACAGGTATAGGTTAGAGGAGATACAGTTTGATAACAGTGAAGAAAAGTAATGCTCAGAATTAAAAAGGAGGGGATCAAGGAAGATTGTGGCATGGCTCGTAAGATTATGGATGTCTTCTTGCACAGCTGTGACAGTCCTGGGATTGAAGAGGTTCTGATATCCTGGACTATTAACACCAAAATGTTTACTGTAGATTGTTTCACAATTTGAAGAACTTGATTTTACCCATGTTATAAGGCTGGATTGGAAGATGTAAAGCTGAAAGAGAAAGAAAACCATGTTTCAAAATATTAATTATACCAACACAACATAGGTGGTTAAAATGCTCAGTATTTTAACATAGAAATTCAGTTATCTACAAGAATCATCATAGAACTGTTAACAGTTGTTATATAGTAATTATGCATTTCTCTGAAAGACTTTTCCTACAGGTCAAACAGAATTTTGAGTGCAAAGAAAAGTCATCTTTCCTGCTTACTTCCCCACACCATGATGATGCAACAATTTAAAGCAATGAAAATCTTCAAAATTACTTTATGATTAGCCTTTTTTAAAAATTTCTTGGCATACACATTCATTTATGGAAAGAACAATTTTATGTATAGATGATTCATCTTCAAAATGAATGTCCATGTTGCATCTTTTCTATTTTTAATCGTAACAGACAGAATGTATGCAAACTGAAGCAGATTGCTGGTTGGCTGTCAATTATTAGGAAATGAATCTGAAAATAATGCATCAGCAAATCAGTATTTTCCCCTTATAAATACCGTATTATTTTAAAGGCTATACATATGAATAAAGCAAAAGACATAAGCTGAGCTCTATAAATTTGTCAGATCAAACATCCATAACAACCATAACAATCACAATTGGATAGAATTGAGGAATTCAGTTAGTATACTCTCACAACTTCGAAGTACCTGCTTATTGTATTTGCTCTATACAGTAAAGTGAGATAACTGGGCAGATAACTACAATCTTGCAGTATTTCATTCCTAATTTTTTCAGTTGCATAGAGGCCCAAAACCTGCAAAAACTCATACATGGGAAAAGCCACTGTTCATGCACATAAAACTAAAGCAATATGTTAACAGAACTGAGGCCCAGTAAAGACTTACCATCTAATTTTATTTAACTAGACAAATATTAAAACATGGCCCATAATTTAATTAATTACAAAGCAAACATAATTTATTAAACATAATTCTGCATTATTCCAAAAATAGCAAAATTGTTTATTTACCCTCCATGAATTTATTTTATGAACAACCAACTTAGCACTACACCAGCACAGCTGTGATGCTTCTAAAATGAATTTAACAGTACAGCAAGAGACACACGATTAAAAAATGACTAAATTATCCTTAGGTTAATAGATTACAGGTATCTGGAGAATAATCAAAGGTGACGAACCCCAATTTCATCCACCATCTTGCTCCTGTACGGCACTGATTCCCAACCTTTCTTCTCCGCAACCCTAAATTGGCCACCAATAGGACCTCCTGACGCAGCGCCACAGGGGCTGTTAGGAGCAGTGTGGTGGCAGCACCATTGCCCTCTGTGAGCGGCAGCTCCCCCCACCCCCCAAGCCACGCATGAGTGTACATGTGTGCATAAGCCCTTCGTGACCCTACTGAGGACCCCCTCCCGTGACCCTGATTTGGGTTGCGCCCTGAGGTTGGGAACCAACGTTGTACAGAGATTCATTCACAGACGTTCTAGAGGGATCTGCGTGTTCCACTAATAAGGAGTTAAACAAGGACCTGATAAGAAATCTGATGAAATCAAACACCAGATTAAATAAACTACTACATCTATTTTCCTTTCACAAAGCACCTTTAAACGACAGATAATTTGTTTATTAAAAGTCTGGCAGCTGACTTCAGTTTTTGATTTACTGACAACATAATCTTTTAAAAAAAATTAAAGGTATTGCCAATTCCTTTTAGTTGTGACCTCTACCAAACCAAAAGAACACTGAAAACTAAAATTTTCTACATTGTTTCAAGTAATTAACTTTGAAGGAAGATATTTTTTATTCTCTCTTAAAAATATGCCTTTTTTACATTACAATAGGCTTTCCAGCAAAACAGGCACTGCACAGAAAATAGCAAAGGCAACAAAGTGTGTATATCCAGCAACAAAATAGTGTAGTAAAACACAAATTTCAAATGCACAAAGTAATAAAACTGAAAAAACGAACATATTAACTGTAGTCACAATCCTGCAAAAAGAACCCTGAAGGCAAGTTCCACTGACTTCAGTGGTCTGCATCCCTATATTCTAATTTGTAGGATCAACACTTCAAGTGTAAAATGTAACAGCAAAATATGTATTACATATTTCAGAGAAAAGTATTTTTTTCCAAGTTCATACTGCCTATATTTTGTAATTCTAGCAATACCACCCTGGCAGTGTCCCCCTTATACTATTTCCTACTAAGTGGGTGCATCTACACATCCATTAATGCACTTTTGCTACTGCACGTTAACTTTAGTACTTCTAATAGGAGGTACTACGTAACGCCACATTAGCCTGCACTAATGCACAGTAGCAAAGGCAAACCTCTGTGTGTGATGCTAATTCTACGGCACATTAGTACATTAGCAGTTTTTGCTGTGGCATGCTAATACGCAGTAGAATATTCTACTGCACCTTAAGGTATTTTGTGTAGATGTGCATCAGTAAAAAGCAGTATGTGGCAATACAAAACAAAACAAAACAAAAAAGTGATTACAATGTCCTAGGTTGGTTTCATAAAACTTTGAACATGCCCATACCACTGTGACCCTGCCACCTTGTGATTACGGATTGCAATTTTTAACTATGCTAATCATAACCCATTTGTCAAACATTTTTTCTACGAGTGTAGTTATAGAAGGCTAGTATCTTGTAAAATCTATTAATCTTATGTAATCTAATTAACATTATAACACAACATCTTACTTAAATGTCCTACTTCTCTCAGTTGTGGTTTTGATGAATTTAGGCACAAATCTTGAAGACTTATATTCATGAGTAGCTTCAAAAAATTTGCAAGACCAGGGCCTTAAATCTTGCTCTTGGTCGTTAGAGGGTCAAAACTTCAGCAGCTTAAGAACAATCAGAAAGTCCCTCTCAGAGATATTCCCTTAATGAACTACATAATGAATATGGATGAGTGAATATTATGAATATAGATGTTAGTGAGATTTCATTGGTTAATACACATTGTTTCTCTAATGTCATCTAAGCACAAAGTATCTTTAATTTCAACATTATAAATGATCTATTTCAAGTAATGAATGCCATTCACAGAGCTATTCAAGAAGAAAAGGCTGTGATGGATCAGCCATGTCAAGAGAATACATCCTGTGAGATTCAAGGATGGCTCTATAATGTTATCATGACATGCAAAAATTATGTGAAATCATTCAACATCAACATAGAAGGCTGTGAGGAATGTACAGAATCCCATTTGATTTGGAGGGAACATCTGGCACTGGGTGCAGCTCAACATGAAGTAGCTTTGATCCAGAGGACTGAAGCCAAACGAGAAAAAGAAAAGCAGCATGCTGGAAATTTGAACTCCAACTTGGACAACATATGGATATGTGAAACTTTTAACAAGCTGTGCCTCTCTCAAATTGGACTTGCTAGCCACAGATTCATCAGATTTCTGACTAGACCTCTTACATGTACATCGTGATCCAGAGGATTGACAGCTGCCAACTAATGAACACCATTTTAAAAACATATTTAACTTAAATTACAAACTTAATTTAGTAGAAAAAATCTGAAAATTATTTTTTTCTTCTAACTCCATAAATTAACTAGATAGAAAATTCTTGATATTTTATTAATTAAAAACAGTATTAAAGAACAGACATATGATCATGAAGTTGGAAGTTATAACTATTTACACACAAGAGGTCATGAATAAGTTTGGAAAGTAAATTTTAATTTCAGTATTCCCAGCTGCTTCTCTCAGAATTTTATCACTCTTAAATTCCTCTTAATTTTTGTAAACATAATTAGTAAAAGGAAGGAAAATCCAAATATAGTCCTAATCCTACAATTTCTGCACACAGATCACTACACCTTCAAAGAACCCCCAAAACTTGATTCAATGTTCACATGTACATATAAAATGCAAGATCGGATCTTAGTTGACACAAAGAAAAAATGATACATTCAAAGGAAATGAAAATTTACTAGAAACAATTAAGGAACTAATAATTCAAGGTTTTGTTTTCCAATGATATAATGGTTTCTATCAAGATTTTCCTCACAGAAAAACAAAACCACAATGCACATTAAATGATGGATTGAAATTTATTAAAGGTCTAGTAAGTCCTCCTCTATTAAAGAAAAGATTGAAGGCAATAATAAGGTACTGCAAAGTCTTCCTTGTGAAGTTTGCCAGATGTCTTTAATATGTTATTAAAGCTTATCTGCCTGTAGGACAGGGATTCAGCCATGAAGCAAACAGAGGCCAAGCTAATCACAGGTGAAAATTATATTAACGAATTTTTACCTTTGATGCATATACAAAGAAGAAATCCATAAACAGGATTTCTTCCATGTGGGCATCTAATGCTTCATCTGGCCTTATGCAAACTTTCCTCATCCTATTCTGCACATGCATGGCAGGGGGCACAGACCTGTGGGATCACACACTGGCTCTCACCATAGCTTACTGTCAGTGAAGGGGGAGCCTTAATACAGAATTAAAGTTGCAAAATCTGGCAAATAAAGAAAACCAAAGAGTTATAGCTTCTGACGCATTTCAACTATAATGCACTCCTTAATATACAAGCACACACAAAGAACAACAAATCCAGCTAAAAATTTGTTAGGGGTGAAAGAGGAAATTGGTGAAAATGACTGAATGCATAGCAATGCAACAAAACGAGAACTTCAATTTCTGAAGAGCATGAGCTTTTATTACTTAGAAAACAAAGTAACATTGAATTTCTATCAACTGTGTTGCAAAGTTACTACTCTGAAAAAGAATCAATGTAATAAAGCCAATAGGCTGGCTGAAACAATAGCATTATAACCAAATGTTGACACTCCCCCCATTTCATGAATAATGTAGATCCAAAGCACAATGCCTCAGTTTCACTGTATAGGTATCAGTGTAAGAGAAGACCATGCACAGGCATCGTGAAGAGTTCCTGGTGCCTGGGAATGATCAGTAAATCGTACAATACTACATCCAACAAGAAATGAATACTCCCCAGCATGTTCACATGGGCTTCACTTTGCTGCAGTCTTTTGTGGAACATACTCTTAACTAGAGGGAAAGACATCTTCCCCTCCAAACCAACTGTGTTATATCCTACAGATAAAGTACTTAATGTACTTGTTTAATATTTTGTTAAATGATAACGCTTGGTCCTAAGAAAAGTGAATTGGCCTCATCATTTCAAATGGTGGCTGATTTGGAAGCCTAATCAACTATTTTAATTAAGTCTACAACTGTTAATATCACATAACCAGTTTAAAAGCAGTTTTGTGAGGGGCTTGACTGTAGCCATTACAATGTGACCTTTACACACATGGAATATGTCCAAGTGAAGAAGACCTCAGCAGTTATTTCTTGACTTATGTGTTTGATCCTGCAAGCTTAGTTGTGCATGAATAACATGATAGCACATTTGCATTTACTGGAAGAAAAATGGTGGTGGTTACCAGTTTGGACTTCAAGCAATATGAAAGTTAGTGAATAGAATGGACATTTTTTGCAACTTCAATTCTAGATATAAATCTTCTCCATACCAACTTGTTAGTTGTGTATTAAAAAACCGTTGCTCACATTATTCCTCTAATTCAAGGTTCCACTTAATTTTATTTCTGTATATTTATCTTTGTATTTAACATTTTCTTTCAGTGTTTTCCTTCTCATCTTTTGTATTGTGATCTATTCTAACAAATGAGAGGGGGAATAGGCTAGACAGCTGATTAAAGTGAGCAAAAGGTATGGTTAAAATGTACAAAATAAACAATTCTGTGAATAAACCAATCTTAATAGGGTTGGAGTCTGTAATTTTTAACAAAAATGAAAAAAAAAAAGTGCATTCATAAGTACAGTTTTTCTAAAGCCTGTTTAAATATTGCTCCAATACTACACGCATACAAACCCACCCCCCACATAAACATGAATGCTTTAAGATATTAAAGAGGATTTTGCTTCCTTTCCTACTTCAAATGGGAATAAATACAATCTCTGAAAACAAAGTTTTCAGATGAGAATTAAAATAGTTGCTTGTTCTACTGCACATATATACAAAATAAAGCAAAGAGTAATTCTAAAAAACATGACCTGAAATGTTTTAACATTTGAGGGTGAGAGAAGAGAAGAGAAGAGGTTTTCTTGTGAGCTTCCAGCTATCCCTGCCCTCCCCTCAAAAGAAGAGAGAAAGTACAAGACACAGGAACACAACACGCCTGAATCCTGCTCTGTAGACCATCTCTGGGAATGAGCATTCCAATTCTATGTCTATACAAACCTTAGTTTTCCTGCTGAAACTGCCAAATGTGTCAAATATAGTAGCAGCTTTTGTGATCTGGACTTCCATCCAAAGATCAGACTAACACCACAAAGCTCATGCCACTGAACAACAGAGGTTGGCAACTTTGGTGTTCTGCTTATTTGCTGTGAACAAGTAGGTGATCTTCAAATTATATTATTTCTATGCAGCATTTTGCAGTTCCCAATGAACAGGCATCCCTTGCTTTAAATACTGTATAAACAGTACATAATCATAGTTCACACACAAAGCGTGAATTTCTATTCCATCACTGATTACCCAAAAGTATTCCCACTCATGGTAACTATTATATATTGAAAATTTGATTTTAATAAAGTGAATGATCCAAGTCAAACTAGAAATTAATTCTATTCATTTCACCTTACTTGTCAGTTTTTTTCCCTTGTGATTAGACTCCTAAACCCAGATCTTATTTCTCCTTTAAGACGTCTAAATGACTTTTACACAGCTTTTATACATCCAACCTAATAAGCAGAATTCTGTTCCAAACAGCATCTAAAAAACTGCTAAAGACATTTAGCTTCCTTGTAAGTCTCCATTTTTGTCAGGACCTATTCCAAGAGAAGTATATAATATTACCAGCATTGATGGCTGCACATTACTGGTGATCCTCAAGCCAACTTTGCTGGACCAGATACTGTACATAGATACCCATCTCAACTACCAAAACAAGTGCTCTACTCCCACCCTAGTAATGATCTGAAATCTATGGGCAGCCAAAGGAAACACTACAAGGACACATTGAAGGCACACCTCAGAAAAACAGATGTCAATATTAAGAACTGGGAGGAGCTGGCAGTCTATCAACTCCAATGGAGCCACAACCTCAACCAAGTGGCAGCTCATTTTGAGGTAAAGTGCCTTGCCCTCGAAGCACAGAACAGAGAATGGAGGAAGAATAGAAGAGAAATGCTAGCCTATGGCCTCCACATCCCTGTGGAAAGACTTTCAACTTCTGCAGACAGATCTGTGGCTCAAGGATTGGACTCAGGACCCATCCAGGAGCCACGGTAGAGATCAAATTGAGGGACTGCTGATATCATCTGGGCTACAGTGCAAGCTTAGAGGTAAACCAGAGGAAACACCTATTTCCACCTAAAATCAGTTTTAATCCAATGACATCTGAGAAGTGCATAAACTCTGTGAAAGTCCCCAGTTCCTTATACAAAGAAAAACTATGGAAGTAACTGAGCTCATGCCCAATGAAAAAAGAAGTGGTAAGACAAGTCGTCCATCCAGGTGTTTTCCCTCCCCACCCTCCCCTCACTTCAGCTTTTGCCCAGCAGCCAGGGAAAGAAGTGTTGCATGACCTTACACCCACTGTCTCAGCATCAGTAGGAGGAATAGAGGCATTTTCAGCCCTACCCACCCCAGAACGACAGGCTGGGGCACTTCCCTGGCAAGTGAGAAATGTGGGCTCAAACCCTCTCTGGCTGAGAATCTAAAAAAACATGTCTCCCATTTTCAGAGGCTAGTTCCAAAGTAGAAGAATACTGAGAAAAAATGGGCTGGCAATCCTCATCCAACACCTCTTACTGAAATTAGTGCTGCTGTCTAATGTCCCTGGCAAATGTTATTTCCATCAAGCAACAGGTTTAATATCACTTGATGGAAACTGTTGTACCATGTGACCTGCTTCACATTCAGAGGCCAAGGTATTGAAAAGGGAAAAAAAAAAACATCTTGAGAACTTGCTCTGCCAGTGCTTGCCAGCAAAGAGAGTTAAGAGACCTGCTGGCAGGGGCCATCAATCCTCTCTTGAGCTGTGCTAGAAATGAAGTCAGCTAGGCTCCACACAGTAAAGGAGCTGCTACCCACAACTTCCATGTGTGAATTCCTCAGTGCAGTGAAACAGCCTGTTTTGAGTTGATTTCTATCAAGTCTGGAGTAGCATGCAGGCTCAAACTCTTCAGGGACCTTATAAAGTGCTTTTGTGTATGGGCTAGTCCTGCCAGAAGCTTTCTGAACAAATTCCCTCCTCAAACTCTCTCTGTGTCAGACGAAGCATGTTACTTGATCATGTTTAAACTCTGGCTTTCACAAAGAGGTGCTGAATGCTTCTTAAAGAAGCAGCCTTGAAGACTGGTTCAAGAAAGGAAGCAGGGGCATCTACTGCTACTGTGCCCTGGGGCCTCAAAGTTAAGAATGAGTCAAAGAGAGTGCCCTTGGTGTGATAATTACTTTGCAATTTATTGTGCAATTAACCAGTTAATTGCACAATAGATGTAATATATGTGAAAAGTCTACAACTGACACTGATTCAGCTTCACAGCGCCCCTCTATATGAGATGGATTCCAACTCAGGGGCAGGCAATTATTTCAGGCAAAAGGCGCATACTGAGTTTTGGCAAGTCATTGAGGGTCACATGACAGGTAGCCAGGGGCAGATAAATATTAATTTTCTAAATTTTTTAGGGGCCCTGTGGGCCAGATAGAATGGGCTGGTGAGCCACATCTGACCCGCAGGCCGTATTTTACCCACCCCTGTTCCAACTAGATACCTCCCCTTTGAAATTACCCACAGCCAAAATGAGAGAATTATGCATCCTTACAGAGAGAAACAGGATCAGAGGTGCTGGTATATTCACTAAGGAAACAAGAAAACTATCAGTCACCCTTGGCAAATTCCTGAATCAAGATAGAGAGAGATATCTATCTATCTATCTATCTATCTATAGTGTTCTGCATTTTCAGTTTTTAGTTTCAAAGAATAATTGTGGGAATTTTTCAGAATATATCTTCCAAACATAAAAAACAGGTTGAAATCGGGATAAAAGGAAGAAAAACTGGTTTAAATTGGAGAAAATAAAAATTTTTGAGGGGGAGGGGAAGAGGAAACCCACCTCCCTCCAGCCAGGCACTGGCCCTGGCTGCCTAGCACCAGCCCTGATCCTAGCCCTGCACCACCTGGGGGACCCAGAGCCGGGGGGCCGGGGTGGGGCCAGCCTCAGCTGTGCCGCCAGGCCAGACAGGATGGAGCCCCCAGGACCCCTGTGCCCGCCATCCCAGGCACTGCCAAACCAGGGTGGGGGACAGAGCTGCAAGCTTGTTCAGGGAGGGGATGGCAGCTCCTGTCACTGCACAGGTCCCAGGGGTGCATGAGAAATGTGTGCAAATCAGTAAAAACTGAACAACTTCAATTAAAAAAACACAAAACAAAAAACAAAAATCAGGTAATTTATCAGTGAAACTCAGTAAAAAATGAAAATGTGAAACACTAGACATACACTATAGAGGCTAGCAGAAGGAAAGACCTAGACATCCTAAAGGCAGCGTGGGATCCCGACCCTAGTCTATTTCTATATTCACAACTGAACTTCTTCACTTAAATTATAAAACAAGGTTTCTCAATGTACAAACATAAAATACAAAAAAATATTTTTACATTCACAAAAAGGCAAAACAAAACAAACTCAAAGAAAGACACATTTCAATTCTTACAGTTTAGACCTAAAGCATACATTTTGCATCAGAAATGTTTTACAAAACCAAATGTTTATAGAAATATTAGCAAAAAATGTTTGATGTAAAATAGTTTGATTGGATTTGAACATTCCACTTAAATATATGCAAATCTCAGTATCAGCATGGCAGAGTACTAATAAGGACCTGATAATATAGCAAGAGAAACTGGGAATCTATGGTCATTGAATACAGTGATGAAGTAAATAGAAGATACAAATATTAAAATGGTTATCTGAACAAAAATTAGCACTGTAGACATTTAACAATAAGGATTTTTTTTTAGTTTAAAATGACAGTGTCCTGCCAACCAGGCATTCTGTCCAAGCATACATTGTACATTCAGTATTTCAAGTTTTCATTTGTATAATATATCGCATCTTCTCCATACAAAGTATTTTACAGTTGCTGTACTAATAGTTAAACATTTCCTTCACAACCATGTGAATAGAGAATTTGAAATTCTAAAAATTGATGGACTCAGAGACAAATGAAGAATCTACATGCCCTAGCAAAATTATATGTTCCTTATTACAGTTGGATAAGGAAATTTCTACAGTGTGTTTAGAAGACTAATAGTAATATGAATTTATATTAAGTGAACAGATCAAAACTGGTTAGAAATTTATCTGAAATGTAGTGACAGCTCTTCATGCTGCCTCTGGTTCAAAGGGCAGACAAGCAGAACTACTTTTAAAATTAGGAAAAAAAAACTTCTTTTTCCTGCAGAGATTTAACTGAAAAAGAGCAAAACCAGCTCCTACTCTTGAACTATTACTATATCTATCTCATTAGCTACCTTTTTTACTCAACAAACAAAATGCTGAAAATGAGCAGTAGGTCTCAACCAGTGTGTCAAAGGCACCCTGGGGTACCTTGAGAACCTTTCAAGGGTGCTTTGGGGTGCCATGCTATATTAGCACTGTTAGATATACAAACTTTAGTCACAAGATCAACCCAGAGATTTCAAATAGGAATTCAGTGTTAATAATATTCTGACTTGTTGCAAAGAATTCACTGCTACAGAAGAATTTCTGTTATATTTCTGTAATCAGAAATGAATGAGAATTAAGAGCAGGCATTTTTCAAAAGGGTGCCTTGAGTATAAAAAGGGGTTCCTCAAGTCTAAAAAAGTTGACAAACACTGAAGGACACAATTTTAGATGTAAACGGGGTTTTTTTAAAGTTAGACATAATTAGACAATACACCTGTGTGAAAGTTCCATGATAATTTTGTAGGTTTCTCCTATTTTTTATTCCCTTTTCTTTTTTCAATGTTCTCATCTCCCTCATTGATGAAGGACTCACAGAAATGAGAATACTGACTAATACATAAAGTAACCTGAAAAAAAATACAGAAAAATATTCTCTCTCATCTTTTAGTTATAATAATCATGTTGGTTACGTATAATAAAAGAAAAACACCCTTAGATTGTTCAATTCTTAAGCTGATGGCAGACTCTTTAACACGAAACATTTACTTTAAACAGCTGTTAGGCAAAACAAATATTACAAGTCTTACTGGAACACAGATGCTTTAGTCTGACATTTTCTAAGAAGCAGCTCAAGTTTTAAGTTGCATCTACCGTAACAACACAGCATAGCAGAAGCATACACCTATAAACTAGGACATTCAAATAATAATTAGGATACATTCCTTTATACTAAGCCAGCTTCTTTCATTTAAAATTTATCTTTCATTTTAAAATCTGAAGAAAAAGCATGACAGTATAGAGGTGGATGTTCATAGTGTGAGAGCAATTTCTATTAGAAGGTGTTGTGCACCTTTTTGTCTGATTTGAGGAAGCTGACCAAAGATGCAAGGAACAGCAGAAACTTATTAACAAAAGTGAATATTGATATATTGAAACAAATTAACTTGGCATACACAAAACCACACACACCTGTTGCCATGCGGCTTTCTGCAAAAGCCGCACTGCTTGCTGGGAACCCAAGCATATTTACTTTCGCTTGAAGAGAGATGTTCTGAGCCTTCCCGTTTGACAGTAGAGATGTTATCTGGAATAAATAATGGGGGTTCATCAAGTGAAAGGCTTTTACTGCTTCTTCTCTGACGAGGTTGAAGATTCTTCTCAATTTTTTTAAATTTCAGTTTTTCTCTTTCATCCTCCTTTAAATGTTCTGTACCAGTAGGATCTTTTGTCTCACTCTCTTCCTTTATAGAACTATTTGTTTTAAGTGCAGTTGCAAGTTGATGTTTTTGTGCTTGTTTCTGGTTGAGATATAGCAAATGCCCAGACAATGAGTGCACAGATGAGACAGCATGAGGGATTTCTTTTGAAAAACTCTGATGAGTAGGAGACCTGTCACTAACTCGGTGAGTTGATGATTTTTGCGCCTGTACAAGGTTTGGGATTCGTGGCACTTTTTTCACCAATGCAGGCATCTGTTTCTTTGTTGCGACTCCTGATGCACAGCTTTGTGTTTTTGCATCCTTATCAGCTTGTTTTTTCCTCATTTTAATTGGGTGACTTTCTGGCTCATCTGCATTCCGTTTCAGGCTTACCAAAGATGTGGTAAAACCTGGAACGTTAGTACCAACTCTTGTTTTTGAATGCATTTCTTGTCTTGCAACTGATTTTTGTTGAGCTCCTGCAGCCAAAAGCTGTTTAGATTGTACCAAAGATTTATTGTGTTTTGGCTTTATATTTTTTTGACATTTTGATGAAATGTTAATCAACTTCCTATCATCCTGAATCTTTGATGTCTCATGGCTTTCCACTTTAATATTGCTGATCTGCTGCTGTACATTTTGGTTTGTATGATCATGAATGCTGCTTTCTGTAACACTATTTCCCTGCTCAGCAGAAGCAGCATCTTCATTTTTCAAGTCTGTTTTATGATATTCTGTAGTTTCCCAGTATTTGCTAGAATTAATATTTTTGTCTGTCTCTTTAGGGTCTTCTACAGACTGTGTTTTACATTCTTTTAATGACATTACATTTTTACCAGCGATTTCTACATCAGTTTGTGAACCTAATCTACATTCAATCCGCTTCTCTCCACAGCTGGCTATAATTGAAAGGGTCTCATGCATTTCACTTGGATTCACACAAGCCACTGTACCAGACAGAGCTTTAGCTATTCCAGTTATCTTGCTTTGGTCCTTTTCTTTATTTTTTCCCTCCATTTCCTCTGCTTTGTATTCAGTTACTTTTTCAGAAGAGGTTTCAGAAACTACCTTATCATCCTTAGGTTCCTTTATTTCATTTTTAACTTTATCAGCTTCATTATTTGCAGAGGTTGAAAAACCTGGTCCAGCATTCCCAAATTCAGTATTAATACTTTCCGGTTTGCTCTTTGCTTCTCCAGAAGAACACCTGTCCAAAAAACGAGAACCACTTAGGTCATGGGATGTTTCATCCACTTTTTCCTGCTTGGCAGCTTCAGGTTTTACTTCATCCATCTTTTCATGACAAGTGGACCATTCTGAACTATGTGGAGAAGTTGATGTCTCTGACTGTCCAGATCGTCTACCACTACGCCTAATCTCTTTAGAATGTTCTAGCTTTAGTGGTGTATCAACTTCTGCCTCTTTAGTTTGACCTTTGTCTTGTGGCTTCAGTCCTCCCTTTTGGGCAGATCCACATTTTATAGCTGTTTTCTTGGTATTAGCAAGAGGTGCAATGTTTGAACGCTTGGCTATAGTGCTTTGCCGCAAACTTCGCACTGGCTCTATTAAAGGAAAAAGAAAATCTCTTAGCTATGCTTCAGTCCTCTTTTTGCAAAAATAAAACTAGATTATAGCAGAAGTACTATATTTAACTGCATCCATGACAAGGTTTTTCCCCCTTTCAACATGGAGGGGGGCAGGGGGAAGGCACTCGTCTCTGATCCGAGTGTAAATGGGGGAGAGGGGAGGGACACAACTCCGAACCTGATCCAGGAGTTGGAGCTTCCCCCACCAGCCACAACATGCCCACAGCAGCCTCTGCTCCCTGCCTCCCCCCTCTGATGCTGCTTACCATCCTATGGCAGCAATGCTGCTCCCCCATGCTGCTGCTGCTTACCATCCTACCCCCACTAAGGACAGAGCACAGCCCATATGCCATCTCCAGCCCCCAACTGGTTAGGCAGCAAAGGCAGGGCAGTGGCAGCAGCAGTAGCAGCATCTCTGGTCCTGGCTCCAACGTAGGGTTGCCGCCCTCTAGACCTGCTGCTGCACATCTGGGTGGGGGCTACAGCCAGAGCAGGTCCCCAGCCAGAACCAGAAATGTGACAAGAAGGTAAGCATCAGCAGAGAGCCAGCAGGGAAGGCAAATGGTGACGGGAACAGGTGCCAGGGGGTGCAGGCATCACAGAAGGAGGCAGGTGGTAAGAGACATGGCAAGGAGCACACAGGCGCTGCAGAGGGAGGCAGGTGGCAAGGGCAGGCACCACAAGGGGTGGGACAGACATGGAGCATGCAAGCACCAGTGGTGGGGGGAGCAGGCACTAGTGGGGGAAATGGTGGTGGTGAGGAACAGACAACAAGGGGCAAGAGGCAAGACACTTATTCAATCACCACTGGCCCTTCACCACCTGCCCATTGCTGCTGCTTGCCCCACTGCAGTGGGGGAAGGGAGGAACACAAATTTAAACAACCCTCCAAAATTAGATTCTGCACATGGAAAGTTATAACAAATTATAAATTTTCCACATCTAGAACTTAATTACTGGGAGATCATCTTAAATATGAAGTAATTTTGGTTTTGGGTAAATATGGTAACTCAACATTTGGCTCATTAAACACCAAGACGATATGTCTTTGTCTAGTTACTGATCTCAAAAAGGTCATCTAAAATTTAAAACCACCAATTTGCCTTCCTATTTCCCATTGACACTATTTGAAATCAGATATTAAGATTGCATATTGTAATGACCATGCAAGTTCTGGGTAGCAAATGAGAAACCAAAACAGCTTTAAACACTACAACACCTGAGATAGGAAGGCCATTTCTTAATTGCTGTCTTATCTTCTACATGAAATAAGCAACATACAAAAAAAATATCAGTACAAACCCCACATAATAGGCAGTTTAGCTTGCATACATTTGGGGGGTTCTTAATATATGAAATCTGACATCTTTATAAACACCCATTCTGTTCAACATCCTCTAAACAGCTAATATGAACTCCAATACCTTTACAAGTTGAGAAACAAAGTATTTTATTACTCCAATCAAAAAAACAGACTCTCCCAGACCGTAGCCAAGTTTCTCATTTAACCTATAACTTCTATTTGGCTTCCCAATAGTATATCTTTCCTTTCAAAAATATGTAAATGTAAGAGAAAAAAATTACTAAAGCAAATCGCTACCTGACAAAACCACTAGGAAGATTAATAGGGTGCCAACAGACATAACGCTTGAACCATTTCAAGAATGTATCTGGTTGGAAACCAGTTTATAACCGCCTCTGGACAGAAGTGTCCACACAAACCAAACTGTCATCTTTTAGGGATTGCACTGCTAATGAAACACCACCGCAGAACAGCAGAATACCTAGAACATGATGGCTCCTAGGGGTCAGTGCCCAGAGTTTCCCTAGGATTCCGTTTGAAGAGAAGAAAGCCTGGATTGGCTAGATATCAAGAAAGACGATGATATACGATTATCCCCAAGTGCAATTTTTATCTAAATGTTTTTGAAAAGTGGGAACATAAAAAAAAAACCTGGTTGAGGTTAGTAAAGAACACTGTAATAATTTACCAAAATAAGTGTGGTTCACTGGGTGCACAGATCTATATGGGAGGGAAGAGCCTGGATCCTTAACAGGAAATGGACCCCACTTGACAAGGCCCCAGGCTCATTTGGGGCAGAGGCATGGTGGTGGATGGAAAGACTTCCAGAAGCTGAGGGACTATGGGGCCCTTGCTTGTGGTACCTGGGGATGGTGTGGTCTACATCATCCTGTCCCAACATCCTACAAACTGATTTTTGTAAGATCTGCACTGGAAAATGTTTTCTAAATTTCAGCTCCCTGCTACAGACCCTAGGCAGTAGGATCCAAAGCTGATTTGGGGCAGAGGGTGTTAGTGGAGGGATAGACAGGTGCTTAGTGGTGCTGTATAGCCCCCTACTTACGGCTCCTTGGGAGACTGGGTGCTCTGCCCCCTTCCCCAGAAACTCCACAGCTTTTCAACCCTGTCCTGAAAACCATCTGTCAAATTTCAACACCCTGCAGCTGCAGATCCCAGGTTCATTTGAGCTGGAGAGCTGGACTGGAAGGATAGCCAGGTGCTGAGGGAGCTGTGTGGTCCCCTGCTCCTGGTCCCTAGAGCAGTGAGGGCACCAGGGGACCCCAAAAATTCTCCAACTTTTCCAACCCCTGCCCTGGTTTTTGGGAAGGACATTTTACCCTCTGCTACTCAGCTGTCACTGTTTCTTTCCCACCCAACCCACGGTCCATGCCTCAATTTCCCTGCATGCCTAGTCCATGTCTCTACTTGCTTTCATACTACCAACCTCTGGGTGGTGGTATCCAGAGTGGGGTTGACATCCACAGTGCATGTGTGGAAGTGGGGGGAGGAGTTTGGAGGGGGGGGTGCGTGCCCCGCTTCTTCATTTCAGGTACCGATTGCTTTGAGACTTCTCAGTCTCCGTCTCACACTGTAGCTTCAAAGGGACTTTCCCTAGAACTCTGCTTGAGTACCTTGCATTGGCAGCAATTTCATAGAGATGCACATGCCGGGTAGAACCTGTGGGGCAGGGCTGGCTGCAAGAATGCAGCACAGATGGCAACCAACTATTAATGGGCTAATTCACTTCTTATTGAGCATGGAATTGACAGTCATTCTGTTCTATTAAGTGCCCACTGTGCAATTGCCCTGTTAATCCCCCCCAACACCCAGAAATCAACAAGCATTTACAGTTACAGGCACAACTCCTCAATCATCACAACAGGGTCACAAAGCTCCCCCCACACCCCACCCACAGCATCTGGAAATCCCTGCAGTCCCATCCCCACCCCAAATGAACCTGGGACCCCACAGCTACAGGGTCCATAGCAGGAAGGTGGAACTGATTAAATAGTTTGCAGAGAAAGTGTTGGAAAGCAGTGGCACATAACACTGAACTGGTTCACGGATGACTAGCTCAAAATAGTACCCCAGTGTGCTTTTGGAACGATCCAGGAATTTTAAACTGCTCTTAAGTGGCTTGTACATGTAAACTCTTGGGGTTACAAGTGTATTTAAAATGCTCTAAGCATTATGTCTGCCCACGCCTTAGTGCCTGTAAACCATGTTGAAATCTAAGATCTTTGGGTGAAAGACTTCTACAAATTCAAATTATTAACATGATAACCTAATTTAAACTCTATAACAAAAAAATTAAAACCCAACAAAGAAAAAAATGCATCATAAAGACTGAACATAAAGACCTCTACTATCCTTATTGGCTATTAAACCAAGTTATGAAAAATTATTTTAATCTGCTGTTGAACATGCCTTTACCAATCTCACAGACAGTTTAAAAATGAAACTTTACTTGCCTCAAATATGACTCTCTTTAAGAGCTCTAACACCAAGTTACTTAATGGTTTTACAGGAGAAAACCAAACTCTGCACAATTTTTTTAGTACTTCAATGAAGAAATATTTACACTAAATTGGTCTGAAAACTCCAATGAAGTCAATATTTTACCTTCAATAATTCTACTAATGAGTATTTCACAATTCTAGAGATTGTATTTTTCTGACTGCCTAACTTGGGTCAAATTAATCCCAATATCACTTTCTTCAATAAAATAATCTGAATAACCGAGTTACTGGGAGATTACAGGCTGCTAGCAATTGGTCATTTCTAATTGCTTTTAAATCATTAAATATTTACAACATTACTGCTGTAAAATAGTTCCAGTTTGAGGATTTTTATTATATATGTCATACTAGTTAACATTTCCCTAATGTTTAAAAAGAGACTGAAATTGTAAACAAATATCCCTACAATGTACAAATTTGAATATTATCTGAATTATCACCTTGTGCCATTAAACGTGGTGACTTTCTTGGTGATCTCACTGAAGTTTCTTCCAACCGTTTCCTCAAATTCCTGTTAGGTAAAATTAGCTCATCTTCATCAATGGTATCATTACCACGTTCTTTAACCCCTTCTTCATCCATAATATCATCAAGACCAATAACTGAAAAATAACAAAAGCAAAAAAAGAGCCTAAAACTTAAAAGTATCTAAAAATGTTTGGGTTATAAGAGATTGTGAAGAAGGCAGGGAGGAAAGAAGGGGAAGGCCAAATAAAAATAAAAGGTACAATTTGAGCACAAACAAAAGCTAAAATAAGGACGTGCAAGACAGAAAATTCCCATGTGAAGCAGTTTCAGTGTAGAAGCAGCTATCACCCAAAGTTAAAAATTTCTGTAGATGGTCCTTGTCAAAAAGTCATTGTTGCTTTTTAGTGACTCACATTTTTAATGACTTTTGCCACAGGAAGGTCCCCAGCCTTAGAGGATCAGCTGTCCCTCACTGTCCCTTCCCACCTATGAAAAATTGAAGAAAGGTGAACAGTAGAAAGAGCTGATCCCAAAATGCAGAAAGTTTAAGTCTCATTTTTAGTGTAGGACAGACAAGGTTTTTCAACTTTAAATCCCAAGCATGATACATATCTGCATCTGAATTCAGAATATTACTGAGTACAGTATGCACTGTTCTTCCAGCCAGTGACTGACAACAAATTTTTTGTCATATTCCTATCTCCCACTAACCTGAGAAGGATCCCAGAGGTTGCTCCTGAAAATAGGTTTCCTAAGAGGCAGTCAAGCCACTGCACCGGCCATTCTCCTCACTTTCTCTAAGTATGGTTCTGCAAGGGTAGCCTCTCCTATCCCAAGATCCTATGTGTGATTAATGAATCCTGGTCCCTGTAGGATGCGAAATCTGTGAGATTGAAGCCAAGTACCCAAGCGACTTTGTAAAACACGCAGGAGTTGAAAAATACAGCACAACACCAGACAACTGATATGGCTGCCTGAACAATGTAATGCTATCTAAATAATTTCAAGACAGACTAAACTGTGCAACAGAAACAGGGTCCCCAAAAATTTCTGACAACTGCTTTGTTATAGAAAATAACAAGTTTAAAGCAACGCATTTGTCTAGGAAATTGGAACAAGAAATCATTAATGAGACTTAAAAAAATCAACCTTAGTATTTTTAGACTGTCTCATCAAAAAAATTTGTCAACTCCTGTTCTTTTTGAACTTCATTTTCTTCTCTTGGCAATATTAATGACAGGAAACACTTACAAAATCTGTGAAGAATCATGTAACACTGAATATCCTCTTAAAGTATAAATATAAAAGAATAAACTTCACGTTTCTGATATAACCAAAAGGAACAGTCCCATCCTTAATAATTCTATCATAAAAAGCTAAAACTGGTTTTAGTTAAACAGTAAACCAGTTAGTTAAACAGTAAACCAGTTTAGTTAAACAGTAAACCAGTTTAGTTAAACAGTTTTTAAAGAGCCTTGAAGGAGAACTGTCCTTAGTACAATGTAAACAAGTGGTTCCCAATTTTACTGGACCAATGGACCACACATAGATGTCACAATTTTGCACAGATCACCAGTTTGAAAATCTCTAGTGTAAACCAAAAATCTGGAAATGGCCCTGGAAAAGCTTCCCATTCAAATTTAAACTTCATTCTGAACAATGGGGAGCAGACAATCAAAAGCTACCTTAAGAATTTTCAGAACTGACCATGACTCACTTTCAGTGATTGTTAAGAAATTTACAAGTAACCAATCAGTTTTTTGCTACTACATTTTAGGCTTCAGATTGATGGAATATCTTTCTGCAAACCACTATCAGCTTTCCATTCTAAACCCCTAGACCTATATACATCCTAACTGTCTTCATTTAAAGATAATTAGTTTGGGTTTTTTGCAACACACCTGTAATAAAAGACTGACAATGCCAGCTGTATTCACTGGAATTATTATACAAATAAGTCTACACTATTACTGCACACCTAGACATTTTCATGTATACACACACACACACACACACATGCATGCACATCCTGCCCATTTTTTTTTTTTTTTGGTTTTTTTTGTTTTGTTTTGTTTTGTTTTTACAGGTAACAGGTAAAATTAGCATTAGAAATGGATTCAATGACAACAGCAATGCTTTCCAGTCCTCCCTCCCTCTTTCATGTGGATTTACACTAATTTCTCCAGGATGGTGTAATAAATAGGGGTGCGCTGATAAAGATTTTTTTGGCCAATACCAATGGCTGGTTATTAACCAGCCATATTGGCTGATACTGATCCAATAGCTGATATGCAGCCAGGCACCTTGGAGAGCAGCATGTGGCTGGTAAGTCTGTGGGAGGAAGGGGCGTGGGGAAGGGAAGAGGAGTGGTGGGGGCAGATCCAGATCCCCAGAGTAAAGGAGGAAATGGTAATGAGGCAGAAGCAGGCACTACCCAGCCAGGGCAGGGCTAGAGATGCGGACACCTCATCTGGGAGGTACAGGGGGGAAGCTCCCCAGGCCACTGCATGCACCCCAAGAGAGGCACAGGGAGCATGTACTCCCCCCCCCGAGCAT
Source organism: Crocodylus porosus (assembly GCF_001723895.1). Classification (NCBI taxonomy): domain Eukaryota; kingdom Metazoa; phylum Chordata; order Crocodylia; family Crocodylidae; genus Crocodylus; species Crocodylus porosus. The sequence continues at coordinate 49,031,513 of NW_017728918.1, read as the reverse complement.
GTCCCGTCAGGGTGAGGCTGGGCTGCCTGCTGGGGAACTCAGGGGCTGTGCCGGCCTCTCCCCAGAGATGGGGGCTGGGCAGAGGCTACATTTGGGGCAGGGCAGGTCGCGGTGGTGCTGGGATGAGTGGCTATGGCAAATTATGGGGTGTCTGTATCCCACCCTGTAGCCAACACTCCCAGCTCCAAAAATGCAACCCCGGCCCAGCCCGCCAGGAAGAGACCAGCGCAATCCCCAGCCCTGAGCCCGCAGCAGTCCGTCCACCCTTGCCCTACGCACAAATCCAGTATGCACATGCCCCCCACGCCTCCCTCTACGGTGTGTGCAGCAGCAGAGAGCTGACCCCATCCCATGCACCCTGGATGAGTGCCAGTGGCTCCATCCTGCATCTCACCCTGGTACAGTTGGGCAGCACCTGTTCCTGCCCCAGCCCCACTCCCTCCCTCACTGTGGGGGCCTCAGTCTGCCCCCACCCCCCATGCCCTTTCCTCACCCACACCTCCCCCAGAGACTTACTAGCTGGATGCTGCTCTCCAAGCTGCCTGGTTGCATTCCCAGACATGTGCATGCTGTGACTACACATATGCACACAGCATTTATAGGTGATATTATCAGCTATACCAACCAAAAAAAGCCAATTGCCAATAATGTCAATTTTTCTTTTATTGGTGCCGATCTGATATGGACTAATATATCACTGCAAAAATATCAGTGCACCTTTAGTAATAAATGAAGATTACTTACACAAACAATTTTTAAAACATACTTTTGAAATGGCTCTCAGAGCTACCACAACAATCCAATGTTTTCTACTAATTACATTCAAGGCAGGTGTGCTGAGTCTGTACCCTTCCTAATAAATACAGGCAGAAAAAAATTGCGTGCTCTTCTGACAGCTATTAAGAGATGTGCCCTCAAACATTACAGCTAAAGCAATTCTACATTTAAAAGAATTTGTGCTACTACTTCCAATTTATAGAGGATTAGCAGCACCAATCTCTTGTTAAATCTCAAGCCACTTGAGCTGTAATTCAACTATTACAACTTGACTAGTGAGGTTGGATGAGGAGCATTAGACACAGAATCCTGCTGGGGAAAGGAATGAGAAAAAAAGGGAAGAATAATTAAGAAAGAAGAAATAAAGACTGGGAAATAGAAAATGAAATAAAAAATATCTTAAGAGGACAAAAGACAGAAGTAATGAGAAAAATAAAGTGAAAATACATAAAGAAACATAACAGACTGAAAGAAAAAATATCTTAAGATCAATAATAAAAATGAGCAAACAAGCAAAAGAGGGTGATAATCTATAAAGAAATGTAACAAATCAAAAAGAAAAAGTGAGAATATTTTGTTTTGTGTAGTTAAGTGAAATGAGTTATACAGCAGTGGCTGTGTACAACTAAGATGGAAAGACAAATGGAAAAAAACTGAGCAAGCTGCAAAGATACAGAAAGATGTGTAACTTGCAATCAACTTAATGTTTAAAATCTCTTAATAAACCAAAGTATTGTAATGATTCTTAGAAAAAAAACAGTGGTAATTTGTTAATATCTGATATTATAAAGCTGCACTAACTGTACTGTTAAAAAATTGCTATTGGCATCTTACTGAAGTAAACATTTATCTTTACTTGCATCTTTAAAAAAAAGAGTGGGAAGGGGAGGTACTTTTCTTTATTAACATAACGTTGCACAAAAGAGAGAGGTAATACAGCATTACAGTATCCTGGGACAGGAGGCGGCAGGGAAGAGGCAAATTCTTATATGCCACAGCCTCCAAATAAGACATGCACCTTGTTTTTTGGAAGGCAGGATAAAGGGAGAGAAAAAAATAATTTTCCAGAATTATGGCTGACTACATGCAGCAGCTCACTTGCTGTTTCAGGCACAAGCTATAATGGTAATCCTCTATTAACCTCCAAAGAAACTGGTAGCAGCTAATGCCAATTCCTCAGCAACTATGAGCAGCCTGCTGGGCCAAACAGAAGCAGAAGCCATTTTGGCAGCCACTAGAGCAATGTCTCCATCCATTTATTCCAGCCAAGCAAAATCAGCTTCCCTATTTATGGCATGCACCCCAATACTGGAGGGCTAAAGGGGGTTGGATATATAGTATACAAGTAAAAACAATAAGTTACATATCTTTACTGGTTTACAAGTTATCGACTACGTATAGAGACATACCGAGAGCACATGCTTAAAAGCTTTAGACCAGGGGTGGACAAAATATGGCCTACGGGCCGAATCCAGCCAGCAAGGCCATTCTATCCAGCCCACAGGGCCCCTAAAGAAAATGTAGAAAATTTATATTTCTCTTCCCATGGTTCCTGCAAAAAAATGCAGTGTGGGGCGCCAGGCATGGGGCAGGGAGGAGCTGCTGTTCAGCCTTCACAAGAGAAGGCTGAGGGGGGACCTGGTGACTGTCTATAAACTCACTAGGGGGGACCAGAAGGGTTTGGGAGAGACCTTGTTTCCCCTAGCGCCCCCTGGCATAACAAGGTATAACAGACATAAATTGTTGGAGAGTAGGTTTAGATTAGACATCCGTAAGAGCTACTTCACAGTTACGGAGGCTAGGATCTGGAACCAACTTCCAAGGGAAGTGGTCCTGGCTCCTACCCAGGGATTCTAAGAAGAGGCTTGATGCCTACCTAGCTGGAGTCATTTGAGCTCAGTTTTTCTGCTTCCCAGGCAGGGGGTCAGACTTGAAGATCAACAAGTTCCCTTCCAACCCTATTTCTATGATTCTATGATCAGTCCTGACACAACAAAAGATGTAACGCACTAACCTGCCACAGATAAAGCAAGGGAAACCACAGGAGCCAACATCCTGCTTCTGTAAAAGATTCTTATTATACACTTAAGAGATCTGAGGTAGAGCATCATGCCTCCCCACTACAGAGGAAGGTAAAAAAGCCAACAGCTGTCTGAACAGTGAAGAAGCTAGTTGCTGCACAGGGGAGGGTATCACCTTTCTTTCCACTTCTTCACTGTTAGGTCCCATATTTAGGTCCCGAGGTTTCCATCCAGGTCCTGGTCTGCCTTTGTGTGGACTGCAGCCTGCACATTCCTGCCAAACACAGCGAAGTGGGAAAGTGCTTGCAGTGTGAGAGATGTCTCTCAGTGGGTTCTGTCAGGAACCAAATAATGGAGCTGTAAGTGGTGCTGGCTAGGCTCAGAAGCATCTGAGCATTAGGACTTCATGAGCTTAAAGCATCATGGAAAGGGAACAGACAGAGAAGGCACTGAAGGACAAAGACCCCAATACTCATGGAAGAGGAGTTGACAGCTTGTCACTTCTAGCAACAAACAGTACTACTACTCTTCAAAACCTGCAGCTGTTCAGCTGGAGAACAGGTCAAGGCCCTGACATCACATGAGAAGAAGCCTACTCCAGTGGCAGCAGAAACTAGGCTATGTAGACCAAAGGCAGAAATATCAAGACCACTGCCACCAAGAGGAAGCAATGCATCAGTGTGGTTGACAACTCACTCCTGCAGGGCACAGAGTCATCCATCTGCCCATCAGGAGGCCTGCTGCCTGCCAGGAGCCCACAACCAAGACATCATGGAAAGGTTGCAGCAACTCATCCAGCCCTCTACTACCCTATGATGCTCATCCATTTGGGCACCAGTGGTACTGCCAGGGTAACTTGTGTAGATCAAAAGTGACTACATGCCTTTGGGTGCAAGGGTGAAAGAGACAGAGGCCCAGGTGATATTTTTGTTGATCCTTCTGGTCATGGGTAAAGAAGACTGCTTTGAGATCAACATATGGCTGCATGAATGGTGTTACCAGCAGGGATTTGGGTTTCTCTGATTATAGGGTAGTATTCCAAGAAACAGGATGGCAGGGAGGGGAGAGAAAGAGACTGGGTCCACCTGACAAACAGGGGGAACAGTGTCCTAATATACATACTCACTAACTTAGTGATTTTTTTTTTTTTCTGTTTTTTTGCACCGGTCCTGAAAGCACTGCAATACCAGGTCAATGCATGGAGTGGATGGAGCACGCTCCGGTTCCACCACCCAATACCAAAAAGAATCTGCTCAATATAGACCTCCTATGGAGGACATATCAGAGACAATTATCCTGGGGAGCTCGCCTACGTGGTCACCTGCTTCCCCTGCCAGGTAAGTATATGATGAGAGCTTTAAAACTAGGGTTAGTGGGGGATGGAGACATGCACAAAGGTAAGTAAAGAGCCAGGGGACCAGGATAAAAGACTAAATAAGAGGGGGTGAGCCTTAGAAATGCACCCAGGAATAAGTTAGGGCAATTTGTTAGTTACCCAAATTGTTTATATACTAATGCGAGAAGCAAGGAGAATAAACAGGAGTAATGAAGGTCCCAGTAACTGAGATACCAAAGTTGTAGTGGGATACCTCATATGATAGGAGTGCTGTCCTGGACGGGTAAAACTTGCTAGGAAGGTCAGGCAAGGCAAGGCAAAAAAAAAAGGAGGCATTTCCCTGAATATAAAAGGAGATGTACACATGGTCTGAGGTACAGTGAAGCAGGAGCTAGGCATGCTGGAGGCCTGTAAGTGTAGGTCAGAACGGAGAGCAATACAAGTGATGTCATGGCGGATATCGGGAAGCTCTTCTAGACTTGCTGCTCACAAACAGGGAGGAACTAACTGAGAATGAAAGTGGAAGATAACTTGGATGACAGTGACCAAAAAATGAGAGCTAATTGAAGCAGATACTTCTGAAGTCGTTAGGAGGTGAACTATATCCAATTCATCAGATTAATCATGAACATTTGAGGGATATTTTTGCCACTCTGTATTAGGAGAACATCAAATGAGTGCTACAGCCATATGCCATTAGCTTGGAGTTTTCTTCACTTTCTTCCAGGTGTCTTCTTATCTTTGATTTCTTCTCTCTTTTATGGCCTGGCAAGCCTGCTGCAATGATAGGTTTTCCCTACTACCATACTATTCGCTCGCTAGATCTCAAGTCAATGAAGACGCTATACTCAAACTTATCCCTCAAGACTTCTGGAATATTCTGCTCAAAATGTTTCTCTCTTGTTTCTACTGCCCTTCCCTCTTTGCATTTATCTCCAGACTCCTCCTTCTTGCCCAGATCTACTCTATCCCCAAAAATCCTCTATTCAATTAACTTCCTGAAACTTTGCACTTTTAGAGATGGGTAAGGGCTTGACTGTGGGTACACAAACTTGCAGAGAGACAATATGGCTGATGGGTAGGTAATCAGATCTGTTATCTCATCTCCATATACTGCTGTTAACAAGGATGTCTTTGGAGACGCAAATCCACCGTTTGAGAACTGAAACTAAGCATCACAAAGGCATACTGGGATCTTCTAGACTGAGTCCCATTGGGTAGAGTGGTTTTCTTTGATCTTGACTAATCTATAAAGGAGCCTCTGGGAATGCCATAAGATTGGGCCCCTAATATAGGTCACAGCAGGCCATGGATTATTTATAAAACTTTTCTGAAAAGGTTACTAAATATGTTGTCTCAAATAGTATATAGTTAGAAGTTATAATCCCTATTCCATGGTGATATCTTTAAGCTTTAACATCTCTTAAATTAAAACTATATTTATATAGGCTTATATTTTAAACATCTTTAAAAAATACAATTAAAAAATCTGATTTAAATTTTAAAAAAATCGGGGGGGGGGGGGCTTATTTTTAAAAAAAAAAAAAAAAAAAGGTGGTTTTTATTCATCCTGTTTCAAAATTAAATCAACCAGCTCTAGGGTAACTCTCTTTCTGAAGGTAAGATAATAATGAGTGAAGAAGCTTAGTGAATGAGGTCCTGAGAGATACTGAAGTATCCATGATGGTAAGAAAGTTGATTTATGGAGAGATGAGCAGGATTACCGAAGCCTGATATTGCCTTGTATTTCTGGTTACGCTAACTATGAAGAGAAAGATAGTTATTTCTGCAGACATGTTCAAAAGAATGTCTCCTTTAAAGGCCTCTGATTGTCAAACCCAGAAGAACTTGGTTAATCTTTCTGAGAGACTCAGCTGCAAAGATATATATTTGCCGAAAGATTATGAATAGCATCCCTCCTCCCATATCAGTTGTGGCAAAAATACCAGTCAACCTAAAGGTTGATCTTGGGGAGGAGAGGGGAGTGATATGGGTGAGACCCAAGAGCTTGACCCCTCACCCACACCTCAGTAACTGAGTTGAGTCATGGTTGCTCCGATGTTACTTTCCATTGAAATTATCGCAAATGATATCACTTGTTTGAATTATAAGAGGTTCTATTCTAAGCTTTTATCCAGTCACTGGTATAGACTGCTGAAAGATCTACCACAAGTTTGCCCATGAAGAAATATTAAACAGTGAAAGATAATCATAAACAGACTACTGAAAGTTCAAAGGGATTCTCAATAAATTATAGAGGTGCACAGATATATGGGTGCCATATCGGATCAGCACTAATAAAAGGAAAATTAACATCATTGGCTATAAGCTTTTTTGGGCTGGTGTAGGCAATAATGTACTAATAAATATAATATGTCTTCTGGCCAGGGCCCCCAATAGCCACATGCATGTGTATTGTTGCACACATGCACGCGGACAGGAACGCAGCCGATCAGCGTGGAGAGCAGTGCTGTACAGGTAAGTCTGTGAAGGGTAAGGGGCATAGGGAAGGGAAAGGGGGTGAGGGGCAGATACATGTCCCCACAATGAGGGAGGGAGTGGGACGGGGCAGGGTGGTGAATGGGACTCCGGGGCTATGAGTGGGACGGAGCTCATTCAGTGAGCTTTAGTACAAGCACCACCACCACCATTTTTAAAGTGCCGGGACACTTTTAACAGAAGCAAAGCTCAGGCGGATGCAGGCTGTCCACTGTGGGCTCAGGGCTCTCCACTTTGCCCCAGGAGTTGTATGCTAGCCGCACACCCACTGCCCATCCAGCAATAGGAAGCACAGCTCTCTACTGCCACTACTGCCAGACAGGCAGGGAATGCAGCACAGCCACATGTAGCTCTTGGGACAAAGGCAGCAGGGCAGAAAGCCCCAAGCCTGCAGTGGGCAGCCCACATCCACCCTCACTCTGCTCAGCTCAGTTTTGCTCCAGTTAAAAATGTCCTGGCACTTTAAAATGGTGGTGGTAGCAGCACTTGAACTAAAGCTCATTTGATCAAGTGCCTCCACTGCCATTTTTAAGCACCAGGACTCTGATCCCTTGGATGAGCCACCTGCAGCTCTGCCCCACTCCCCACCCCAAGGTCCCATTCAGTGCCCTGCTCCAGCTCCAGCCCCTGCCCACTCCCTCCCTCACCATGGGGGCCTCAATCTGCCCTCCCACCCCCGTTTCTCTCCAGATTTACCTGCAAGAGGATGCTCTCCATCCTGCCCACCTGAATTCCTGTAAATCAGTTATCAGATCAGTACCAGCCAATATGCCTGGTGAATAATCAGCTATCGGTGTTGGCCAAGAAAAATCTTTATCAGTGCACCCCTGATAAATGATACTTCTCTATCTCAATAGATCAAGAGATAGATATAGTTTATTAGGGGTGCACTGATAAAGAATTTCTTGGCCAATATATATACAACATGTAAGTAAATCAGATAGCTTCAGTGCTTATCAGGAATTCTGAAGCAGGTGGTGGTGGAACTTTGCCCGAGGGATTTTTCTGTTCATGTCACTATAATGCCAAACACCTGAAGATACTGTTGTGCTGATACCTGGGAGCAGTACAAAATAAACCACTCAGTCAAAACTTCATTTTCTATTTTCTTTTCTCTTCAGAAAATCATGTTAGGCCACGGTAGTGTCTAAGATGTGATATAAAGACCTTTCTGATAGTTTATTATAAAACCCAAATTCTCCATACATAACAAATGCCTAAAAGCCTATGCTAAACCTCTCTAAAATTCTGAAAGAACCTTTTATTTACTTTCACTGAAGCCATCAGTTCATGCCCTCAGGGCCTATTCCAAAGCAATTAAACTGTCTGGGCCTAAATCCTGCATTCAATATTAGTACTATGCACTGTGAAAGACTAGCATTCTACTTTGCTGATAAAAATGCAGAACATTTACTGGAATAGCAATATATCTGCATCAACTATCTCCTGTAACCAACCATCAGTCTACTTGAATCCCTTCAGTTCAGCAGATTCACAAAGGAAGAAGATCTGGACAACCTTAAAAATAAAGAAGTCAGCAACTTTTCAGAGCCACAGGCTGGAAGAACTCAGCTTGGGTTTGAGGCAGGCCAATTTTGCAACCCAACACCTGTCACAGTTTTTCCCTACTGCCACTGGTCCCCGCCTCCACGTTGCAGCACGAACACAATTCCCAGCCACTAAACCCCAAAGTAGCTTGTCACCAAGCACAGGCAAGGATCCCTGCCATCCAATCTCTTCAGAAGCTGTGCAGGTAGCACCATGGACCCTATGTTGCTGATCCCACCCCTTAACAAATCTTATCCCAACACCCATGAAAAAGTCATAAATAACTGCTGCCCCTCTGCACCAACACAGACAACAGACCATTCAGAAAAAGAAGTGTCCTTTCTCCATCACCAAAGTACCTCAAGGTGCCAGCCACACACAGGAAGGCCAGGTCCCTGGGGTCCCCTGGCCCCAACCTACAGGCTGCACAGCAGTACATGGCCCTCCACCTCCAGCTGTGCAGCACACAGTCTTCTGCTCCCAGATGGGAGTGGGGGGGGGCCATCCTCCATTGCAATGCTATGGGAGGAGCAGCTGGAAGGGGTCACACGATGCCAGTTGTATAGCCCAGCTTTAAATACATAATACTATCAAATGTCCCATTGTAGAGAATGATGAGTTGCCAGTTACAGGCCAACTACAGCCTCTTAACAAAAGCAACAACACTCCAGACCAGATGCAACTACATTCAAGACATGATATGGAACTTCATGAAACCACGTTTGTGGCACAGGCCGATAAACACAATCTTTTCTTGTCCCCTCTAACCAGCTAATATCTATTCTCATTTTCTATATTTCTCCGTAATAGGCATCTCTTTAAACTAGGAGCATCAAGCTCATTGGACCCAAGAGACTGAACAGCCTGTGAGCAGCAGCAATGGCAATAATGGTTGTGGATGCCAGAGCTGGTGTTTCTGCATGGCTCTAGAACCGAGGGAACTAATGCTGCTGCCACGGGGGCTCTGGCAGGGGAGTGTTCCAGCCCTGAAGAAGCCTCATAGCCCAGATGAGACACCTCTGTAGACCAGATGCAGCCCACAGGCTATGTTGGACATCTCTGCTTCAGACCAAGAAATATTACTGGAGTTGGCCACTGAGAGGTGGCAGGGACCTGGGTAAAGTGTTTATTTGGTTTGAGTCCTTCCTGGAGGGACACACCAAATGAACAGTGATAGGGTTTAAACCTTTATCACAAGGTTCCTTGTTTGTGCAACCTACGAAGATCTCTCTGGTCCTATTCAACATCTACATGCAACCCTGAGATGAACCAGGGTAGCTCCTGAGAGGACTTGCACTTAAGTAGCACCAACATACAGATAACGCAATGCTTGCCGTACCATAACAATCTAGGGCTTTATCACTACTACCAAGATAGCACAATGCTTGAAGAACAGCTGGCTGAACTCGAACCTGAGTTACAATGTTGACACTGGTAGGCAAAAGAAAGGATTTTGAAGATTCTGGAGTAATAGACCAGTCTCTTTTGTTTGAAGGCACATTTCCACCCCTGGTCAATTTAGTATTTAATGCAGGGGTACTCTTGGATTCTTCATTGGCCACAGACATGTTCAGTTTCTCCTGGGAGAATCACTGCTTTCCCAGGAGAAACAAGTATAGAGATTTTCAGGATTTGTCTCTCAAAGCAAAAGTGACCACTCCAGGAAAAGAATAACCTGGGAACAACTGGGGTTAAATCACTCCCGGAGAGTTTTTCTTGAGAAAGCAAATGTCTGTATGCATTCTGTTCTGAGAGAAGCCACAATACAGTCCTCTGCATCCCAGGGTGTTTTGCTCCTCCCTCCCATGTGGGAGGCTGTACTGCATGCTGGACTCTACTACTCCAGCAAAGCAGGAAGCAGAATACACTTGCTTCACAATCCTCACATTAGTCTGTGTCTCCCTGCAGTACAACTGAGCAATAAGGTAGACTGAGGGAGTCTGCAGAATGCATAAAGATGTGTTGCATAAGGGCCCCCTGGCTGAATAGCATCAACACCACAAGCTCTCAGCATTTGAATGTCTGTCCGGATCAGTTTATCAGAATGATCTTAATTCTCCCAGATCATTTGAATGTGTGCATCAGTGGCTGCATACACAGCCATATAAGAAGCTCTTGCATACAAGCATAGGCAGAGAGAGAAAAAAATTCTTGGGGGGGGGGGGGCTGAGCACACGCATGCACCACCACCACCCCGCCAGTGGGTAAGTCCGTGCGGGAAAGGGCAAGGGGAGGCGAGGGGTAAGGGCTGTGGGGGTGGGGCGGAGGGGGAGACCAAGGCCCCCACAGTGAGCAGGGGCTGAGGTGAGTGGGGCCCTGGCCAAGTTGGGTGATGGGACAAGCAAAGGCCAAGAGGGGTCCATCAGACTATTGCTTGAATATTCTAACACCATAACACCAGCACTTCATTTTCGGACACCATGATCAATATCCAAGATAGTAAAATTCAAACCATCATATACAAGAAACCCATGGACCAACATACTTATCTATACGGAACACGCAAATCACCCTAAATACACCAAGAAAGCTGTAATTTACAGCTAGGCTCTCTGATACCACCAAATTTGCAGCAAGGAGAATACTCATGATCGCCAACTCACAAATCTCAAAAGGGTCTTCAGCCAACAAAGACACTTCTCCAGAGAGATAGATCTTTTGAAAGAGCCACCTGGATACCTCATGGAAACCTGCTGCAGTACAAAAAAGAAAATCCCCACAAATCGCACACCATGATGACACATCATCCTTCCCTGGAACCTGCATGGAAAATCCTCAAACAACTGCAACCTATACTAGAAGACGACCTCATTCTTAAAGAGATCTTTCCAGAACCACCCATCCTAGCCTTTAAAAAAGCACTGAAGCTCACCAACCTCATCACCAGAAGCAAACTCCCTATGACCAAAACCACATCAAAAGGATCCTGACCATACTAGGGCAAGCAATGCAATACCTGTCAACATACCTCCACCACCCCACCAATAACTACATCCCACAACAGAACCATCAACATTCCTGGATCCTATACCTAAACCTCCAGAAATGTTATACATCTCATCCAGTGCACCCTGGTGGGAAATATGTAGGAGAAACCAGACAACAACTGCGTACCAGAATGGGTGCACACCAAAAATGTATCAAAGACAAGAATACCCAACTACCTGTGTGCACACTTCTCACAGGACAATCACTCCCTTCTCCTATCTCTCAGTTCCAATCCTCAAAGGGAATTTACAACACACCTTTCGTAGATGAGCCTACAAATTTCACTTCATCAACCTACTGGATCCTAAAAATCATAGACTCAATATTGACATTAGATTTATGACACATTACAACCTACCTGACATCTGATTCACCTGGTACCTGCCTGACCTGACCTCTCACATCTCTCTTTTCCCCCTGACCTTTTAACCCCTCCCCCTCCTTTCTTCCCTTTTTCTTCCTGGTTCCCTACCATCTCCTTTTTACTTATGGCCTCTTTTTCACAGTATTACCACTGTACTGTTTTCCCCCTTCGGCCTTTTTTTCCCCCTTCCTGTTTTTCTTCGCTCTCCCTTCCCAGCTTTACCTTCTGTTTATCCAATTCCTACCCTTTTATATTTTCACTGACATCCTGTCACATTTTTAGCTTTTCTCATTCCTGCTTTCTTCATCTCCAACTATTCCTTTTCACAGACAGCCTTTTTCCCACCTTGTATTTTATCACTGTTGTCTCCCTCTGACCGTTTTTTCCCCTCCTCATTCCTCCTGCTCTCTTCTCCCTCGTCTTGCTTATCTCTACCTATTTACATTTTCACTGGCATCCCTCCATACTTTTAGCTTCTCTCAGACCAGCAGAGACTCCCAATGCCTGATGAAGGGTGACTGTGCCTGAAAGCTTGCTAGGAACTTTTCCCCAACTACTCAGTCTAATAAAAGATGTCACATCTAACCAAAAATCCTTGCTTGCCTAAGAGACTGACTGAAGTTTTAAGATGAAGACCTAAGACACAACATAATTCTCTAAGAGCAAATCTCTTCTGCTGATAGATTTTTCTCTGGATCCAGTCCAAGACTGTAGAATAATTTCCTACTGCAACTTAGAACAATCAGAAACCTTACCGTTATCCATTCAAGCACATGTACTTTTCTGACTTTTCCTTCTTTAATAATAATACATAGGAATGTGCACATTTAAAGAGAAAACCCTAAAGCGTAACCAAAATATGACACCCCACTGCACACACTTCTCCCTGGGGAGAGAAATGGAGAAAAGACAACACATGACTCACATAGTCATATTGCCAAACTCACTACTAGATAGCAAATGCAGTACAAAGACCCAAACAATAAAAAAAAAAAGAGTTGGGTCAGGAGGCACAGCAGTGTATCACCTTGAATGACTATTTTCTACAGAGCCTAGGGGCTACATAGGAAGTTTTGATGAGCTTCTGCAGGCCAGATAAGCAACACCCCCCAACCCCTCGCAAAACATTTTACCAAAACTCTATACGTGGGATGGCGTCATGGGGGGACTGGTGGGTGAGTAGTGGTGTTTGAAAACAAGATAGGCAATCTGCTCCCTGCACACTCCTGCTCTGTGTAGGAGTGGGGGGAGGGGAACCTGCGTGCACGTGCGTGTGGGGGGTGGGAAGCGGGGCACGGGTGGGAAGCACGTGCAATAGAGCTCACCTGAGCGGTGAGGTCTGTGGCACTCTGCATGGGGCTGAGCTCTGCCAGCTCCCACCAGGGGTTGGGCTTGGTCCCATGTAAAGTGGTGTGGGGGGCAGCCATGGGCTAGATTCAGTCAACTGGCAGACGCACCCTGTAGGCCAGATCCAATCAGCTGGCACGCCATATCCAGCTCATGGGCTATATTTTGCCCACCCCAGTCTAGATCCTAGTATATGTGCATAACTTCTCAGACTTACCAGATGAGCCATCAATTACCGGAACACTTTAGCAGTGAAGATAAGACACAAATACATTGTTTTGAACCAAATAATGTTATTCTCAACTGCAAACCATAGATTGCTACTGGCAATTCCTATCTTAAAATATGAAGACAGACCTTGAGATCTATAAAGGAGAGCGAGACACTGCATTCAATCCATACTGAATTTCAGAACTGTACTCCAAAATTTAAGCTTTTGATTAAAACAGAGAATGTGCCTCAGCCTTTAGGATTCAAAGAAAATCTTGAAATTGTAAACTGAGTATAAACAAGTTGTCTTTGAGTCTTCAAAGAGTCTGAAACAATAGCTCTAACTTAGGTAAAGCAACCCATTCATTATAATAGGGCAACAAGCTTGAAAATTAAATATGATAATTTAAATATCAGTATTGTTACTAATTCCACTGCTGATCACTTCTGATGAAACATCCAGTTACTTTGCCAGTGTTAACTCTATTCCATGCAGCTGATTTGTGCCTTTTCCCTGATAGGTTATACTATACAAAATGTTGAAATGGAAGAGTGAACATACAAGAACTGCATGAAATACACTGTATTTACTATAAAAGTAAAATACAAGTGCTATCGTCTTATAATATATATTTTCACACGCCAAAATTTAAAATCTGCACTTATCTGAACAAAACTTGCACAGAATTTATACCAGAGTTATATAACCCAGGAATTTTGTTATAGAATTTACGTTCAGCAGGACATAGTACAAGGACACGTGAGTACATGACTTTTTGGAGGGTACAGAGGGTGGGAGGCAGGGTAGCGGAAGTTACGTAGTAAAAGGTTTTGATAAAATATGGTCAGATTTTTAGGGATGCACTGATAGACATTTTGGGGACCAATGTTTCCTTAAAAACCAGCTATCAGTATGTTGGCTGATACTGATCTGATTTCCGATACAGCGTGGAGAGCTGCATGCAGCTGGTAAGTCTCTTGCGTTAGAAGGGGAAGAGGGAGGGAAGGGGCCTGAGGGGGACAGATCATCGTCCCCTGTGGTGAAGGAGGGATTGGGGCAGGGGCTGGGGTAGGCTCAGCCCAGCTGGACTGGGGTGGGATGCGGGACAGAGCCACAGGTCACTGGTG
>NW_017728918.1:49010689-49017195 GCF_001723895.1 Crocodylus porosus | reverse complement strand
GGGGTGGGATGCGGGACAGAGCCACAGGTCACTGGTGGGGGGTACGGGAAGGGGAGGGGCAGCTCCCACAACTGTGAGCATCCTGGGAGGGCACCTGGGGGGTGGGGGCCATGTGACCCCCAGATCTGTGAGGAGCGGGGCTGGGGAGCTGCAGCTGCACCAGGCTCAGGGTGGGGGCTACAAAGGGGGCTGCAACCACCCCAAATTTTGCCAGAGCACCCTGCCAGCACTACCACTACACATCTGGCACAGCCCTGGCTCTTCCCAGCTCAACCCCTGCCTCCCACACACATGCTGTGAAGAGCCAGGGCTGCACCAGACATGCGGCTGCAGCGCTGGGAGGGGGCTATAGCAAAATCTGGGGTGGTCGCAGCCCCCTCTGCAGCCTCCGCCAAGAAGAGCCCAGTGCAGCCCCGACTCCAGCCCACAGCTGCAGCCCTCCTGCTGCACCCCACACAGATCCAGGGGACACACGCCCTACCTCACCCTCCCAGGATACAAGCAGCAGCATGAGCTGCCCCTATCCTCCCCATCCAATGAGCCGTGGCTCCATCCTGTGCCTCACACCACCACAGCTGGGCAGCACCTGCCCCAGTCTCTCCCTCACTGCAGGGGGTGTTGATCTGCCACCCCCCATAGCCCTTCCCTCCCCTCCCCTTCCACCACAACGAACTTACCAGCTGCACACAGCTCTTCATGCTGCCAGGCTCTGCTCTTCATTGTACTGTGTGCTGTACTGTGCGCACGCACAGGTATTTATCGGCTAAATTATTGGCTGATGTTTTACAAGGCCAATTTCTGATACAGTCAATTTTCTTTATATCAATACCGATCTGATATCGGACCGGTGTATCGGTGCACCTCTACAGATTTTATGTCTGTTACTATTATTCATGTCCATTTTTTCAGAAGTCTTCAAAACATATATAAAATGACATACATTTTACACACATACACCTGTACAAACACACGTTTTATATATAAAAAAACACAGGTATAATCAAGACTATGTACACTTTTGACTCATCTTAGCAGAAGTACCTGAATTCCCAAGCAGAAGAAATGAGCTACAAGTTCAATTACAGCCTTTGCTTCATCACTATTCATATAATCCAATTTTGCCACAGTCCATAAGCAGAAAGACAGAAGTGAATATTTGATTTTTTTTTTTTTTTTTTACATTAAAATAGACAGGATTACTATTTAGGGGGTGGTTTTTGGAATCATGGTATTGCAGGAGTGTAGAAAGAATGATAAAGAAAAGGGAGGCAAGGGACAGTATTACCTGAAACTGTCTTTAGTCATTATAAAAAAGAAATAAGAGTCAGCCACTTAGCTTTCTTTTATAGTTCAAATTTATAATTGTTTTAATCATTATTTTCTGGATTTGTTGTTAGCTGCTGCTACAAAACGAAAGCTGAGTGGAGATTTTAGTTCATTCTATGTCCTACAGAAATAATTCAAGTGCTAATTGTGACAAAATAATTCAAGAGCTATATACAATTCTGTTGAGAGATATAATTCAAGTGCTAATTGTAATTCTCATGGTCGTGATTTACTCAGAGTAAGTTGATAAATGTTTAAGTAACTTTTAAAGATGTTGATATAAAATGAAATTATAACTATGGCCACCAAAGACCACAAAGCACTATCACTTTTTCTGATATCATCTCAGCACTAGAACTAAGACTATCACTGTGTCCCAGAAACTAGAACAATGGATTGTAACTAGTACCCCTATTACTAACTCTGTGTTACTTCAGTTTTAAAAGTAGCTGATTACATAAATAATATACCTAACTAGTAAACTAGTAAAAGTAAAGCATGTCACTATCTGATTGAGGGAAAATGTACACAAAGAAAAGCCTAAGAAGGATTCAGACTGTACCTCCCTCTATCACAAGCATGAAGTCCCCTTTTGTAAATATTGTTATCTTCAAGAGAAATGAAGGGAGTTTTAATGCCTGAGACCTAATCCATAAAACAGAGAAGGGGTAAACCCCCAACTCATTTTATTCTACATTAACAAAAAGGGATGGCACTAAGTATTACTGTATTTTTAACTGGAATCTTAAAAAATTGTAAGATTTACCTGTTGAACAAGGCATCTGGAAATTGGGATCATTGCTATCCAAAACAGGCAAACAGAACTGGGCACTTGCAGATCCTAGCATAGGATCCTTATCGCTGAGCATGTTCTTCAGCGAATCCTCTAAGACATTTTGACTTGTACTAAAATCCTCACAGACTTCATTCTCCAGGTTGGATCCTAGAAATAGGGCATCATCTAAGTGTTCAGTAGGAATTAAATGGTTAAATGTATCAACTATATCCATGAAGACTCCTGTGTATCTTTCAGCCCTATAGAAAGACAAGAAAAATACGATAAGAAAATAAACTACAAACTGTAAATCACCCAAGAAACCAACAAGTTGTTCTGGTTCTTGAGGTTTTTTAAAGAATGCTTAAGATTTGCCAGAATTCTAACAATAAATATCTACTTACAACTTAGAACAAATTCCTGTAAACCTAACAGCTGAGTTTTCAAAAATTATTTTCTCTATCAGCTTGTATACATAAGCTTATTATTATAGGCTAATCTTTCACCAGCAAAACGGATATACATATATTATATGAACAAATAATAAACTGAAACATTTCCAAAAATGCTGTTTGCATCTCAATCAGATAAGGGGTAAACCAAGGATAATCAAATATGGGTCAAACATCTTGAGAGCAGTCTTCGCTTCAGCTTGAAAAATAAAGTGGCTGACTACTGTCAATTACCACTAACGTTAATACGCTAACATAAATGAAGTCAAAAGAGCTAGCAAGACTGGGCACAAAAATGGAAATAATACTTGGCAAGATCTGAAAATCTACATGGAATAGTGTGATACAAGGCTTACCTAATAACATACTTCACCTAGCATTGTGCTTAGTAAATTTACTGTATTTCTATAAACAAATGCATGTGCTGTGTCCAAAATGATGGCCACAAGTCAGTCAATGAAAAGTCTATCATTGACTTAAAATTTTACCATTTTTAGTTGAAGTTGCTCTGCTCTATAATATAACTTTACTAGTAAACTTTACTAGCACATGAATTCTGTGGCAAGGCCTGCCCTACTCTCTGTTGCAAACCTTGGTTAAAAAAACTGAAAATTATCTTGTGGATTCAAAAATGGAGGGGCGAGTACTGCCTTTATTTGAATATAAGACAAGGTTCCCGTCCCCACCCCCACCCCAACATGGCAGGAAAAAGCCCCTCATCTTGCATAGCATAAATATATGTCTATTGTTAAGCTGCTGCCAAAAGAAGTATATCCTCAGCAACGGAAAGCTGGCTGCAAGACAACAGGCAGCTGGAGACTAGGAGCTACTACTGCTTATAGTACACCTTCCAAGACACAAAAAAAGCCAACAGGGCAGAGCCTAACTGGAGCAGCAGGAGGCTGTTGGGCAGCAGGTCTAAGTTGCTGTGGCAACCAGTTATTAGGCCATAAGGAGGAAACCCTGAGGGTAATTAGGGACCCACCTGACCAGAAAGGGGGCTGGGCTAGAAGAATATAAACCCAGGGCTTGAGCAAGCTAGGCAGTCTAGCCCTGTAAATTGCTGCATGAAGAGTTCCAGGCCAGGAGGAGTGCAGAGCTGCTCTAAGGCATGCCAGCTGAATACTGGTGTCTTGCAGAGAAACACAGCTGTTTGGTAAGGGGAAGCCTTGCGGCAAACTTGGAGCTTTTGATATAATTTGCTATATCTAGAGCAGGTTAAGTTGCTACAGCTGGTGTGCTCCTTCCCTTTGTTACATTTTACAACTGGTGGTTTGGAACTGGCTGAAAGGAGAGTGAGCAGAGGTCACGGCAAGGTGCTTGAGAGGCACCTGGGGGTTTAACCTAAAGTGGGGTGCCTGAGGGGCACACTGGTGGTTTAATCTACAGTTATATTGTCATGAGCATGCCAATGTTTAGAGCCCTGTTAGGAGTCTGGGTCTGGGATATGCCATATGCCTAAGCCCAGCGGGGGAGTTTTTTTAAAGCCCAGAGAGGAAGAAAGACAGACTGAAGCCTAGCTTGGGAAAGAAGCTAGGCAAGAATCAGGAGGCTTAGTGCCCAGGAAGGGTGGAGTGAGGGCCATGGGATCCTGTGCATGGAAAGGACAAGATGCAATGCCAGGGCAGCCCAGGAGCCAAAGCAGGCTTAACAAGTGCATTTCCCAGGACAGGGCAAAGGACAAAGCCAGATTAAGGCTTCTGGGTTCCAGCCCTGAACTGCAAGTCAAGTACAGCAGGCCTATGTTAAAGGGAACCAGTAAGAGAACAGGAGCTGAGGCTGGGAGGGCAGAGACCATGACTAAGGTATAGAGTCCTGAGGCAATCTACTATTGGGTTGGGGCCAAATGCCCACCAAAGCCATTACTCGATACACCATGCCCATACCTTGCAGATGTTAAGGCAGAGGTTCCCAACCACCAAGCTGCAGCCCGATACCAGGACACAAAGGGTTGGCTGCAGGCTTGTGGCTTCTGCTGCTGGCAGTCATGTGCACAGTTGAAACTGGGCAGGGAGGCAGCCAGCTCGGTGAGCTCTGTCCTGCTCGCACTGCTATGGCTACACCTGGCAAGGTGCTGCCTGCACACCAAGTGCTGGGGCCAGTGCTGGGCCAGGCAGGAGTCCCCAGCCTTGCCCACAGCTGGGAGCTGGGTGGATGCAGGCAGGGAAATGCCCAGGGTGGAGGGCAGGGAAGTGACTCTGCTGCTGGCACCTAGGGAAGTCAGCAGAACCCCTTCCTCCCAGGCAGCCTCAGCTGGGAACCCCCAGGCCACCACCCATGAGCCCCCTCCCCTGCAGGGTACCCTGGTGCCCATGGCTTCAGTGCCCCAACCCAATCTGATCCTAGCAACACCCCCCTGATGTAAAATTGCCATTTAAATGTGGGAATTGTATTTAAATATACAAATTAAATGGTTTCTATACCCAGTCCATCAAAATTCTTTGACGGAGTTTACCAGTCCACAGTATTGAAGTTGAGAACTTTTGGTGTAAGGGCAGTAGAGCCACATAATTAGCTGTTAAAGCTGAGAGCAGAAACAGCTGAGCTCAGGAACCTGAAATCAGGTTTGGGAAGCCCTGAGGCAGCCTCTCTGTCTTTCTACCCCTCCCACCCCCACCCCAGCAACATCAAGGGGTGTCAGGTGAGTGAAGGGGAGATTACCCAAGAGAGCTAGGCTGGCAAAGGCTAAGGGGGCTCCAGGGTCATCAAGGCTACTCCTGGAGTGGAACTCAGTTACAGCCTGGAAAACTATCACATTTATAACTTTTCCATAAGCATAAACTAAGTATAGGGGATCATCTTATAAATCAGGGTCATCTTGTATTTGAGTAAATATGGAATTTAACTAAATGAACAACAGGAAGTGTTAGTTTTATGGACTTTATGGCCTCCAGACATATGGGGCACACCAGCAAAAACAAATAACTAGACTGTAAAAGCTGGTAGGGATAGGGAGATGGTCTTTCCCCCTCACTCCATCACACTACAGGCAGGATCAAATATTACCTTTTTCCTTGCACAGAAAGGAGGAAGAGAACTGAAATTGTGGGAGTATAAGCTTCGGTTCCTTCCGAGACCCCCAATCTAGAAGTCCCTGACAGCAACCAGTTCCCTCAATCCAACACCCACTTGACCTTAGAACAGCAGGCAAGTACTGGATGGTTCTGTTATAATGTTCAACAGTGCAATACAAAAAACCCTAGTTGCATTTAAGGGACAACCACCCTACAAATTCAGATTTTTTTTTTTTTTTTTTTTTTTTAACATGCTCATGACATTTTTTTGTGTCTATCCCACATACAGCAAACTCAAATGAATGCATGTCCTTAATACAAACATTTGTTTATGTTAAGTTCACACCTGTCATAATTTCTACCCTGTTCTGTGCATCTTGGGAAAACTTGGGCATCTGATATTCCATGGTGTTTTAGCAGAAAAGGTATGCATATAAAGCACTCGGCACACCATGCTGACCAGATTGCTACAAGGGAAGCCAAACCAGGTGCAACCAGAAAACTAGGATATTTGCCATGGAGCCAAAAATGTATGCAATTACTTAAATTTCTCAGCATGAGATAACTGCACCATTGTAATCTGTTAATAATGCACCATGTCTATAAACAAGCATGCTGACTAGATCTTATAACGCCTCTACTCCTGTTCCTCACTACAGGCTCCAAGATGGGTTTAAGAAATTAACTTGAGATGTACCATCCTAAAACACTTTTCAAAATGTGAGCTTTTCAAATGAATATCTTGTTGTTAGAAATGGAATATTGTTAGAAATGCACAGACTCTTCCCCCAGCGCCTGATAAGGAAGAAACACTGCCAAGGACTCTTCTCCTTGCCCAGCCTTGCCACAGCTCTTCTTATACTAAATCGCAGACTCTCCCCCAGCTTCTCCTAGCCTTTCTCATGCAGATTACAGAAGCTGGAATTCAACTGACTGTGT
>NW_017728918.1:48997980-49010589 GCF_001723895.1 Crocodylus porosus | reverse complement strand
AGTTCCTGTTTCTGCACACGTGCCCAGGAGGAAAAAGATAAATACAGCCTGCAAAAATTCCTTGGTGGATTCAGAGTAACCTGAGTCTTTGACTCTGCTCTGACCCTATTTGCAAATACACCTTTTGTGCCATCTGATGTATGTGTGTCTGTGATTTTAGTGGCCTCCAAGAAATGGACTGCAATTTTTTGCAACATTGTAATGTAGTATTTTTACCAGTATTGCAATGGTACAGAGCAACAAATGCATGATACAACTGTGGTAAACCCTACCCTAAGCAAATAAGTACAGTGACACTGGCCAACCTCAAACATTATTCACATGCAATTAATTGTATGTGCATCTATATGCTCTTCCACAACTGCTAAGATCACTTAAGTGTCATGAGTGTTTACTTGACTATACTAAAATTGGTTTTAAAAAAAAAAAAGTATTTGTACAGTCCGTATACAAGACTCCTGATATTGCTAACACTGGTAAAGAGGAGGCTGCAGGGTAGAAGCAGCTGACTACCCCACCCCCCCACTGTAGCACCGGAAGGCTGACAACTTCAAGACTTTATACCTGGAAAATTTTATATCAAATATATAACTTTTCCTGATATAGAATAGGGACTGTAAACAGCCCAGTTTGTAAACAGTGCACTGGAAGCAAGAGGGGGGAAGACATGAGCCAGGCACCAGATCTTACTCTGGGAAGGTAAGTGAGCCACAGGGCTGCCTGTGTGTTTGGCTTGCTGAGTTTGTTTGTGCATGTGCTCTAAGCAGCTGGAAGTACTACTAGCAGAGTATTTGCTGCCTGCCTCTGACAAAAGCCCTAAGAGAGGGGCAGAGCAAGCCCCAGCAGGATACAAGAGACTCCAAGTGACCAAGGAGCCATCAAATGGGGGGGGGCAGGCTGCAAGTCAGTTTGCCACCCCCCTCCTCTGCATGGCAGCCTTTAACATAACTCTTTCTTTTAATTAAGAATAGCTCACCTACACATTTTTAGTGTAAATAGCTAAAACTCAACAATCAAAAACAATACTTAAGCCCCTTGCTTAACTAAACTCCCAAGTGAGGGGAACTTCACTAAGGAGTTTCCCTGGAAACTATCTTCTGCCTTTCTTCACTGTAAGCTTGGTGAGTGGAAGCAGGGTAAGGGGACACTTCTGGGACCAAAGAGCAATAAACAAGCCAATTTACAGGGGAGTTTGCTACAGAAGGTCTGCTTAGAAAGGGGCAGGAAGAGAGGTGGTGGATTGGCTTCCAGAGAAATGGCTGGAGGATGTTGTAATGCCAGAGCCACTGCCAGCTCTTCCTTTGCAGTGAGACTTCCACACAGGTCCTGGTTTGGCACTGTAGAGACAGGAACCCTTCAAGCTTCAATCAGTGACAGCCAGGTGGGGGACTGACTGCCTGCAATGTGAGCACTGCCTCCTGATGGCTTCCCTCGCAGAGCATGCAAGAGAGTTGCAGGAGAAGGTAGCAGGGCTCCAGAGCATCCTCTGCCACAAGGACTGCATCAATTTGATGCCAGAGCAGACCTCTAGGACTGCAGAAAAGGGACTGCAAGAGGCAGCTCTAGAGAAAGAGGATGTGGCTCCCAGGAAGGTGGAATTTGAAAGCTTGTGACCTCTGGCAACAAGCGAGTCTTCATCTCCACCTGTAGTGGTTTGCCTGAAAAATAGATAAGGAGCCCTAGCAGCAGAGGAGGAGCATGTTCCATTGGTGGAAGAGGGCAGGCCAGGCCAGCATCCCTAAGGTTGAGAGGATCAAGACCACTGCCACAAAGAGGAAGCAATGGGTGGTGGTAGTTGGAAACTCTCATGTGCAAAGGACAGAGGCATCCATCTGCTGGCCTGACCTGTTGTCTCAGGAAATCTATTGCTTGCCTGGATCTGAGACTGCTCTCCCTCTGACTATCACCCTATGCTGCTTATCCAGGTGGGTACCAGTGATGCTGCCAGGAATAACCCCTGAGCAGGTCAAAAGAAGCTACAGGATGCTGGGCATGAGGTTGAAGGAAACAGGACCTCAGGTGATGGTCTCTTTGATCCCTGCGATGAATGGGGAAAGGTCTAGATGGGAGCAGATGCATCCTGCAGATCAATGCATGGCTGCACTGATGGGGTTGCCAGCTGGGCTTCGGCTGCTTTGACCATGAGACATTCTGAAAAGGACTGCTAGGAAAAGACAGGCTCACTTACCTAGTGAAAACCACTTTAAACTAGGTTCACTAGGGGATTAAGAACAAAGCCCTGAGGTAAGGGAAAAGTAAGTGACCTGGAGGAAGCAGGAGAAGGCAACAGAGGAGGCCTTCTCACTTCTTCCTGAGAAAGTAAGGCAATCAGCTAATTATCTCAGGTGTTTGTACATGAATATGTGGAGCTTGGGAAACTAGCAGAAGGAATTGGAAGTCCTTGCACAGTCACAGAACTATGACATGATTACAATCACAGACTTGGTGGGATAATTTACATGACTGAAGCATTGTCATGGATGGGTATAAACTGTTCAAGAAGGACAGGCAGGGGAGAAAAGGAGGCAGCTTGTGACCAGAGCATTATAAGGTTGTGGTGGATGTCTGCTATAGACCACCAGACCAGGAGGAGAGATGGATGAGACTTTCTTCAAATAGCTAGCAGAAGTTTCCCAAATGCAAGCCCTAGTTCTTATGGGGCACTTCAATCACCCTCACATTTGCTGGGAGAGGAATACAGTAATGCAGAAGCAATCCAGGAAGCTTTGGGAGAATGTTGGGGACCACTTCCTGGTGCAAATATTGGAGAGGCCTACTAGGGGACAGGCTCTCTTTGACCTGCTGCTCACAAATGGGGGTAAAAACTGGTGGGGAATGCAGTAGTGGGTAGCAACTTGGAAAGCGGCAACCACGAGGCTATCAAGTTTTAAGATCCTGAGGAAAGGAAGGAGCAGCAGAGCAAGGACCCTGGACTTCAGAAAACCAGAGTTGGTCTCACTTGGGGAACTTGTAGGCAGGATCACTTGGGAGGCCAGTAAAGAAGTCCAGGAAAGCCGATAGGCTTTCTTCTTTTTTAAGTTCATTCCTGCATCCTCAGTATGTATATCTCAATGTACAGGCAGACTAGCAAGTATACCAGAAGACCAGTGTGGCTTGGCAAGGAACTCTTCAGCGAGCTAAAACACAAAGGAAACTTACAAGAAGTGGAAATTAAGACAAACAACTAGGGAGGGAGTGTAAAAATATTGCTCAGCCATGCACAGATGAAATCGGGAAGGTCAAAGGGTAACTGGAGTTGCAGCTAGCAAGATAGGTGAAGGACAACAACAAGGGTTTCTACAAGTATGTCAACAAGAAGATCAGGGAAAGCACAGGACCCTTACTAAATGGGGAAACAATCTAGTGACAGATGACACAGGAAGCTGAAGTACTCAATGGCTTTTACATCTCAGCCTTCACAAGCAGGGTCAGCTCCCACACTAGTGTACCTGGCACCCAGTAGTCTAAGAGGAGGAGTTGCGGGGGGAGGAGGTATGTAGTCAACGGTGGTAAAAGAACAGGTCTGGGACTATTTAGAAAAGCTGGGTGTGTACAAGTCCATTGGGCTGGATGTGATGCACCAGAGGATGCTGAGGGAGTTGGCTGAAGTGATTGCAGGGCTGCTGGGCATCATCTTTGAAAACTTACAGTAACTGTGAGAAGACTCAGATGATTGGAAGCGGGGAAATACAGGGCACCTATAGACATGCAGCAAGGCTGTTCTGATGTGATTGATAGTTTGTTGGAGCATGGTAGTTACCACACTTTTAATTAAAGTGCCCCCACTACCATTTTTAAGAGATTGGGTGACTCTGGCATTGATGCCTACACAGTCAGATGGATTGCAAATTAGATGAAGGGTCACACTCAGTGTGGTGGTGGATGGGTCATATTCAACCTGGGGACAAGTGGGCAGCGGAGCCCCCAGGGCTTGGTCCTTGGGCCCGTGCTGTTCAACCTCTTTATAAGTGATTTGGATGACGGGATAAAAAGCCCCCTGTTTTAAATTTGCTGATAACACCAAAATTTGGGGTGAGGTGAGCACACTAGTATGGAAGGAAGGACTGCAGCAAGACTTGGATAGGTTACAGGGGTGGGCTAACAAACAGGATGCACTTCAACACTGACAAGTGCAGGGTGCTGCATTTGGGCAGTAATAACCAGCAGCACACTTATAAGATGGGGAAACTCCCTTCTTGAGAGCATGGAAGTGGAGAGATCTTGGAGTCATTATTGACTCCAAGATGAACATGGGCTGACACTGTGAGGTCACGGTTGGGAGGGTTAACCGAACCTTGTCGTACATCCACAGGTGCATTTCTAGCAGGGCCAAGGAGGTGATCCTCCCCCTCTATGCAACACTGGTCAGGCCACAGCTGGAGTACAGTGTCCAGTTCTGTGCGCCCCACTTCAGGAGGGATGTGGACAACATGGAGAGGGTCCAGAGGAGGGCCACCCGAACGATCCAGGGACTGCAGGGCAGACCCTACAATGCAAGACTGTGAGACCTGAACCTGTTCAGCCTTCACAAGAGAAGGCTGAGGGGGGACCTGGTGACCATCTATAAACTCACTAGGGGGGGGATGAGAAGAGTTTGGGAGAGCCCTTGTTTCCCCTAGTGCCCCCTGGCATAACAAGGAATAATGGTCACAAGTTGTTGGAGAGTAGGTTTAGATTAGACATCCGTAAGAACTACTTCACAGTTAGGGTGGCTAGGACTGGAACCAACTTCCAAGGGAAGCGGTCCTGGCTCCTACCCTGTGGGTCTTTAAGAGGAGGCTTGATGCCTACCTAGCTGGGATCATTTGAGCCCAGTTTTTTTTTTTTTTCCCCTCTTGCCCTGGCAGGGGGTCGGACTTGAAGATCTACAAGGTCCCTTCTGACCCTACTTCTGTGTTTGTTTGTTTCCCTCCCCCCAGTGTGGGAATGCCAATACACATGATTCTCTGGAAGCTTTAATTGGAGCAGCTCTTGCGGCTGCTCTAATTAAAATGCCCCTACCCCCACTCCCACCATGCATGCACGCACACTCACACTCCCAGAGCATGTGTATAATGCCCATGGTGTCTATCTTTAAGAAAGGGGAGGAGGATCCAGGAAATTACAAACTGGTCAGGCTTACCTCAGTCCCTGGAAAATTCATGGAGCAGGTCCTCAAGGAATGCATTTCTAAACACTTGAAGGAAAAGAAGGTGATTTAGGAACAGGCAGCATGGAAGCACGAAGGGTAAGCCCATGCTTGACCAGCCTGATTGCCTTCTATGACAAGAAGTTTCTTCCCCTCCGTTCAGCACTAGTGAGGCCACAGCTGGAATACTGTGTCCAGTTTTGCATACCCCCCACCCCCAACCACAGAAAGGATGTGGACAAACTGGAGAGAGTCCAGCAGAGGGCAATGAAGGAGGTGAGGCACATGACTTTTGAGGAATGGCTGAAGGAAGTGGGCTTTATTTATTCTACAAAAGAGAAGACTATGGGGAGATTTAATAGCAGCCTTCAACTACTTGAAGGGTGGTTCCAAAAAGGATGGAGCTACACTGTTCTGTGGTGAAAGATGACAAAACAAGAGGCAATGGTGTCAAGTTGCAACAAGGGAAGCTTAGGTTAGATATTAGGAAAAACCTTTTTACTAGAAGGTAGTAAACCACTGGAACAGGTTACCCAGAGAGGTGGCAGAATCTCCATCCTTGGAGGTTCTTAAGCCCCAGCAAGACAAAGCCATGGCTAGGATGATATAGTTGTGGCTGGCCTTGCTATGAGTAGGAAGGTGGACTAGATTAGTGCTTTTCAACTGGTGTGCCGTGGCATGCGAGCTCCCTGGTGTGCTGCAAGAATTTTGGAATAAGTTCTCCAGTTGCCTAGCACTAACAAATAAGTAGCGTTGATGATGTTTACAGAAGACTCATGCATGTGTTGACTGGGGGGGGGAGAGAGAACCAGCCGAGCAGAAGGAAATTCATCTACTGCGCATGTGTCGGGGGGGGGAGGTATAGTTTCCGAGCCTCTGAACAGGTGTGCCATGGAACTTTGCTGTGGCAATGAGCTCCTAAGTATGGGGATGGGGAATGCCTTAATAGGTGTCACAGAGAACTTTTATTACTGTAAGTGTGCCTTGGAATGGAAAGGGTTGGAAAGCACTGGACTAGACCTCCTAGGTCCCTTTCAATCCTAACGTTTTATGATTCTATAAACTCTAATGTATCTTAGCTACTTTTTGTAATGGTAGAAATCTTGTTTTAAAAGTCTACAGTGTAAATGAGGTCTAAGATGACAGCCACTCATTGGTACAAAAATTCAA
The DNA here is from genome assembly GCF_001723895.1 of Crocodylus porosus. Classification (NCBI taxonomy): domain Eukaryota; kingdom Metazoa; phylum Chordata; order Crocodylia; family Crocodylidae; genus Crocodylus; species Crocodylus porosus. The sequence continues at coordinate 49,004,291 of NW_017728918.1, read as the reverse complement.
GCTTGATTAGCTGCCAATCATTTATGCGAGGCTGTGCACACACACACCCCTAACTAGTTAGAAATGGAAAATTTGACTCTTTTGTAATGAAACCTTAGACTTTTGGAATATAATTCTATAGTAGAGCACTTACTTTACACCAATTCTACAGATACAACTTAGCTGTAGAACACTTAAACCAGCAAAAACAAATGTCCTCAAAATAAAGAGTACCGACAGAGGCATACTATGAAATTATAATTTAATACTGACCTACTTTTATGCTCAAGTGACAGAATTTTTAATTTTTTTATGGTTACATTGTGTGGCACACTAAGGTCAGAAAAATGCCTCTGCTATTACAGCATGCTGATCAAATACCATACCCAAACACTTATTCTAATAAGTGCTCTACAAATTCTACGTTGTCCCCTGGACAGGTATTCACAGAAACATCTTCTGCATACCAAACTACCAAATCATACAGCACCCAAGGCATGTGGGAGTCAGTTTTGCTTTTAACACATCTTCTATGAAATAATATCCAATACAATGATGAAATTACACAGAGAAATGCACAAGCTTTCCTGTTTTAAAGGAGACAGAAAAACAAAAATAGTTTATTATCCTGAGTTATGTTTTTAATATTAAATCTAGGGTTATGCTTCTGAAAATGCATGCTGTCGGACCCACATGACACATCCTCTGTAAAATCTATTTTAGGTATTTATTTATCACTTGCTTTACTCTCAGAGGCTCTTTCCTATTACAGGGAGCCTAAAACCTGCTTAGGTTCTTATTATCTCAGCCTTGACAAGTTTTGGAGATAAAATTCAGTTTTTTTTCAGCCACTAAATAAGCACAACTGACAAACAGGGTAGAAAGCTGCCAATCCCACAGAACACCCGATTTAAAAAATTGCTACCATACAACTGTGTGGCTGAAGGTGACTTTGCCCTCTCTCCCATTGCAATGCTATGCTATCACTAAGGGCAAAAAAAACCCTTCACTTTTCAGGGCTGCCCACAACAATTACCATTTGGTGTCTGAATTTCTATCTCCAGCTTCAAACTAACCTGGGAGGAAGGGAAAAGAGAAACATTAATACTGGGAGTGAAAACTATCACATACACATTGAATCTATTCATCTACAAGAGAAGGCAAAGACTACAACAGCCAACCTCATATCATATTAGCCCTTTCATTTACATATACTGGATTCTTTTTGGCTAAACTTGTAATATTTATTTATGTTTAGTTCTCTTACTTTGGACATAAGCTTTCATTGGTTTCTAAACTGTATTTGCTCAACTGTTGTTTTTCTTTTGAGTCTATTTTTCTGATATTAAACAATTTCCCTTTTATAACTGTACACAACTTAATATGTTAACTCACATCTAAAACAGACCAAAGTCACTTTACCTTACACTATATTTCAAAAATATGTTGGCCAGTTTAACATACCAACATTTTTAAGCCAACCTGAATTTGACTTAAAACAAGACGACTTGTGAGGGTTTTTATACAGGTCTTGAACTAGGGCTATGCATAATGGAACCTAGCAGATTGTAACCAGAAGGAAAAAGCAAAATGTGTACATTCCTATGTAAGATGGATTTAAAAACATCACCAGATTTCTAAACATGGGTAAAGGTACTAGTTGAATCGGTCAAGACTTCTACACCTGAGGAAACCTAATGTACAGCTTGGCCTGTTCCTTTTATATACTTTCCAAAACACATCCATGGCTACTCCTTATGTAAACATGCAAATTCTAGAGACTACATTATTGTAGTAAGGCCCAGGCTGGCAAGTGGACTCTATGTCCATGGACATCACTGCAGAACCAGAACCCAAGTCCCAGACAAAAAGACCTACTTTCACATTTTTCATGGAAACCACAAGACAGTCTTTCCCACAATCACCACAAAAAAAAAATGGCATTTTTAATGATTTTACCCCCCCACCCCAAATAAAAGCTTATCAGAATACAAGTAAGTGCAACACTCCCTGCAGCCACAGAGTATGTGATTTGAGACTGCTAAGAGGCTGAGCTAGTAACACAGATTCAGTAAAGGCTACAGTCAGGGAAGTAAAAGGGTTTTGGTGTCATCTTTTAAGAAGCTAGATGCAATGCTACAATCTAAAGATAAGCAACTGGCCTCTTAGCTAATCAGCAGGGACAGGCAGGGCCACCAGGGCCTCTCAGCCAGTCAGCAGCAAGAGGAGGCCCCACTGCAAATAGACTGCAAAATCAGCTCTGCATGAAAGTGGAGCACAGAAATCCTTTCACCTTACTGCAATTTAGGTAGATCCTTACCCATACATTATAGGGGTGCACCGATAAGAGATTTTTGGGGCTGATACCAATAGCTGATTTTTAAGAAGGCACACTGGCCAATGCAAATCTGATTTCCAATAGCAGCTCTTCAGCTTGAAGAGCTGTGTCCAGCTGATAAGTCTGGTGTGGTAGAATGGGAGAGGAGGTACGGGGGGTAGGCTGCAGGTCAAGAACCCTGTGGTGAGGGAGGGAGCGAGGCTGGGGCAGGGGGTGGCCAGCCAGGGCACAGAGGGCCACAGGACAGAGCCACAAGTGGCTCATCTGTGGGGGGGGGTGCCCCTGAGATCTGCGCAGCATGGGACAGGCTGCACATGTGGGCTGGGACCAAGGCAAGCATGGGATGGGGATGCAGGAAGGGAGGGTTGGGGCAGCTCTCACCACTGCACACAGTGTGTCCAGTGCACATCTGGCAGCTCCCACTGCTCATCTGGGAAGGCATGTGCCCCTGGATATGCATGGGTCAGGGTAAGCTGGGGCCAGGGCTGCACCGGGCTCTCCCTGGCTAGGCAGATCCAGAGGCACACTCCCCGCATCTCCCATGCCCTCCTAGACGAGTGGCAAAGGCTGCCAGGCAAGCACCACACAAGCCACATGCAGCAGTGGAAACTGACCCAGCTCCCTTCCTGCACCCCTGTCCCATGCCTGTCCTGGCTCTAGCCTGCAGGGGGCACCTCCCCCGCCCCAATGAGCCGCTTGTGACTATGTCTTGCACCCACCCCAACTCAGCTGGGCAGCCCCTGCCCCAGCCCCAGCCCAAACCTCCCTCACCATGGGAGGCTTGATCTTCCTCCCCCACACCAGACTTACCAGCTGCCTGCTCTGCTCCTCACTGCCCACATGCTGCACTGCAGCTACATGCATGCATGGGCATTTATCATACAAATTAATCAGCCGTATTGGGCCAATTTCCAATACAGAACATTTTCTTTGCACCAGTGCCGATTCAATATCAGACCAATGTATTGGTGTATCTCTAATACATTATGTGATGCAACATCTTCAACAAGAGGTTTGTCAGCTATCAGACAAGGCAGTGACCACAGCTTTAAAAAAAAAAACAAAAAACCTCTTCTAGAAACAACAGCCATAGAAAATGACTTAGATTCAATGTGTAGGCTCAACAGCAATGACATCCTATCTTACTGCATTAAGATTGGGGCAAATTTTTGTGCAGCTATAGCCTACCCCATAGCTCCTGCTCCCAGAGACACTGCTCACCCTGCCTCAAGTACAGCCCCAGCCCAGACTCCCCACTGGGAAATGGTCAGCACAGCTCCTGGGCTCAAGCCCACAGCAAGCAGACTGCCCTCATGCCACACACAAATCCAGGGGACACATGCCCCACCCCCCAACTCCCCCAGGGGTGCACACAGAAGCAGGGACCTGCCTCCCTTCTCCACTCTCCTGCACCTACTAGACAAACCGCCTCACGGACCCTGGCTGAGCAATGCCTGCACCTGCCCTACTCCCTTCCTCACCCTGGGGGCCTTGATCTGCCCCACTGCTCTCCAAGCTGCCTGCATGCTATAGCTGCACACATGCACACAGCATTTATTGATGACCATTAGAAAAAAGCTGATTGCTGAAATGTCAATTTTCCTTTCATCGGTGGCCATCCAATATGGACCAATATATTGATGCATCTCTACTTGCTCCATACTTTCAAACAACATTTATCAGAAAAAAGCTTAACTTAGCTTTACCCCTCAGGCTGGAACAGCCAGACTCAACCACAGAGCTCTTGATAGGTAAAGGCATTGGTGACATAATATACACCACAAAATTTAACTTTAGAGTTGAGATAATCAGAAGACAAGCTTGGCACTGATTTTCTTCTTTCATTCCAAATTTTCAAAAGAAAGATTTTGTCCTTTCTTCTACTTTAAAAATTATCACGCTTGTGTTTTAATGACATATACTCTTGTTTATTTGTATTGCAGTACAGAAACCTAAATTGAGACCAGGGCCTTAATGCACTGCACCAACATGAAGCAAGAGTCTGCCCACAAAGTTTACAATCTAAACAGAAACAATGGTGAAACAAACGCATAGAAAAAATTAGTGACTTGCTCAAGGTTGGGTAACATCTAGAACACCTGGTAACAGTACCAAGGCTTCAAAATTCCCAGCTCTCTGACCCTTCTGCCTCAAGTCCTATAATTCAATTTACCCTATCAGTGAATAAAACAGAGAATAAAGTATTTGGTGGGACAACTAACCTTAAACTAAAGTTTAATTTAAAATCCATGTACCAAAAATTATTTCAAAGATGCAAAAGGAATCTTGACAGAATACTTTAAAAAACATTCTAAACTTTCCCTATAACTGTAAATGAATTATCTATCACAGAACCACCAAAAACCTGCATAAAACTCTTGCCTCTTAAAAAAATAGCTGAAGTATCAGTAGTGATATAAGTTAGATCCAAGGTACACTGGCAAACCCTATGTAGCAAAAGTTCAGCCAGCACCCATCAACATTCTCAGTACCCAATTAGTCACTCACTTTTAATAACAGCAGTTACAAAATTACATTTTACAAAATAAAAACAACTAGATGCAAGTCAAAAAGAAAGGAAAATGTAAATCAAATATATTCAGTCATTCTTGGTTCATACCAACTATGCTTTTATTATCCTGCTCTTACAGTTTCTTAACACAAAGTTATTTACAGATATGTCTAAAAACATCTACTAATTACAAAGCTTTGAAATTTCAACATTCCAAATAATGAAATCTAATTACAGTAAGCAGAATTCTTTTCTATGACCTTACAGTACATTCAGCTTTCCATCATCACACAAGGACACCAGAGACCTTGGCACTGACAACCAGAGTACTTCAAAAAAAACCCCAAAAAACAGAACAACAAACAATCAGCATAAGATATTTCAGGGCACCTTCCTAACAAACTCACCCACCAAAACCAGGTAAGCAGTCAAAAAGGAGACCACAATGCCTTAAAGTACAAATAAGCTTTTAAGAATTATATATAGTTATTTCACTAGTTCTTTTTCTCTTTTAACAAACTAGCTCACGGGTGGGCAAGATGCAGCCCGCCAGGCCATTCTATTCAGCCCGCGGGGTCCCTAAAAAATTTAGAAGATTAATATTTATCGGCCCCTGGCTGCCTGTCATGCAGTCCCTGATGGCTTGCCAAAACTCAGTAAGCGGCCATCCTCCTGAAATAACTGCCTGCCCCTAGACTAGCCTCTGCTAATTATACAATTTTCTACACAACAAAACACTGCTCTATCCCTTTTTCCTCAGCAAAAAAAGTGGGAAGGCAGGTACAATTACACTCAAGCCAAAGACTCAACAAGAATCAGTATTTCTATTACAAACAACCCCCGCTTAGGGCTCTTAATTGGTTCCAGAAAAACCAAGTGCTAGGCAAAACCGTGCTAAGTGAAATCCATTTGTCCACAGGAATGAATGTACCGTTGCCTCTTGCCACCACTCCTGCCTCTCCCCATTAGCCTGCTGGCCACTCCAGTCCCACATGCCAGGCCAGGTCTGCACTCCTGTTCCCCTGACCCGGGTCCCCACCGGCCCTGGCCCCAAGCACCAATGCAGGCCCTGAACTGATGCCCATCCCCCCACATTCACTTTTCACCACTGTTGCCTCCACCTGCCCACATGCCAGCCTGGGCACCAGCACTCCTGCTGCCCCGCTCCGGGCATAGGCCCCTGCTGGCCCTGGCCCTGGGCCTCACATTCCTGCTGCCCCGACCTTGCACCGGCGCAGGCCCCACACTCCTTGCCATCTCCACTGCTTCGGCTGCTGAACTCAGGCAGTGAAGCATCGCACAGGAGCAGGGTGGATGTTTGCAGCCAGCCAGGAGCAGGGGGGGGTTTGCAGCATCCCTACTACATGTGCAGCCTGCTGTAAACCCCACCCCACCCCACCCCCATGGAAACCTTTTCTGTAACTTGGTTATTAGATCGGTATTGGCTGATATTGCTGGTTAATAATTGGCCATCGGTATCAG
>NW_017728918.1:48993390-48997880 GCF_001723895.1 Crocodylus porosus | reverse complement strand
CCACTCGCTACCACTTGATGCCACAGCCACCACTGCTTCTCCCCACCGAAACTTGCCAATTCCACTGAGCGCTATAGCAAAACTGGCTGAACACTCAGTGAAACCAGGTATCAATTGTAAATGAGCGCTATAGCGAAACAGCGCTAATCGAAACCGCGTTAAGTGGGGGCTGCCTGTATGCAGTATAAATTACTTTCCAGTATGTTATCCTGCAAAACTACTTCAAGACAATCTATTCCATTTCCTTTTTGGAATGGAAAAAAATACATCAATAAACATGTCTCAATCTCACAGAAATTCACAATAGTAATGACTTTATAAATCTTATCTATCACTCAATTCATATGCCTCCACTTATGCTCTTGGGAGATCATTTCTAATGTATAATAAAGCTAAATACTCATAAATCTTAGAGAGACATCACTTAGCATTTCTTTACATTATCATCATCATGACCGGTCATGCCCCACAACAAACTTAAACAGCTATTCTCTCTTTTTTTTTCCCCGCCATCAAACCCTTAAATATAATGTATTATAAAGCACTTTCAAGTAGCTTGTGCTAAGTGGAAGTAATTTATTAATTTCTTCCAGTATCCCCTAGTGTCTCAAACCTTCAAAGCCTATACTAAAGATGTTAATCTTTAAATTCCCTTCAACTTGCTAAAAATCATTCTGTTAAGTTGCCATGAAACACACTTATGGTAAGATTCTTTAGAAGTACTTCAGTGCCTGAGGATGCAGCCCAAAAAGTGACTAGGTGACTCCTACTGCATAATTCTCTTCGCACCACATATGAAAGGCAAGGGTTTTTTGTGGTACCTTTTATTGGACCAAATGTAAAGTTGGGAGAAATAAGATTTTGGGCACAAAGCACCTTTCTTCAGGCCAGACAGACAAGGATATCATCCCCAAATTGCCAATTTTTTGATGTGTTGGCCAAACTTTCATTTAATATTACTGTCCTGAATACAAGCCTACACCCTTTCCCCTCTGCATTTTCCCTGCCACTTTTGATAACATTGTTTTTCAAAATTTTCCCTCATAAATATAAAGATAGTATTTTCCAAGAGGTACAAATGCAAATTGAGTTCTCTAATTCCACATTTATTGCCCATATTCCATTCCTTGTTGAGATCTGCCACACCTTGATACTGTATTATTTTCAAGTTATTATTGCTTATTTATTATTCCAGTTCATACAATTTCAACTAAAAAGGGTCAAAATAATTCCATGAATCCCCTCTTTATTAATAGCCCTTCAAATGGAAACCAGGTAGTAAATGTAAATAGTAAACCTATTAAAGTTAAGACATAAAGAAAGTGATGGATATATTTTTTTTAGACAGTCTTTCACACAACTTGACAGTAGCAAAATAATCTTCATTAAATTAAGTGTGATTTGCCCAGTTTAGTAAATGCTTTTACTGTGTTAGAGCTAGCAATCCCAAGCAGTGACTAATCTTGTTATTGTTACACGTGTTACCGTTGACAATTCTTGCTACCACCTGAAATCAGTAAACTAAGCAATATACTTGAGTTGATACAGGGAAAGCCATCAAGCTTCTTTTAAACTGAAATGCCAATCATTGCTAAGGAATCAAGGCATTTCCCCCTTCAATATCTAAAGCTGTTTTCCCTCCTGGGGAAGAAAAGAGCAAAAACATCTCTGTTAATTAGTTGATTATGTCTAAAAATACTTTTTTCCTTATAGGCAAATATAGTCTGACATCTAGCCATTTAGCTGTTTGATCATTATGCCAAAAATATAAATGGGATCACTTCAAGTGTTTTCTAAAAGTGTTCGCCTCTCTTCAATCACGTAATAGAAAGAGGTAGCTAGCTGTATTAGTCTGAAGTCAGGCAGAAGGCAGGACAGGATGCCACCTTAAAACAGTGATTCTCAACCAGGGTGGTGGCTGCAAGATCCTTTTAAGGCAGGCGTGGTCAAAATCCGGCCCACGAGGCCATTCTGTCAGACCCATGGGGCCCTCCCAAAAATTTGAAAATTAAAATGTATCTGTTCTTGGTTCCTGTAAAAAATGACAGGAACCAGAGGCAGTAGGATCCAGGGGAATCCTCAACAGGCTCCTGCAACAGCAGGGCCCAACTGGGCCCACACTCCCAGCTGGAAGCCCCAGCAGTGGCTTCTGACCTGGGACCAGATGGCTGCCCCAGTGCAGGAAGCTCAGTGGGGAGGGACAGAGAAGGAGCTGGTGTGGAACACGGGGAAAAGCAGCCGCCCCTCCCCCACCCTGTGGCCAGCACTCCCTGCCCTGCAGCTGCTTGCAGCCTACACGGGGCTGTCCCAAGCAGCCCCACATGGGCTGCAAGCAGCTGCAGTGCAGGGCATCGGCCATGGGGCCGCTTTTCCTCCATACTCAGCACCAGCTTGTAACCTGGCCCCATGCCGGCTCACCCGTTGGGGCTGTACTGCATTGGCAGCAGCTAAGATCCCACTGCTTACCGCGCTGGAAAGGGTTTGCTGCTGCCCACCCAGAGCTCACACTGCAGTAGGTTGCCGTGAGGCTGCCTCCGCTGCCCCTGTGCTGCCCAGCACACCAGCTCCGGGCAAGCAGCAAACACTCCCCAGTGTTGTAAGCAGGAGAGCCACAGCTGCTGCCGCCGTGCACAGCCCCAACAGGCAAGCCCAGAGTCAGCGCGGAAGCAGGTTACAAAGTGGTGCTGAATGTGGAGGAAAAAAAAATCGGCCCCTCCGCTGCACCATGGCTGGTGCTCTATGCTGCAGTCACTCACAGACCGCGTGGGGCTGCCTATGCCTGCTCAAGACAGCCCTGCGCAGACTACTAGCAGCTGCAGCAGGGAGTGCTAGCCACAGGGCAGGTGAGGGGTTGCTTTTCCCTGTGCTCCACACCAGCTCCTTTCCTGCCAGTGAGCAGGGGGTGGGGGCTGTGCCCTGCTCCCCTCCTGTACCACAGGGCTGGGGGGGGAACTGGGGGTGAGTGGGAGCACAGGGCCCACACCAGTGTCCCAGGGACAGCGCCAGCAGGGCCCAGAGCAGGGCGGCGGGGGTACAGGGTTCTGACCAGCAGGGGGTCTGTGGAGCCAGGCCGGCTCCCCCCTCTCCCTGCTGTTGCAACCCAGCCCGGCTCCACAGACTCCTGCCAGACTCTGGACCCCACCAGTACTGGCCCTGGGACTTTGGTCCCACCATGGTGACCAGGGGGTGGGGCACCTGTCAAGGGGAGGGGCTGCCCATGCAATCCTCAACAGCTTGCCAAATCTGGGTAAGCGGCCCTCCACACAAAATAATTGCCCACCCCTCTTTTAAGGTATCCCAAGTCACAAGATAAACCCACAGATTTCAAATAGGAATCAATCTGTAGGTCAAAAACATCCTGGCCTTTTGTGGTCTTTCTGGGTTCCTTGCAACAGAAGAACAGCTCAGTATTTTTTCCATAGTCAAAAACTGAGTAAATACCAAGTGCTGATATTTTCTGAGCAGGTGCCTTTAGTCTAAAGAGGTTGAGAGTCACTGTTTCAGAGACAAAGTGGTTCAGAAAAGCACAAGCATCTTACCAAGTAGACTAAGGCCTACAAAAGCTGACTACCTTCTGAATGACTTTGTCTCTAAAAGTACCACCCTGCCCTACTGGCCACCAAACATATAACCGTTCCGGTAAACTCACCAAATTCAATAAACACAACTTTTTATTAAACCAACTTAAACCAAAAGCCACTGGGATAAATGGGAAGTTACCCATTAATTTCCCTTCCTTAATTGGCCCGTTGAATAGTTCTTAAGTCAAAGTTAACTGATTACAGTGTCACTGTAACACAGCACACACTTTTAAAAGGCGCTGAAAAAAGTGATTGAGCCCATCGCTTATCTATAATGAAAAGGTAAAAAAGGAGGCATGAAATTCAACTGACTATGATCCAAGCTGTGGATGTTCAACCCCCAACCCATGGCCAGATCCAGTCCATGGAGCTCCCCAGATTTGATGGCAGGGGACAGGTAAGGTCCCCCAGCCCTGAATTTCTCAGTGCATGAGACAGGGCACCCAAAGGCAGGGCCAGGCATACCCTGCACCTTCCCTGCCTCAAGGGGTCCCACTGTGCATGTGACCCTGCTGTTTATGGGCCCGATCCTGGCATGGGGGCGTTGGGAGGGGACACTGCCAGGATCCTGGGGCCTAACCGCAGAGGCTGGAGAAGACAGTGTTAATCCCTTCAAAGAGGCCCAGCCCTGGGAGGCAGGGTGGGGTGAGGGAGCACTGCCTGGCACATGGGCACCACTGCTGGAGGCCCCACGAGGTGCCTGTCCCGTCCCTCCTCCCCCCAGCTCCAAAAAGGGGGGGGGGAGGGGCGGTGGCCCGCAAGGGGAGGAGCAGCCAGGCCTACTGCAGACAGGCTGAGGCCAGGTGGGCCCACCGCTCATCCTTCCTGACAGCCCAGGCCCGGCCTGCTGGGCGCCGCGCCCGGCCTTTCCCGCCCCCCGCCTGCCTGCACCCCAGGCAGGGGCCGGGA
>NW_017728918.1:48960395-48993148 GCF_001723895.1 Crocodylus porosus | reverse complement strand
CAGGGGTCGGTCCCGCCCCGCCCGACGCTCGCTCCCTGCGGCCGCGCGTCCCCGCAGCGTGAGGCCCGCGGAGCCGCGCGGCGAGCACGTGACCGCGCTGTTTACGGGGGGGAGTGGGGGAGGAAGAGAAGACAGGCACTGGGCGCGTGCGCGGTAGGCGCCAGGCGCGCAGCAAGCGGGGTTGCCCGTTGGGGAGGAGCCTCGAAAACGGGGCGGGGCCAAGGAGAGTTCCACCACCTACCTAGTAGCGTTTCCCTGGAGCTGGGGGAGATGTTTCCGGTTTTGGTCGGCCTCTGACGCGGAAGCAGGCCTCACCAGATTTCCAGTCCGCCCCGGCTCCAGGAGCAGACCCGCTGCAAGAGGGAGAAAGAGGCTTCAATTTTTATTTTTTTTTAAAGCTTGATGACAGAAATCCTAGAAACAAATGATGAGTGTGCAAAGGGAGGTGGCTCTCCCCGAGGTCAAGCAGGAAACGCTTGTCAGCGTCAGCAAACCGTGTCACCGGAGATGGAAACCCGTCCTCATGGGGTGCTGGTTGTAGCCGTGTTGGTCTAAGGACACAGGCAGGCCGAGTTTGTTCTCTCTTATTAGACCAACTAAATAGTTGGAGAAAACGTTTCATGGATTTCGTGGACCTGAGAGCTGGAGGGGACCACGCAAGATCAGCAATCCAGACCCCGCGGTTCTTTGCAAGCTTTCAGGCACAAACGCCCTTTCTCAGGCATTGAGAGACTACTGCTGTTGTGAGATCTCCCCAGTGGAAAAAAGGCTGAAAGTGTGACAAGTCTGTGAAAATGGACCTGTAGGACCAGCTCCTTTGAAATGGACCTGTAGGACCTGTAGCACAATGCTCCCTTGCTGGCCCAGCATGATACAAACTGCTCAGCATTTGGTTGCAAGATAAAGTGTCCAAATTCAAGTGTGACACGTGCCTGGACCAAGTAGAGGAATTGGGGGGTGTCAGAGGTAGCCCCTGTGGCTTGTCAGTCATCAGCAGAGATCCTGGTTTTCTCTACTTAAAAAAACACAAATTCGCTGATAAATATCATGCACAAAATCCACATTTTTCCACTATTAAAATGCAATGCCATCATATATGCACATATATACCCACATCTTGGTGAAAGAAGTGGTGAGTGATGATTTTTCCATGCTAAAAAATGCTCCCACCAAAATCAAATACCAAAATTGATAGGTGTCTAGAATTTACTTTGTTATAATGGATTGAGGCACTGGTAGGTTTCCGAATTGCTTTAAAATTATATTATATATTTATATACACACAATAATATATATTACAATTTTAAGGCAATTTGGAAATCTACCAGTGCTTCAGTCCATTATAATAAACCCTAAATACCTATCAGTTTTGGTATTTGATTTTGGTGGGAGCATTTTTTAGCATGGAAAAATCATCACTCCCCACTTCTTTCACCAGGATGTGGGTCCAGCTGTGGCTGTCTCCCACCCCACACTGCTTTGTGGCACTAAGCAGCCTTCACTTGCCAGTGCCTTGCCCATGCCATTGCTTCTCATTCCTGACCACCAGTCTCCTTAGCCCTGCTGGTGCCCCTCACTTCCCACCCTCAGCCCCTTGCTTCCCCCCACAGCATCTGGCCCTGCTCTATGCACATATCTGAGGGGCACAGGCCCCCAAGAGCTGCCCCCTGGGGGAGCACACTGTAGCAGGGAGCCAGTCTATCGCATCCCCCCCAGACAAGCCCTCCACAGCTCCATCCTACTCCCCAGCCAGCCGTGTAGCCACCCATTCCCACCCTGGCCCCTGCCCCCAGGTCCCAGGCACCACCCCAGCTAGGCAACTCCCTCCCTCACTATAGGGACCTCAATCCCCCCCCTTCCCCAGACTTGCCTACAGGGACCTGCTCTCCACACTGCCTGGCTGCCCCAAGCATGTGTGTGCATGGACATGTGGCGTCCCCTGCCTGATCACCCTCCTCTCACTCCCCCTCCAGCCCCTTGCCAAATGGATCTCTTCCCCTTGCTGGCTGACAGCCTGCTGTTTCCCATGTTTTTCTTCTTTAAAGAAAATCTGAGTTTCTCCTTAAAATGAGAAAATCCATGTTTTCCTGCATTTTTCTGTGGCACATGGAAAACCCAGATCCTTGATCATCACCTTGGCCATGCCTAGCAGGAAACTGGCCAGGCAGATGCTGTTCAGTATAGGATACAGAAAATGCATACAGTCTCAGAGAAGTCCAAAGTCAGTGCACCAAAGAGGGTGCTGAGGGCACCAAAGTGTGGCGACAGCGGATGGCAGCCCGAGAAGGATATGAAAGAACCTCCCCTACCTCTTCCTCACAAAAAGAGCACACTGTTGCTGCTGCAGCTACCACTGGGTCAAAACGGTAGACAGAGGTGCTTGTGGCCAGGGCCCCATGCACAGGCATGCTACACTTTGACAGTCCACATGTGCAGTGCTCTCCCAGACAGGATCTCCAGGCAGTTCCCACCATTGTTCGCATTGGGAACAGGGACAGACAGCAGAGTGGCATGCCCGCCAGTCATTGCTGTCTACAGCCAGAGAAACAGGCAGTGATAGATGGGACCTAACTTGTTGTGTGCAGAGGCGGTCTTCTAGGGCAACAGGTGCATCTTCGGGGAGAGCAAACTTTCACTTCAACCAAGAGACATGAAGCAAAATGAACAGTGGCGGCAGCAGGAGGAGACCAACCTGGGGCAAATCCCACTCCCCCACACAACATGCCCCATTACCAAAGAATGTGTGTATCCAGAATTGGGCTCCTCAGTCACCTGAGGACCCATCAAGCCTGATGGATGTCATCCTCAACTCCGAAGGACTGCTGATGATCTCTGAAACTAGTGTTTTCACTCTCTTACATCCCCCACTGCCCTAGAGTAAAGAGGAACTGTGGAGGAGCACAGGTGCACTCTCTCAGCTGCTTAGCAAGCATGAATGCCTTGTGCCCCTAGAGGCTGAGTGGGCCACGGTGAGCTCCTGCAGGCAGCAGCAGCACTGTTAGCAGTAGGAGCATGGTGGTGGTAAGTGGGGAGCACTGACCAGCAGTTGGTGACCACCCACAGATGCTGCAGGCAGCGTCGGCAATGGCCAGCAGCAGTTGCAGGCTGCCCACAGACACCACCAGTGATAGAAGGGGGAGGGGTGCTGAGTGGCAATGGCCCGGAGGTGCCGCCGGCAGTGTCAGTGGTGCCCTTTCGCAGGGGGTGTACCACCACACTCAAGGGGTGCACATGCACCTGTGTGAACCTCCTATGCATCGCCAATGTTAGCAAGCCCTTCAGAGACAGCAAAGCAGGCAAGCAAAAAAGCAGGTGTAGGAGAGCCTTCTTTATCAGTTCTCATTTTTTGCTCAAGGATGAACTCTCTCTTAACTCTCCAGTCTCTTGAAGAGTGAATTCTGGAGACAACCTCTCACCCTGTAATCTACTCTTAGTCCTTTATTGGTACTAGTCAGTGCTTCAGGTATGAGTGTCACCCTTGTGTTCTGTCCCTCAAACTTAGTTTCCTGGTATGTATGCGATACATGTTGGCCCCAGATGCAGTCAGTTGTGCCTTTGAAAAAAAACACTCCTGGGATGTCAAGATGTCGTTCAGCCCCAAATCCGTCTCTGCCTTCAGCTACTTAACCACACAGAACCAGCTAAGATTTGGCAGGGGCCACCTCCTTGATCTATAGCACCTCAGCTTTATGTGCCTCACCTGGGTCTTGCCAGCTCAAGAGGGGATCTCATCAGCTCAAAAGATCACCCCTGTTATATGCTCAGAAAAGATAGATTCCCCCCCCCTTTTTTTTTTAAATAATAGATCTCGCCTTTCAAAATGTAAATCATTGCCAGGAGGGATGTGGCTCAAGTGCCCTGACCAGGTCTGTGACAGCCTTTCAGATGCTAATTCTCAGGATTAGCTCTCCTCAGCCAATAAGGCTTTGAGTTTCTGAGGTGCACAAGAAATACATTACTTAGGGAGCAGCACCTGGCCTTATTATAACATACAAGAGACTTGATATCAAATACCACAGTGTGTAAAAATATAATGATGATACAGCTGAAGGCAGCTTAGTGCCGTCTATCTGTAAAGGCCACACATGCCATATCACTAAAACTCAAGAAAACACGCATAATATCCCATGGACCTCTCAAAACATTGTAGGGTCATGACAGTATTGCCCATCTCTTCTTTAAGTGCAGTCTTTTTCTTTGTGTTCACATGCTCCAACTAGGAAATTTCAGCCCCTTTCCCTAACCAGCTTTCTTTATAAAAAATATTGTCAATCATGGTGGAGCTGTAATGGACAGTGACATACTGGCTTATAACGGAGGCTGCACAATCAAGTGCAGATTTTTTTCTGTGCTTCAAGTCCTATAACTTCCCTTCCCACCTGCCCCCTTTCCCCCCAAACCTTTTGATATTCTTTTTAAGTTTTGATACCAAAACCAGTTGGGTAAATAAACTCACCGATGCTAGATATATTATCCTTTCCCTGGTTGATATTTACCATCTTATGCAGAAAAGAATTGTATTAGTACTCTGGACAGTGACACCACACTGGGAGTTTGTGTTCAGCAAGTGTATCATGAACATATTCCTTCGTCCCGACAGTCTTTTGGATCTGCTTTCCCCAGATACGGTCCCTGTATCCTGAACACGTGATCAATATTCTTTGTTTTTAAGTGCAAGGCGTTCGATTTTGTTACATTAAAAAAGAGCCCCGTTTAATTCATCTGTACAAAACCTGGATTGCTTAAGAGAGGTGGTACTCTCACCTTCCCTGGAAATCTTCAAGAGGAGACTGGATAGGCACCTGGCTGGGGTCTTATGACCCCTGCCACCCCCAGTGCTCCTTCCTGCCTACGGCAGGGGGTTGGACTAGATGATCCGTCTAGGTTTCAGATTCACTGATTCTATGATTTGATGAGTCTATGATTCACTATCTATAAATTCCTTCAACTAAAAAACACGGTTAAAAAAAGATAAAAGCCTACATCTTAAAATTTGAGTTAAATAATAAAGATGCAGTCTTACATGCATCATAGTGGTTGCATCCATCCTTCTAAATGCGTCTTTATTTGAGGTTTTGTTTTTCTTCCTTCTCAAAATTGAGAATCAGAAAATTAGTGTAAATCTCTCAGACTTCCCACAATTTTTGCTCAAGATTAGCACCCTTTTTAATATTGGCTTCTTCTTTCTCCCAGTACTCCAGCATTTTTTCTTCTCACCAACATGTTAAGTTACCAAAAAATATTTAAAAATGTATGTGTACATACAGATATAAATAAAGCAATAGTTCAAGGCATTCCATGGACATTAAATTTAAAGCATCTTGGTTACAAACACCAGGCCCTGCAGATTTAAAAGTACTTAACAGTTGCCATTTAACATTCTTCCTACTTATTACTGGAACAGGAATTATTTATACAAGACGTGTTCCAACTTTTTAGGGGGAAAAAGACCCTGTTTACTAAGCACCTAAGTAACAAGACCAAGCCAGTAAAATGCAGTTAAAATTCACTGCATCCCACTACTGTCCTATCTGGCCAAATTTACAATTCAGCCAATTATTTAAACACCTAAACATCCTAACAGTCACAAACATGACTACATGGAGGGGATTGATCTGTATAGAATGCACAAACTCTACTTCTTCACATTCCCTTTTCCTCCAGCAATTACATCTTCCCACCACATTTAGATCAAGCTCACACCCTCTTCTCTCTGCTGCCACAGAATCATTGTCATCAATCATGAAGAATCATGCATCCCAGCAAGGGCTGAAAATGAGTGTAAATAACTACTGCAAAGCAATCAATTTAATAGAACAGTTGTAAGGAAAGGAAAACCCGTTTTATTCTGGTTATGAATAGGAAATGTGAAGGAACAATAAGTATATATATGATGGATAAAAATTAATATTGGTAATATAGTGTATTGGACCAACTGCATGGTTAGGATAAGCAGACACAGCAGCTTAACAGCAGATATAATAAGTCTGTGTAAAACTCCATATGTAAACAAAAACAGGCTAAGAGAAATTATCTGGTAGCCTACAAGCAGGAATGATGCAGTAAAAACCTGATAACAGAGGATCAAAATTGTTCAGGCCTATCATTATCACCTCTAAGGTGCAGGGGTTACCTAGTATCAAGTAGCCATGAAGTCATTGTCTATTTTCCCTAGTACTTAGTATCTAATAAACTAATGAATTTCTGTCCCCAGGCTCATCTTGGAAGGAGAGATTTCCTCTGAGCACAAAACCCTACTGTGCCTGCAGTGTCTGCCTGAGCTCCAGCCAAGGAGCAGGAGGGGCCAGCTCTGCTGTGGAGCAGAGAGCCCTGCACAGCACAGAGAGCATGCCAGGATGCTGGGGGACTCAGGTTTTTCTTAAACTAGTGAAAGGGCTGGGATAGACATTGCATAAACCGGTTTGACCTTAATCAGTTAAGTCTAATAAACCTGGTTGAATGTAGTTTTTCAAATTGGTTTATATGCATTGAACATCTGTTCTGTTACAGATTTAAACCAGTTTCTCATCACATAAACCAGTTTGTGTGTAATGTCTGTTCTTAGCTCTAGGGAGGTAGACAGTAACTCCTCAGGTTGGCTTGCTGATGACTGAGACTGCTCACTGCCTGCAGTTTCAGTCAATATTCAATACTTAAGGTTTTCTTGAAGGTTTTGCATTTGCTCATGTTTCCCACCCTGTAATAAACTGTTTTAGCTGAACTTGCTTGCAAGGGGGGAAGTTTGTTAAGTTTAGAAAACCCAGGTAAATTTTATTTCCCCATGTTTCTGGGTGGGGGCTCTAGTTAAACCCCTACATTTGACCCTCACTCTTGTTACTGCCATCTAGTGCCTGACAGAAGGGTTACACTAATGTAGGAGTGTCAAATATGGCCTGCAGGCTAGATCCTCCTCATGGAGCCCTATCATCCAGCCCGCAATGCTGCTCCTGGGTCCCAGACTGAATTTCCATTTTGCAGAGCAGCCTGCATGCTACCTGTGCTGCACACAGGACCAGTCTGACTAACACTGCATGCAGCTTGCAGGCGTGATGGGACCCTGAGTTGGCTAAGACTGTGAGAGCGCAAACTCCCCGAAAGGTGAGATTCCCAATTAAAGGGCAGTTAAATTTCAGAGATAAAAAGGCAACTTTAATAATATGAGAAAACATTACAAATAGAATTGAGGCAGACAGAACATAAAGTAAACATTCAAAACACACTATCTGCTAAGACAGACAAGGTTCTTTGGGTAAATTATATATATTTTTTATTAGACCAACTATTTAATTGGAGAAAATTGTTCTTTGCAAGCTTTCATGCACAAACACCCTTCTTCAGGAATAAGGCATCTCCTGATGTTTGCACCTCTCCTGGGTGGAATAGAAGCATAAGCCAATATGGAAAATACAGGTCTGCAAAAATGCAAATGTATGATAGGGGAGATCAGAGGGGATGGGAGACAGTAGGTGCATGACAGGTAGGATGAGGGTAAAAAGTGGGGGAAATGTTGACCTGGTGATAGAATGTAGGTGATAAAATGCAGAGGTTACCAGGGGTTATTGGATGGCAAGTTGTAACATTTTTCACTCTTACCCCTGACCACGGTTTACTTTACAGCCCACAGCAGTTCCAGTAGCAGAAAGGAATCCTCACTATCTCTGCAGCAAATTCCCATCCTTGTCACCAGAGGTTTCAGCTTCTCTTTTACTTCTTCCCCACTACTCCACCCTTTCCAACTGCAGTCCATGTGCAGAGGTCTACCCCACTCAGAGAGGCAACCAGACAACTTCACAGATTTCAGGGCCAGCTGCCACTTTCACAGGCTTATTGTGATGCGTCCCCCTTCCCCACACCTCTGATTGGCAGAAAGGCCCTGGTGTGCACCCCACCCCCCTTGGTGGGGAGGGCTGTCCACCCCTTGCTGCTGATTGGTGGATACAGCCCCACCCCTTGCTGCTGACTGGCTGAGAGGCCTATCCACCATGTGGCCCTGCCCCTCACCACTGATAGTTTTTTTTTCCTGCAAATTTTGTAGAGATCACCTGATTTCATGACTTCCGCAAAATACATGCGGTCCTGATTTGAGTAGGTCTCTCCCCATGTGACAGACTCTCTCCATCTCCACTATCTCAGCTTCACGTCAGCAGGCTTCTGAGAGCTCGAGCAGGCTGCGGGTTCATCCTGTCTCTCCTGCTTACATCTCCTTCACCCCTCCCCGCCCCTTCTAGGAAGCCACAATTCTTAAGAAAGGGAAGCTTTCAGCAAAATCCAGATGGCAGAGTAGTTAGCCAGGCCACACCCAGCCCCTCAGGAATGCACCCATTAACCCCTTCCCCACCAGAAAAAAATAGCCTCCTCCCCTCTCCCCCCCTTTGTAACAGGGAATATTAAAACAAGTAGTACATCCAAATAATTATCTCAGTAGGGCTGGATGCCAAGTGCTGCAGGTAGCATGTGGGTAGCATGTGGGACTGGTCTAACTAATGCTATTAGCACTCAGACTGCACACATGGCTGATCTGGGATGCATGCTGCATGCAGCATATGGAGCTAGTTTAGCACTAACGCTACATGTGTCACCCATACCAGCTCAGTCCTGTGCACTGCATTTGGTACGTGCAGCCAGTCTGTGAGTCTAGTCTAGCTCAGACTGGCCCCATACCAGTCACCCAGCCCATGGGGCTTGATGAGTTTGATAGACTTGCATGAATACAAAATTATTCCAAGGTCACTGAATGTCAGCATTAATTCTGAGCTGTAAAAAATTGGCAGTGGAGTGTTTAGTAGAGTCAGAGCGTGTGAGGAGAGATTGGAATACAAGTCACTCCCTGTATGGCCTGCCTGATAAGCCCTTTTACATGGGTTCAGATGGAAGTCTGAGACTCACAATTGCTAAAAAAGCTAAAAATCCCTAAGCCTGCTGGTGAAGTAGGGTGGTATCTAAAAAGAGCCGGGGTTGCATAGGCAAGTGAAAGAAGACCAGGGGAGGAGTGGCAGCAATGACTTCTTGCCATGCGAAGGAACTGCAGGGACTCCTGGCAGCATGAACAAGCAGTGGTGACCCCTCCCACACTGCATGGGCTAGGTTGTAGCCCCCCTAATTTAGAAAGTTGGTGTTAAACCCCTAAATTTGAACCTGGCCCTTGTTACCTCTATCTACTGCCTGGCAGAAGGGTGTTACACAGACTGTCCACCAAAGCCTGGAATGAAACTGTGGGGAAATGTCCCTACCTCCCCTTGTGCTGATTCATCTACAGCAGGGGTTAGCAACATCTTAAGAGCAGCATGTTAAATTAAGAGAGATCTGAGTCTGAAGGCAGGCCACTCTGCCACCACCAGTTTCTCTGTTGCTGACATCTTGGCTTTGCAAGTTGCAGCTCTGTAGGCTGATGACTGCTGTCATAGAGAACTACAACCTGCTATTGCTATTAGTTACAACCGTTATTAATACCAAAACTCTCCCATCTGTATTAAATTGCAAGTGTTAGTATACTAAAGTCATTCCACTGTGGAATTAGAAATGGAAAAATTGTACTTATTTCTATATGCATCCTGGTTCCCTTTTGTGAAAGCCATATATCATTTCTGGAATAGCATTACTGCTTCATTAAAGAAATGTAGTTGCATCATAATGGAAAACTTCCCTGTCTCTTTCTTGATTTTTCCATAGCCCTTTTTCTTAGGAGTGCTATTTAGTACTCTCACCCTTCCCTGCCTTCTGCCTCATATTGACAAGGATTGTGAAAACTTGATGATTTGACACTTCTGCTACCTATCTGGTTCATCCTTGAGGTATCCAATTTTCTTCAGGTACATTCTGAAAGTGTTCTACTTCGCATCAGAAACTGATGCTGGTAATTTGAGCTGCTGGCACTCCCCTTGTCTGGCAATAACCTTTTAACCACAACTGCCTCATGAAGATCTTCCCCACTGATAAGTAATATGTCACTGTTATGGAGATAGCCAGAGTGGCTGTTGGCATATTCTCTTTTTAGTGA
Source organism: Crocodylus porosus (assembly GCF_001723895.1). Classification (NCBI taxonomy): domain Eukaryota; kingdom Metazoa; phylum Chordata; order Crocodylia; family Crocodylidae; genus Crocodylus; species Crocodylus porosus. Next base: position 48,983,151 of record NW_017728918.1, on the reverse strand, counting down.
ATGTAAACAATTTTTTATCAATATTAATATTATGAAGACAACCACCAAAAAGAAAAGAACCCCCCTGGTTGCTTCGTCTATTTTTATCATGTTTGAATTACCAAAATTAAATCAAGTTATATCATCAAATTTTAAAGTATGTTACCTTAAAAACTGATATCTTTTAAAGCATTACTCTGAATTGCTCCATTAAACTCCCCCATAAAATCATTTCAACATTTGGTTTATTACAAATTTTTAAATAAAAATTAGTTAAGTATCTTATTACAGAAGAAACATTAGTCAGGATTAGTAAAACGCTTCTATGAGCACTATAAATTTGTGCACAAAGCCATACTTCTGTCCCAAACACTTTTAAGAGAAATTTAACAATGACAGATAGTATATTTTAGTGAAATGAGTATTCTAGTAGAGCTACAAAGGCCCTCCAGAGGTTATCTAGCCCAACTCCCTGCCTGAGGCAGGATCATCCCTATTCAAACCATCCTAGACAATCCACAGTCTAACCTCTACATAAGACTACTATTAAGCCTGACACAACACAGACCTAATACCCTAACCTGCCACAGGTAAAGCAGGGGAACCATGGCAGCCAAGGTCCTTTTTTATGAGATGCTGTCAATGTTTGAGATCCCAGGTCAAGGGCCATGCCCCATTCCCCCACCCCCGCAAAGAAGAAAGCAAAGACCCCACCGTCCATGGGGTAAAAATCCTTCCTGATCCCAAATATGGCCATCAGTCTGACCCTAAACAGAGGGGTAAAGACCCTCTATCCAGGAATCTTTGGCTTCAGTCCCAGCAGGAATACTAGCACACCCCAGGCAAAGTCCCTAACCTTGGCTACAGCCACTACCCAATGCCTGAGGGAGGCTTAAAAACACCTTGACAGCCATAGCAATTTAGGGAGGTGGAGGCAAGGGCAAACAGCAAAGTCTAGAAGCATGTGAAACACTCATAGTCCAACAAAGATATGTCTAGATCACTCCAGACCAGTGTCTATCTATCCTCTTCATTAACCCCTTTGGGGTGGGTAAGTCCACAACTTCCTTAGCAAGCTATGCCACTGTCTCAATATTCTAATTTAACGACCTGCTGTTCAATATTTGTTTTATCATTCTTCCATGTGTGAGTCTTTAGCTTTATTTAGTGAATGCTGTTTACAATTCTGTTCTGAGTACAGAATAATCAATTTCCTCAAAGGCTTTTCTGAGGGTGTACTCATATATGATCGATGCAATTCAGAAGCACCCAGAACTAAAATACTGGGATTAATGTCAAAAGTGTCCACTGGTTACAAGTGTCCAATTCTAGAAACTGTTTTTTTAACAACTTAGCATGAAATTCTCATCAACAAGCTTAGGAAATAAAAACTAGGCAAAAGTACTGTAAGGTGGATACATAACTGGTTGGATCAATATACTTAATGAGTAGTTAGGAGGAGGTATCAAATGAGATTGCCTAACTATCTATCCTAGGTCCAATATTGTTCAAACATCTTCATTAAGGATTTGGATGATGGAACCAAGCACATGCCCAGCAAATTTATAGATGACATCCATGTGGGTGAAATTCGAAACATTTGGAAGGTAGGATTAGGATTCATAATGACCTGGATAGAGTAGAAAAATGATCTGCAACCAATAAGATGAGATTCAACAATGAACAGCACAAAGTCATACACTTGGGGTGGAATACTTGCACAAACAAATACAGACTAAGGAATGCCTGAGCTAAGCTGCAGTAGTGTAGAGAAAGACCAGGGGTTACAGCAGACCACAGGCTGACTGAGCTAGCAGTGTGCTCTTGTTGCAAAAAAAGCTAACAGCATCAGTTGCAGATCAAGGGAAGTGATTCTTTGCTCTACTCAGCATGGGTAAGGACTCGCCAGGAGTGTTGAGTCCAGTTTTAGCTCCACACTTCAAGGATGTGGATAGTTTGGACAAAGCCCAGCACAAAGCTCTCATTAAGTCCCTTCTAGCCTTACTTTTCGAATCCTGTATTTTGAAATTCAATGGTTAATTGAAATAGAATGCTATTTTAAGCTTAACTTGAACTGAAGAAACTAAACCTTTCCTGAAACTGATCTTTCTAGTTTGTCACGTAGTAAAGTTGGGTGGGGAGGGGAGTTACACCATTGCAAAACATTCAGAAAGATCAGTGCAGAATACTTTTAACACCATACATTCCTATTTGAAATCTCTAGGTTTATCATGTGAATCATGTTAGCGCTTAGGTGTACAAACATCACATGACACCCTTGACAGGATCTTAAGGCACTCGAGGGTGCTATGGTTTATTACAAAGAGGCTCCATCCACACATGGTGCAGATATGTGATTCCCCAGGGACAACCAGCAACAGTGCACCACGTGCTGGTGCTAGTTGTCCCTGGGGAACACCTGTAACATCAGCCCACTGGCACATGACCAGTTATCCCAGGGGCAGTAGAGCCAGCAGCCTTATCTGGGGTCCTGGGGCTGCAGCAGCAGCAATTCTGCTTCATGGAGCCTGACCAGCAGCTGCAGCATGGCTCCAGGTGGCTCAGGTCTGCTTTTGAGCAGCATGCACTGCCTATGCATGCACCGCTCTGCCTTTTCTCCAGGAGTTTTTCTGACCCTTGGATATTTAGGGGTCAAACCCCCCCAAGAACCTTCCATGATGCTCCCTTGCAGCATGGAGAATAACAATGTGCAGTATGTGGTGCTGCAAATGTGCTCATCTGGATGCAGCCAGACAGGCCAAGCCAGTCAAAAGCGTTGTCACAAAATTCTGTATACAGTATTTCTTTAATGTGTATGTTTATCTTGCTTACCATGTCACAAGAGAGGGGACATTTGGACCAAGAAAGAAAGCGGGTTCTCTTTAAGTTAGGCTCCTGGGTACATATATAAGATTGTAGATTAAGCACACCATTAAGTATTGAGCCACTGGAAGTGCTTCAGCATACTCAGTAAGTGCATTTCAGTCTTTATTTAGATGTTTAAGCTCTCGCACTAGATTTTACAAGCTGGTGAACACTGGCAAAATTATTTCTCCCACAGAACTATAACCACACATTCCCAAGACAGTATAAATATATGGTTGAACTAACATTAATACACATCACCATTTTATCAATTACATAATAAAACAAAATTATCAAGTATCCAAATATTAAGTTACGCAGCTCAAAAGGCATACAAAATATTACAGAGATCTGCCCAGTTCATTGCAGAAACTCAAGGAAAAAACAAAAATAAATCACACTTTCAACAAAGCAATAGTTGGTAAACAACTTTCAATAGGTACAGTAAAAGAAATTACAAGATCTTCAGAAATTTTATGATTAAGAATTGTTTTAGCAACAATAACAAAGCATTTCTACATTTTAAAAAAATATTTACTAAAGTAAAGGGCATATTCTATACTTCCTGCACAAGACAAAGGCAACATTTTACTAGAAATATTAAATAGCCCCTCCCAACCTTTTCAGGCCCTCTGCTAAGTTGCACATCAAGTGCCAACATTAATTTAACTGTAAGGCTTTTTGTCTGGAGACATTAAAGACTTGTGTGCTTCTGTACAATGTAAAGGATTATTCTCTACATGAGAAATCAGAAGATTAATGATATTTGTAAAATGCAGAGGTTTAGATAACAGAAAGGTATACAGACACTGAAAATCACTGTAAGTCTTAGTAAAATCAAAGAGTGTGCAAATCCTGATAGTCTAGTGCGATTGTGGGAGACAAACATACAGTGAGCAGGCAGAATACCATAGAGGCCCTATTCTCAATATTGAAATGATTGCAAGAAAAAGGATGAAGTAAGGTCCGGACAGGTGGTAGTTCTTGAATCACAAGGACTACACTAGTTTAAAGAAACAAACCTATATATTGTTCTGGGCGTTTTGGCACCTAATCTATGTCATAGTGACAGATTTTAGTATTGGAAAATACACAAGTAAGACTCGGTTGCATGATTCAAGGACAGTTCAATTGGTAAGTAATGAACAAGTAGACTTTCTGGGTACAACAAAAACGTTTACATGTTCTCCAACAGATGGATATTAACCTAAACATAAGTTGCATTTTTGCCAACCATTTGGTCTATTAGTACTCCTAAGGAAGCCTCCTTAAGCTACCAGACATCTTTCTGCATGTAATCTGCCCAATTCTAGTCTCCATCCTCTATCTCCAAAGTAGCAGTACAGGCAGCCTGGCTTTACTGAATACAACAGGTGTTTCGGTGACCATTAGAGTCTTTAAAACGCAGACGCATTTTGGGACGATATTTCTCCAAATACAGAAGTTGCTTGCTGTTAAACGCTCCACGTCTCTTCCTAAGTGACAGGAACAGAAAATGTTTTAGGGTTTTTTGGCCTTTTTCAGACTTACGACTCATGAATATAGGCTTTGTGTGGCTACTTATAAACAAGGGCCTTATTTATGATAGGAATCTAATTCATCTTATTCCCAGGACTGAGGCCAGATTTAGCTAAACTTTGTATCAGTACAAAATTGTAGAGACAAGGTTTTCAATGTCACTACCATGAAACTTGACAGTGTAGCTTTGCAATATTAAGTGTAACATTCTAGATAGTCAATCATGCAACAAAACACTTAGAAGCCTAATCACCAGATGGGCAGTGCCTGGAATGACCATGGACCAGTTCCAATCCAGTGTCTGGGGCTGGCACAGCAAGCACTATTCAGCTCCGGGGGGGATTGGTAGCAGGGGAAGCCCAGCCCAGTAGGGAAGGCAAAGGTAAAGGGCAAAGGGGGCATCACTTATCAGGGGAGGGGGGCCTTAATCCAGTCCCATAGGGTGAAGGGGGCATGACTCAGCCCCATGGAGAAAAGGGGGCATGGCCCAGATCAAGGGGGGGGGGTGAGGGAAGGGGAGTGCAGCCTGGTTGACAGATCACATGGGCCTTGGAAATTTGGCAAAGGGAGAGGATGGCTGCATTAATGGCCACTGCTCCCCTTCCACTAAATTTCCTGACCCTGGGGAAGCCAAGTGGACCAGATGCAATGGCTCAGTCAGCCATATTTGGCCATGAGCTAAAGGCTGAGCACCCCGGTCTAAGATTCTTGGATAATACCCACATAAATACAGATTGTATGACCAAGGAACAACTCTGTCTTTTGATTTAAACAAATACAGACACCAATTCTATACTTACTGTCTTATGAACTGCACTGCATCTTCGTATTTCATTCCACACTCAATCAATGCAAGAGCAACTAACACTGGAGCTCTGGTAGAAAAGGAGAAGTCTTTAATACTGAACATGCAAGAAGTCAAATTTGTCCCAAGATAGCTACAACTGTAAATAACGTTCAACGGGGCAAAATCATTCAAGATAATGCAGTAATGCTGAGGTTTTCAAGACATTAAGCTTCTGCAAAATCATCTTGAAATATACCAACTTTTACATGGATTTAACATTTGTTTCAATTATGTCATTATAGCCAACTGGTTTCAAAAACTATTCTACACAGCTGTTGACTTCTAGGCCCATAATTCCATGAAGAGAATTAATTCAAAAGAACTTTCACAGTTGCTGCTCCCAGTGACACTTTTGGTTACAAGAGTTTCCTTACCACCATCTTAATTGTAGTATTGATCATTTTATTAGGAGAAAACCCCCCAAATGTTTTACCCTAGCTAGTAGGCTTAGGACTTGTTTACATGTGGAGTTACTCAGTCATAATTATTCACTTTCAGTTCACACCCTCTCTCAATTTGGTACAACTTGGGCATGTAGGACTTTGTTTTATGCACAACCTGTAAGTTCCAAGAGAAATATTAATACTGAGCAACTTTAAAAACCTAAGCGACCCTAGTTCTAAAGAGTTATTTGATGGATTTTAGAACTTCACTTACCTCCCAAGACCAGCCACGCAGTGCACAGCAATACAACAACCAGGTTCTTCACGGAATTTCACTTTCAGAAGGTTTAGCCAATCATCAACGATCTGGTTGGATGGTGGAGCACCATCATCAAAAGGCCAATCCTAGCATTCAAAATAAACAAATAACTTCATATAAAGTAACACAGATTCCACAAGTGTTTGGTGCACCAAATACAATGAGAAAAATAAAGTGGTTTCTCCTCAGTTGCTGTTCTTCCCTCCATTTAACATTTTAGAAAGCCTAGAATTACTGCACTTAGACCTGAGGGGATTAATTTGAAAGATATAATTTACTTTGAGTAGTCTAGCTAGTTTTGAGCAGAAATCTCCCTGTCAAACAAAAGTACCTTTATTCTCCTTTTACTTCTATTAGTTCTGGGGATTCAATAATTATTAACCTGGAGCTTCAGAAACCTTCAGATGCAGGTTTCATTCTGCAGCAATGTGCAACATATATCTTTTTTATGGACAGTCACATTTCAGTGGCCAGAACACTAGGCTCAGGGCTTACCTGAATACAAACTTCTATTAAAGAGGTTAAGTATCATACATACAATGACAGAAAGGCTGGAAGTAAAAGCCGCAGTTTTAGAAATTTAGTTTAGAGATGTAGTGTAAGCTCATTTTTAAAAGTTAACATGAATCTAATGTTAATTAACGTTAACTAAACTCTGTCAGTCCTTGTAGTAATGCCTCATTTTAACCACGAACGTATGAAACTAGGTTTTCAGATGTACCCAGCAGAGGCTGTACAGGGGCTCATGAAACATACCCGTCACCCTTATTTATCAACTTAAAATACATCCATCTCACCTCCAGTGGCTGTACTGGCCAGGAGCTTCTTTTGGACTCCACACTAGGGGATTTCACCAGGCAAAACTGGGCTGTATAGGTGCCAAAAGACACTGCCGAGCGCAGCTGTGCTCAGTCTTTGTCATTGCTACATGGTTTCAAGCTGTGGCAAAAAGTGATGTTGTGGCTGTTTCTTGACGGTTTTTATGTAGAGAACAGTCTCTTCTACAGTCAATATCTGGCTCAGAGCCTTTTCTCATCTACTAATGTGGACAGAACCCCTTGGCATGAAGTCGTGCAATACTGGAAGAACGAGTATAGGACAGGGCTCTGGGAAATCTGTAGCACTTCAACAGACATAACACTGCTCAGATCTACTTAATACTTTTACTTGGTGCTAGGGGCATTTTCCATCAGTGAACCACTCAGGAAGTGAATCAGCATGAGCAAAGGTGGAGAATTCATGTAAGCATGGTCCTTAAGAGTTTCATGAGCTCGCTTCACACAAGTGGTGTGGTATGGCTCCCCAAATCCTACCTATCATTTATGCAGAAGAATCATTTCTGTTCCAGTAAGAGGGAACTTCTACTGCCACAAGATTTGTCTCAAAATCACTAGGCCAAGTTTAGCCCCTAGAAAAAGTAATATTCCCATTGATAAGAAGCTTTCCCTATCAAAGTAGAAACGCAGGGTTTCAGAGCAAAGAGGTTAGATAACCCTTGAATTTCCAATATGAAAACAAGTTTTCAGAGGTAAGGATACTCAACATAAAGGTTACCTGTTCACAGTACAAGTAAAACTGTAACGATAAGAACTGTAAGCACCTGCACAGGTAAAACAACTTTAGTGGTGGGAAAATCTAGAAGAATTTTCTTATTGAAGACTGCAGATGGATGTAAAATCTGTTACAAGGATGCTCAGGATACAAGTATTGTATGCAAGAAAACTGGGTTTCAAGATAATAAACTAAGAACTGGAAAGTGATATTTAAATTGCTTAGGTTCCATCTTTTTTCCAAAATAACATTCATTTAGAAACGTCTTGGACAAATGCATTAGAAATTCAGACAAATTGAGACCTTACCAAAGACATTATGAGCTACTAAATGCTATATGATGCTATAAAGAACTTCTAAGCAAATTTTTCAGATCACTCACCAAAACTTGAATGCCTTCTTTTTCCACTGGAGCTGTGTCGTAAGTGGCTTCACATACTCTCACCACTGTGGTAACTCCATACTTCTTAAGTTCCTGAGGAGGAAAAAAACATTTTTTCCTACATTCTGCTAACTTTTACCACTTGGCTTTCCCAGCAGGACACGTCTAAGTACTTCCTACACTTCAGCTTACTAATAAGGTTTCAAAGTTTCAATAAGATTCCCTCCAACCCAGACAATAGTCTTCCACCTAGTAAGCAATGTTTTTATGAATGCAGCTGCTGTGCTGATTTCAAGCATGCACCAAAATAACATCAAAAGCCCTCACTGCTTCACCTCTAAAAAAGTTTCTTCAAATTTAGTGCTCTCTTTCTGGCACTGCTGAAGTCCGAGTACACCGCTGGTCCTGCAAATTCTTTCAATGACCAGATTTAAATTACAGACCAAGAGGTGCCCCTAAAGATGACCTATTCACAGGAATCTACACTCCTCTCAAAGTCAGCCTTCAAAGAACAAATTTTAGACAAACAGTAAAAATCAATTTATTGTCAATTTAGCAGCTAATACGCTTATCCTGTAGTACAGTGGTCTCCAACCTTTTTGGATAGATAACTTTTTGAATTAAAAAGCAACCCAAGATCTACCCTACACCACCCTGACCCTCAAGGTTAGTCTGTGGGCAGGGATGGAGGGGGCAGATTGAAACAGAGGGAGAAAAAATTATTTGGGGGCTAGATCCCCTTCCCTCCCACCAACAGGTAAGTCTGTGGGGGAAGAGGCAGAGGGAAGGGAAAGGGCTGGGGGGGGGGGGGCAAACTGAGGCCTCAGCAGTAAGGGAAGGAGCAGGGAACAGGCAGGAGCAGGGACTGGGGGGGAGAGGGTCTGGCTGGGCCCAGCAGTAGGGCAAGTAGAGGCTCGGAAGGCACATTGTCCCTCTGGCCTCCACTTGACCCCCACTTCCCCCAACCCCAGCTCCTACTTGTGCCCTGCTCTCTCCCTCACCGCTGGGGCCTCAATCTGCCCTCCCCCACAGTGGTGAGCGAGGGAATGAGCAGGGACAGGCCCTGCATAGGCAGGGCAGGTGCAGGACAGAGCCATGAACAGCTTGTATGGAGGCTGGGGGGGGGTGGGGGAGGGCACATGCCAGGCTTTTCCCAGCACAGTTCTTTGGCTGCGTGGCCCTTGGGCTGCGTGGCAGTGATGCTGGCAGCTGCAGCACTGGGAGCAGGCGGGGAGGGGGGTGCTACAGCAAATTTTCAGGTGCCTGCAGCTCTGCTCCCAGCACTGCTGCTGCCTGGCTCAAGATCTGTGCAGCCAAAGAGCTGCACCAGGAAGAGCCAGGCACTGCCCCGGGTCCAGCCCGCTCTGCCCCACATGTACATCTGGAGGCATGCTCCCCCCATGCCCTGCCAGGCTGCATGCCCCCCCCCTGCCAGACAAGTCGCTTGCGGCTCTGTCCTGCATGTGCCCTAGCTGTGCAGGGTCTTCCCCTGCCTCATTCCCTCTTTCACTGGTGCGCATGCACCCCTCCCCATTCTTGCTTCAGCCACTGGAATCCTGCAACTAGGCTGCCTTGCAGCCCTACTGCTACCTTGCACTGGGGGGCAGGAGCTAAGCCCTGTTAGCCACCCACTTCCACCATCTATACAGACCACGTCCCCTGCCACTGGGTGAATGAGGCCCTGGCTGGATCAGGGGAGGATCAAAGCCTGGGTGATACTAAAACATTGTTGTGTTTATTTATTCCGTGTGGCACATTAGGAGCTATGCTAAATTGCATCATTGCCATTATGATTCTGTAAGTATTTTTACTTTTAAAAATACCCTAAGCATTTTGGAACGGACAAGTCGCATACATTACTAGCCTGTGAAATTATGTAATATGGTATAATTTCCCAATTTACGACTGGCCACATCTTATATTTGTGTTCTACAAATAAGGCAAGCTTAGCATTTAGCACAACAAGGCTCTTATCAGGACAGGGATCTTGAGCACCACTCACTACAAAAATAAAACTCAAGAAAAATCCTAACTAGCCCCCCATAATAGTCAGTGTCTTGAATGGAAGAGGAAGGGATGCCTTGGCTTTAGATGAGGGGTGTCAAAGATAAGGCACACAGGTCACATTTGGACCTTGCTGTCCCCACATCTTTTGAGTTAACCCACATCATGTGACATACCCCAGCCCATTCCAACGCATAAAGCCCAGGACTCAGGATCTGTTCCATGGCCTATTCTGTCCCTATGTACAACATAGTCCTGGACCAGCCAAGAGCGAGTGCCACATGCATTGGATCTGGCATGTGGGAGGCAGGTCTGTAAGCCCAATCCAGCGACTTATCCAACCTTTTAATTGGTAAAGGGTGTCATTATTTTTATTCAGAACTGGTTCTTGTGATTTTGTGAGGCAAGAGCATAACAGCTTTATCTACTTATTATGGCACAGGTTAGGCAGGGTGGCACTCTCTCCCTATTAGAATACATGAATAGGAACTCTTGGGATCTGGGATTTATATTCTTTAGCCAAAAGCTTCCTGTGCAAAGGATCAAAACAAAACTGTCTACATCAGGGGTTAGCAACCTACTGCCTGTGGCAACCCAGGCAATTGGCGGCATTCTGCAGCTACAGAAGCAGTGGTGTCCCCAGGGTCCCACTGGCTGCCTCATTCTGTCCTAAGCATCCACTAATTACCAGAAGAATTGTAGAGATCTGCAGCCTGTGGCAGGAGCTGGGTTGCAAGCAGTGGCCTGTGACAGCAACAGTTTGCTGACCCTTAGTGTATGCTGGGCCTGAGTAACACCAGTTCAGCTGAGGCAGCATAAAATACATCGCAAGCTAGATTTACTTCAGCACACTATGTGCTACCATGACTAGACTGCTACCAGCACGCAAGCTGGCTAGTTTAAACATCACTCTACCACACTGCAGTAAGCTTGCCTTATTTGCATATCCAGTACCTACCACACAAGTCTGACTCAATCCACAGTAATTATTATTAGTCTTTTGAAGCAAGGCACCAGTGACACGCACTGTATAGTGTGTGGCAAAAGTTTCTAACCCCTTGATGCCTGGTACTGGGCCACGAAAGTTTGGCTGCTGGTGTACAGGAAGGTTGGCTGCTGGACTGCAAGTCCAGAAGTGACCGGCATACTGCGGACCGGCAGCCAACCTTTTGTTTATTTTTTTATACTGAGAATAAAAAAGGTTTGGCTGCTTCTCCGCTGGTCACTTCAGGACTTCAGTTTGCCAGTCCGCAGTCACTTCCACTCCATGGTCTAAAAGGGTTGGGAACCACTGGTGTGTAGTCATTCTTTTGGATGTTTTGTTCCCTCTACAAGAGCACAAAGGAAAGCTTCTATGGGAAACCCAAATGTTTCAAAAGTAGATCTCAGGCCACATTTACAAGGCAATTAAAAAATGCAACCAAAACAGATTTAGACACCTCAAAGTTAATTTTGTTTTAAAATGGCTCCACTACCAAATGTGAACTTGTGCCAAGCCAGATTTCAGCCAACATGGACGTAGTTGGAGTCCCAGATATGTCTGTGTATGTCACACAAATTCTAAAACTACTGTGGCTCCGTTGCTACAGCTGATGGCCAAACTAGCTTTATTTAGACAACTTCTGCATACCCAACAAATACTTGCGGTCACATCTAATTAGTACCAGATAGTTTTAATATATCGCACTTTCCTCTCCCCATCTCTATGGATTAATGGCAGTGAAAATCAGCTGCTTAAGACATGACAAAATTAAAAAACTAAGTGATCATTCATTAACAAAAACCTAATAAATGCAAGTTAACTGTGATCCTGTCAACGTTCTGTCTTGTTTTAATTAGATTACATATCCTCTACTTTCTGCCCTGTACCTGTTGATCAGTAATAGTACCGTTATGATCATGCTTATGGTTCATTAAAAAATAAATATACTGATGCAATTTGATAGAGGAATGATTTTCATGAGCACAGTAATTCTGTACAACATGCCTCACTGCTTGCAAGAATCACTATGACTCAAAGTCTGAGTCAACACGAAGAGCACTTAAGAACTGAATCCCATTAGTAAATACATTATTAAAACACATACTGTTCTAGGTTTTAAAAGCATTGTATTAAATTTAAAAACAAAAAAAAAAAGCATTCCATCCAGACCTTACCTCTATAAATTTGTTTAAGGTTGCATTGGTTGGATTGTGTGTGATAAGGAATCTCATGTTCTTGTAGGTGATTTCCACAGGAGCTGGGCGGTTCATTCGGGCCATATTAATTTAGTTAAAAAACATGCAACAAGATTATGAAAGGATTAAAAAATTCTAATACAGAAATGATGTAGAGAAACTGAAGTCTACTTCACTATACTCCACTTGAAATTCTCAGTGCTTGGAAGTATGAAGTTGGGAGCAATGGGAAATGAAATGAACCTCCTAACAAGAAGCAGCAATTCTTCAATCCAGTAATACTGAGGCAAAAGAAAGGCAGTGCACTGAGGTTTACCCCATCCAGGTCTGAACTCCTTTGTAAAATGCGCTGCCAATTTCAATTCAACACTTCTTATCCTGGTTAACCACTCTTAGGGGGGCTTCTTGGTGGAGTAGTAATGAATTTCTACAGTTCACTTGTCTGCATAGAGGTCGTGCTGTGCCTGGCAGTAGTCTCCACTGCCCTTCAGAAACTCCATAAATGTGTGACCAAGAACACCACAGAACTGCTGTAAAGAAGGGAGAGAAAAAAAAATGTTACTTCAGCTACTGTTCCCAAGTATATGTAGAACTTAGCTCAAAATATTAACACTTACTAAAAAGTAAAACGTAAATGCATATAGAATAGATTTCATAGACGTTACGGCTGGAAGGGACCTCAAAGATCATCAAATCCAGCCCTTGCCCCAGGGGCAGGAAGTCAGCTAGGGCAAAAGGATCCCAGTAAGATGAGCATCCAAGCATTTCCTGAATGAGTCCAGAGTAGATCCCTGTACCACTTCTGGAGGGAGTCTATTCCAGATCTTGGGGGCTTGGACAGTAAAGAAATTTCTTTTTATGTCCAGTCTAAAACGGTCTTGGAGGAGTTTATGACTGTTGGCCCTTGTTTTTCTTTGGGGTGCTCTGGTGAACAGACGTTCTCCTACTTATACATCCCTTATGTATAGTTATAAATCTAGTATAATTTCAGGCAGTGGTCACCAACTGGTCAGCCCCTGACAGTTGATCTCAATGTGGGGGGGCTAGCCTCCCCAGACTGAGATCAACTGTCAGAGGCTCTGCAATTGGCAATGGCTGGGACGCAGGAGCAGTAGGATGCATTTGGCTGGGATGAACTGTGCCCCTTGTTGCCAGGGCCAGGCAAGTAGGAAAATACCCCCCCACCGCATCTCTTGCCACTGGGCAAGTGAGGCTCCGGCCAGGCCAGGGGTGGGTTGGAGCCCAGGCAGCTTGTCCAGGCATGTGGGGAGGTTCCCGCCACTGCACGCACACCAGCAGTGGCAGCCCCCACTTCCCCCCTGGATGAGCCACTCAGGCTCTGACCCTCTCCGGGCCTGGCCAGGGCCCCACTCACCCCCTAGCCACAGGAGCCTCAATCTGCTCCAATCCCCCAGTAGGGGTAGGGGTGTGGTAGATCCTAGATTGTCCTTTACTTCAAAGTGATCTTCACCTTAAAAAGGCTGGAGATCACAGATTTAAGGTATCATATTAGGATTTTGTTTTCTGCCTATTCAGGCTTTAGTATTTTATTTCAAGGTATCAGTGCTTACTTTTACTCAGAAATGCTATTTTTGTTTTAGCAACACAATGTTTTAAGAGTTGCAAAACCAAAATGTTTCTAACAGAACTTTTATTCAGCAGTTGTAATTTTTTTAAATGTAGCATTTTTCTAGAACTTTTTAGAATGTCAATCAGTCTTGATTTACTAGAAGAGCATCAGAAAACAATCACTTAGGCTATGTTTCTTGAGATTAGTGCAAATTATATTTATTTCATCTCCAATATCTGCAGCATGTTTTAACATAACTTTCATTCTCTAAGTGGAATTCACACCTCTGCCTTGCCCTTTAAACACAGATACTATGACACTTGTTTTCCATATAAGGATCATTTCATGCTCAGAGGGTGTTTTCCTAACCACTCTAAGTCCATCCTGTTCTGAATGGGTATTTGGAATTCAGGAATACTAAAAACACCAACTAGCAGTAATGTCTTCATGAAATGGAATAAATTGCTAAAAGGAAAAAAGCCTCTTGAATTTAATTTACTCTAACCTCTTAATTTAAAAAGTAGAACCAATTATTTCTACTTTAAAGATGCGAACAGAGTTAACTAAACTCATCTGCTCAGGAGAGGACTAGAAGTGAAACAAAAATTTCACACACTATATGTACACTGTCAGCATTGTGGGGAATCTTGCACACCACATGCCTGGCTCTAACAAATATTATTAGTCTAGCCACCCACACATTCTTTACTGCCAAGTTATTTTTAATAAAAAGCTTTCTAATTTTAAAGCATGTTGATTTTTTAGTAGCGACAATATGCAACAGGTCTACTGCTTAGGAGATACTCTGGCTTATGTTAATATTGTAGTTCCCATTTAAATTGTTTTGTTGATTCCCCATTTTGTAATTATTCAGTTTCTTTTACTGTAAGCCACCTGACCCTTATTGGGATGGTCATCATATAAAACAAACAAAAGTTATTCCTGCTCACTAGATCTGCTTTATGTTGCAAAAATAAAGGTACTGGATTATATGGGCATTGCTGGTAAGTCTATCACAAGCTGCTTTGAGGAAATTCTAAGCATTTACATGCAGATACAGATACTTAAGTGATAAGAATAATCATTAATCATTATAAACTTGATTTATTGTGATACCTCATGCTACAAGGAGCCACTTTGTGCTCAAAATTAACACTGTAAGTAACATTCTGAATTCCTTGTTCTACTTATAGGGAACTATAATCAGGGAAGTGGGTAAACATATGCATGCAGTGCTTGTCACCTACTATCCAAAGGACTAAAAACTTGTCTTCTGCAAGGAGACATGGGAAGGGGTCTGCAAAGTCCAGGGAGTCTATCAATCTCCACACAGTTGGGCGAGGTAAAAACAGGGATTTTAGTGTTGCCTTAGATGGTTCTCAAGAGTTTCAAATTACAGATTTACTGTTAATATAAAAATGTGAGGTTCCACCCAACTTGAACATAGAAGCTTTATTTCTTGGCCTCCACCCATTTCCCTGATGCAACAATGGTCACTGTGACTATGTGGCTGGTCCTTTTAAACAGTAAGAGAACTAGTAAGTGTTATCACTGTTAAAAAAAAAAAAAAAAAGGCCCTGTTTTTAGCACCCCTCTTTAGATTTGAGACTATAGCATATGTGAAGAGATAGCAGGGATAAGTTTCACTCCATCTACACCACATTTCCACAAAATGAGTGTTTTCTCCCAGGAATGCCAATCTCTGCTTCTGAAGCAACTCACCAACCTTTCTAAAGCATAAACTGACATGATTAGAAGGTTCGTTCTTGTGAATAGGATACTGAACAAGTGTGACACAAGTTAGTGTTTTGTCAGTATCACTATTCATTTGCCAGTCAGATACTGAACCCTTATTTGCTAAAACCACTATTTCATTTCCATTAGCACAGAGGCCTCAGGAGAAAGTATAAAGGTTAGCGGTGTTTGCCCAAAAAGATAACAAGCAAATAGTGCAGATTGGTAGCTTTGTCTGATCAAAAATGAAGTGACCCCCATCAACATTTTAACCTCCTTGGACATTCTAACTATAACCTCAGCATAGTTATTCTCAAGCAAATCTTTAAAAAGCTTGAATGGAAAACAAAAATAAATCAATGAGCAACAACAAGATACCCGCAGACTGAATTGTATTAAGTATAATGTAAGCAGAGCTGTCCAACTTCTGGGCAGTTGGTGGGGAGCACCCGTTGTGAGGGACCATATCGCATGAAGCAGAAGCAGCTCACCCCACCATGCATGCAACAGCAGCACCCTGGCCCCCACCCACTACAGGAGCTACTGCAAGAAAACAGCAAGAAGAAGGTGGGCTCACCCAAAGAACTCAGATGCTGCAGCAGGAACAGCAGCAGGGTGGGAGCAACGACAACCATACAGAGAGCTTTAAGTCCCCAAAGCTGATCCTTCAAGGTCTATCTATATCAGGAGCGTGTAAAATACAGCCTTGGGGCCAGATCTGGCCCACCAGGGCATTCTATTTGGCCCATGGAGCCCCTAAAAATTTAGAAAATTAATATTTAATTGCTCCTGGCTGCCTGTCAAAGATGACAGGAGCCAGGGGCAGCAGTACCCAGGGGAAGCTGGCAGTACCCAGGGGAAGCTGGCAGCAGGACCTAGCAGCAAAGCCCACCCAGCCCCAGCCCCACAACCAGAAGCCCCTCCCTAGCAATGGCTTCTGGCCTGGAACTGTAGAGCTGTTCCTGCTTCCCTGCACTGGAGAGGAAAATGCAGCCCTCAACATCTTATCAAAACTCAGTAAGCAGCCCTTCACCTGAAATAACTGCCTGCCCCTGATCTACATGCAGCCCATGGCCTGCCACTTGGGACTGCCCTAATCTAAATCAAAACTACAGGATTCTTATCCGGTTACTTGGATTAGTTTCTATAACTCCTATGTCCCTGGATTAGCTACTTTGTTTTTCCTCTCTCCCATCCACCTCTCCCAACAGTGCTCCCTTCTTTTGCCTACCTTCTGTATACTAATCACAGCCATCTATTCAGAAGCTCTATTTCTTGCAGTCCCTTCATCTCATGAAGTAAGCAGCTACTTAAGAAAGCTTATAATATCTGATTTAGTCCGTCTATAACAGGCTTGTCCAACATACGGCCCGGAGGCCGCCATGCAGCCCTCCAAGCTGTTTTCTGAGGCCCGAGTTGCTGCAACGGGAAACATAAGTAAACACTGTACTTTCATTTCAGGGGGAGTGATGTGATACCACTTCCTGTGAGGTCTTTGAATATGGCTCGCCAGCCCACTGAGTGATAAAAAATTCATGATCCGGCCCCACATAAAAAAGGTTGGACACCCCTGATCTATAAGGTGTAAATCCATCCTGCCTTCTGCAAACTACCTCTTCCCATTCAATACTAACAGATAACCAACAAGTTAAGTGGGAATACACCACAAAGGACTTTGAGAATAAGCAGTTTGTTTGCTATTACTGAAAAGGATGATCCAGGGAAGCAATGCAAATAAAGGACTGACTTTATCTGAAGTACAAGAGAAACAACAAATTGCAAAAGCCTGAGCAATATTCTTGAACTGGATGCAGAGAGATGGAATTTGACTGCAACCTCTTTTTTGCTAGGCTCAGGGATCCAGATTTTCCATTTCCCATGGAAAAGGGAATAAACTAGGAATTTTGCCACAGATTCACATGATTAAATTCACATGATTTAGCTATATATCCCTCAAGTCAAACTGCATCTCTGAGATGTCAGAGGCAAGCCAAACAGATCTACCTCTGTACTCCAGACCTAGACTCACATGCAGGGAGATAAGCTGTGTTTGCAGGTGATGAAAAATGGGCTGAGAGCAGTTTTGTGGGAGTCCCACAGATAGTTAGAAGAGGGTGTTGAAGATTTTCCTAAGGACATGCTGAGCACAATTAAGCATGTGGAAGAGAATAAGAAATCATGAGTAGGCTCAACTGTGTCAAAGGCATCCTGCTAGGCAAGGAAGATGAGAGTGAAGTTCTAGTTCCAAGACTTAGTAGCTAAGCACACTGCTAATGAGTTTGGGAACAGGTATGTGACATAAAAATAGTGGAAGCTAAACCAGAGGAGTTTTAGGATGGAAACAGAGGAAAGGAACTCCAAGCCGCATATTCTGACAATTGCTTCAAATGATCAGAGAAACTAAAGGTTGAAAGAACCAGTACATTGGAAAGGCAAGTGGATCAAGATTTTTTTTTTAAATAAGATTGAGACTAAGGATGCTGGTAATGCAAATAAGAGTTAGAATACAGCAAGATGCATCTCAAGCAGGTCCAAGGAGGCGATACTCCGCGATACTCCCCCTCTATACGGCACTGGTCAGGCCACAGTTGGAGTACTGCGTCCAGTTCTGGGCGCCGCACTTCAAGAGGGATGTGGACAACATGAAGAGGGTCCAGGGGAGGGCCACTCGCATGATCAGGGGGCAGCAGGGCAGGCCTTATGAGGAGAGGCTATGGGACCTGAACCTGTTCAGCCTCCACAAGAGAAGGCTGAGGGGGGATCTAGTGGACTATTACAAACTAGTCAGGGGGGACCAGCAGGCACTGGGGAAGTCCCTGTTCCCCCAAGCACTGCCAGGAGTGACCAGGAATAACAGTCACAAGCTGGCAGAGGGGAAATTTAGCCTAGATATCAGGAGGCGCTACTTCACTGTCAGGGCGGCTAGGATCTGGAACCAACTTCCAAGAGAAGTGGTTCTGGCTCCTACCCTGGGGGTGTTTAAGAGGAGGCTAGATGTACACCTTGCTGGGGTCATTTGACCCCAGTACTCTTTCCTGCCATGGCAGGGGGTTGGACTAGATGATCTACTCAGGTCCCTTCTGACCCTAGAAACTATGAAACTATTACCCCATGGAGACTAGGAAATGGGCCTGGATCATTGGTGAAGAAGGAACTTCTGTACCTGGGGCAGATGAAAAGAATTTTAGAAAGGGAAAGAAAGGTCAGGTTCTATGCTTCATTTGGAAAATACTGGCAAAGTCCTGTGCAGAAAGAGTAGTGGAGGCAGAACTGTACAGTACTAGTTTCCATCTAGCTAGAGACCTCATCTACCACAATTACCTAGATTTCAAGGCAGGTCCTATTGTAGGCAACCAAAAGCCAGGTCCCATATGGAATTGGGGAGGGGTGCAGAGAGGAACAAGAAACTCTAATTGTAATGATTATAACAACCATGCAATCAGCACACTGGCTGAAAAAGGACTTATGGAAGTCGTCACTTGATTTCTGTCTCAGGCTGGACAGGCCACTTGGGGCTTTGGCAGCAAATAACCAGAAACAAGTCCCCCTTGGGGGTCTTCCTAAATAGCCAACCAGCAACTACAGCAATGAGAATTGTTTTAGTTCTGTGAAGAGCACTGTTAGGATACAACTAGCCATAGATGCGTTCCACATTTCAGGCAAGGGAATGTTTGAGGGCAGAGCTCACACTTTGGCAGAGAATACAGTTTAGAAGGAGTAAGGTGCACCAACCATCTGAAGGAAAACATATCTGAGCCTGAGAATAGAATAGCATCCACTATCCCAGCAAGGAGACTGTGATGGTTCTGGAATCCAAAAGTTTCTATTCTATAACATGGGGATTTCAAGGGCTGACACATGGACTTCCTATTTTCCTTAAAATGTATTTTGCTTCAGGAGAAAACAGACTAGTTGAAAGACTGGTTCCAGTTAAAATTTCAAAACCACCTCTAGTTGATCTCTTAGATTAGGCCTTACAACCACCTTATGTCTGCAAAATGCATTGGGGGTTGGGGGAGGGCAGGGAGGTGCATCAACTATAAAAGCACTGAATTCATGGATTGTCTTAACAGAGATCATTAACTAATGGCAAGTTTGGATTGGAAGGAGCGTATGACAGTGAGTAAAGAGGAAGTCTGAAAGAATAATTTCAAGATTCTATGTATGCAAAGTAGGCTCCTTAACTTCCATGGAAAGAGATAACCTCTTCAGAATCTAGATATCATAGGGTGCAAAAAACTAAACATGACTCTCAACAAATATATGATATGCAAAGATCACCTTAAGGAATACCTTGCAGCATATGGAATACAAGCTCAAAGAATTGCTTCCAATGCAGCTACAGTAATGTTTTTAATATATAAGTCTCCACTGGGTCAAAATTGCAGGCCTGCCAATACAATAAAATAACCCCCTCCCTGCCATTTTGAGACATTTTCCTTGTGGACAACTTGATACTTTACAAAATGATTTACTGTACTGATAGGAAACAGAAGTATTCACCCAGCCAGCATCCAGGCAATCTGATTTAGCACATGCAGGTCTGGAAACAGAATGGAGGCTGGTCAAAATCCAGGTAAAATCTCTTCCCAAGACTTATTTCACCTAGTATGGATTACCATGATTTAATGTGGCTTTATTAAAACTGATCTTGCACATAACCCTGGGCATTAGGGGATTCTAAAGAAAAACCCTAACATGAGGAAGACATTTTGCAATGAACCTAGATTCTCACCTGTCCTGGAACAAGACATTTCTTGTTGTCTTTGATGGCAAGTAGATGTATTATGAGCCATACTTTTAACAGCTTGTTGAAAACTGGGTAACTTCTGGAAGCATGGGAAAACACCTCTCTGCTTGTTTACTTGAGAAACTATAGACATGGGTTTGTTAAGATCTGAACCGTGGCATTTCACAGAATGTTATCATGCCACACAATCTGACCCAATGTCTCATAGTTCCAAAGACATTTGCATTTTCTCTCTGAGTTGTAAGACAAGTACTTTTGAGAATATAGTCTTTAATCTGGAAATGATACCCAAAAATCATAGGGAGAGAGGCTAGAAAAAAAGAGTATGCATTTTTGAACAGTCAGGCACTGTAATGAGAATCAACCATTATTCTAGTTCTGACCTGCTACCAAAGTAGAGTAAAAAAGTTAAGGAGTGGCAGGATAAAAATCACAGACTCCATCTTACTAACCCAGACAACAAGACTGAATTCACAGACAGCTGGACAGGCTGCCCTACCTGTCCCCCTCCCAATCTGCCATGTACTTCACACAGAGCCTGACTGTGCCACAACGTGTCACAGGTTCACCACCCTTGGCTTAGACTACAGAGATGATCATGCCTAGAAAAAAGAACATCTGGAACAGAGGTTCTCAAGCTTTTTCTTACTGTGTACCTCCCTCTCAGATTTACCAGCTGCCTGTATACCCCTAGCAGCACATGCATTATATTTTAACCCCTTAATGCCAATTACAAAAATTAAATCCACTATTACACAATTTTACCTGTGTACCCCCAGGGGTAGGTATACCACAGTCTGGGAACCCCTGAGCTAGATGAACAAGAAACTTCCTAGAGTTTGTAACACCATACTGCATACTAAAAATGTTTCATGAAGAAAAGTGTGTCTTTGTGGTTAGGAACGGGCCCGCAAAAAACCTCAGCCTGCACTAACTCATATGTGCAAGGAAGTTTAATTCAGTACTGGAAATGCAGTTATGTCCCTGCACATTTGTTTCAGTAATGCATCATCATGCAGTGTCCACAAAAAGTTAAATTTAAGGTACTCCTTTCCCTTAGTTGTCCAGGACATCTTGGCTGTATCAGATTTTTTCAGAGCAAGGACTGTTTTGTACAACTGAGCATACTGTTGACACTTCAATAGCAAGCCACTTGAATAGCTTAGTCAACCATTTTTCATCTATTTCAAAGTGAAAACCTGGGAAGCTAGTTATGGCATTGCATAGACACCAAGATATAAATGTTAATGTGCATGTATATAGATATATCTATATATATAGATCCCTCCCCCCCACAATACAGAAATCTTACTTGTTGAAAGAGATCTAGATATTTAAATAAGAAAACGTGAACAAAGTTATAAAGAGCATGAAGTCTTTTGTTATAGCAGTTTGGGCCATGTATATAATAGTAAATAAAATATGGCACTGGTCATATAAAGCAGGATAAGCCAATTTAATTTTCAGTAATAACCAGATGTTTCCATGAAGTCACAGCAACTTGTTGGAAGAGACAGACAGACTCCAGGTTGAGTTATGGTCCCCAGGTCAGAAAGTAGAACCTGGATTCCCTATTTTCTTCTGTTCATACCAGATCTACTGAAGGCAGTGGGAGTGTTACACAGCAACCAGAGGAAAATTCAGACTTTACCTAATAAGCGTTATTTATTTAAGACCTCACTGGTACACTCAGCACAAGTGAGAACGTACAATCTCCTTGTGGACCATCACTACCTCAAATCTCTTTCACCCATCTTATGCATTTCCTTCCCTACAGCAACTCTCCATCCCCACTCCTCCTAGAGGGCCCCTGGCACCAACGCGTCTGCTGCCCCCTTCCTTAAAGGGGTGGCTACAGGGCGGGTGGCTACAGGAGCACCCAACCTCCACATCCCAGTGTCACCTTCCAGCTGACAACCCAATGAGAGGAAAGGAGGTAGGAGCCCTGCTCTGAGTCACTCCCTCCCCTCGCTCCTCTGCAGGGAGACATATTGGAAGGTTCTGCCTAGCAGCCAGGAGGGCTGGAAACTCTTCGGGGGGGGGAATTAAAAAAAAAAAAAAAAAAAAGAGAATGGCCAATTTGCCAGGAACCTGCCCCACTCCCAGAGACGGCGACCCAGACAGGCGCCGGCCTTTCCCACGCCGCCACTGAGCAAACAAAACTCATGCCCTTCTCCCTTCAGGTGCTCTCTGTCCCCCAGCGGCCAGGACCTCCCCGGGGCCCATGCACGGCAGCAGACCCCAGCGGGCCAGCTCGAGCCACCCCGTCCGTCGGGCGCCCCGTGCCAGGGCTGGAGCCGCCAGGTCGCCATTTGAGGAGCCTCCTCCTCCCTCAAGCTGAAGCAGGCACCGACCCCTTCCCCCCGCCTCCCGGGCCCCGCCGGGAGCCGCGACACCCTCCCGTGCCCCCGGGGCGATCCGTCCCCAGCCCGGACAAGCCGAGGCTTGCTGCGGCCAGCGGCGACCCGGCGCGGAGCCATTTTGTCCGCGCAGCGCCGCGGAGAACCGGGACCGTGCTCACAAAGCGCCTTTGTGCCGCCGCCCCCCGCAACAAAGAGCCAACATGGAGACGGCGGCGGCACTCACAGGACGACGGTTACTCATTGAAGACTGTAGCCTGATCATGCAGCCGGGGTGCGGGCGCCACCGCCGGGGGCAGGAGGAGCGGAGCCGGGC
>NW_017728918.1:48946334-48960230 GCF_001723895.1 Crocodylus porosus | reverse complement strand
CGTGACGGGCGCGGCGCCGGACCAATGGGAGCCGGCGCTCGGGCGGAGGGGGGCGGGGTCGGAAAGGCGTCACGAGGCGGAGGCAGCAGGCGAAAAGCGGTTCGTGGATGGGCGGGCGAGTTTCCGCGCCAGGCTCGGCCGCCCTCAGCCGGCCCCGACCGGCCGCCGCCGCCGCTGGGGAAAGTGCCACGAAGGCCGCAGCGGCCTCGCCCGACCCCGGGGGCGGCCCGTGCTCTGCGCCGCTGGTTGGACGCGGTCCGGGACAGCCCCTCTGCTGCGAGCTCCCGGCCCTGTGGGGCTGCCTGCGGCGCAGCAGGGCTAGATTTGTGCCCTGGCGTCCCCTCTGGCAGCCCCGCGCCCGGCTCCCCCTGTCTGCTCCCGGGTGACCCGGCCGTGGGCTTAGTCCCTCCTGGGAAAACTAGAACTGCTCCTTGGTGGTGGAGACCAGTAAGGGCTTTTTCACTGCTTCCTCGGGACAAATACAGACGTAACTGGGATGGGAACAAGCACCATAGGTTTACAATGGGGAATACCATACTGAGCACCCTGGACGGTGCCTGCCGGCCCCTGAATGAGTCCAGTGAGTGCTGAGCACTGCCCAGGGAAATAGTCTGGAGGAGGGACAAGAAAGTGGTGCTGCAGTGTTCAGGAGGTCCTCC
Source organism: Crocodylus porosus (assembly GCF_001723895.1). Taxonomy (NCBI): domain Eukaryota; kingdom Metazoa; phylum Chordata; order Crocodylia; family Crocodylidae; genus Crocodylus; species Crocodylus porosus. Next base: position 48,959,571 of record NW_017728918.1, on the reverse strand, counting down.
AGACTAGAGCCTCCTTCCTGGTTAGCTAGATCTGGAGCTTAGCCAAGGCCCAGGCGAGGTTGACCAGGAGGTCCAGGGACTTGAGGAGTGCAGCCAGCACCGCAGCAGGAGATCCTGGAGGAGGCAGTGAAGGAGCTGCAACCTGGCACACTCCAGCTAGGCCTTGCATCAGGGTCTCCCTCTGCTCACAGAAGGGATAGGTGTTCGGGCTGTCTGTAAAGCGCGCCAGTAGTGACAGCTCCGTGGAGGAGCTGCCAGCTGAGGTCCCAGGTGCTTGGTGGGAGCAAGGTGGAATACAGGTTTGTCCACCTAGCCAAGATGGCTAGGTAGATGAACTACTTTGGTGCCTGGCAAGATAGACTGTGCAAGATGGACCTCTGGTCTGACTCGGGAAATGGCAGTTTTTATGCTCTCTAGAAGGGCAATGGCTGTTGAATAAGATTTAGTGTCTTCACAGTCCCTTAGCTGGCTTCTGGGCGGTGGCAGAAATAGAAATGTTGACAGAAGAATGGAGGGTACTGCTGCCACAGAGGCCTTTTGAAGTATGCACACACATACTTCCTGCCACCCAAAGTTTTGTAGGGCTTTTGCTGGGTAGAGTTCTGGGAAGGATTAAAGAGGTAGTTTACCTGCATTAATCCATGCTAATCTAACAATGACAGCTTTTGTTTACTGTTTTTATTGCACATGGGACTGATCCAGGGCTTTAATGATGAAGTTACTGTCTTTGTCAGAAGGCTGCAACATCTTTTCAGTATTTTATACTGTAGGTGAGGGTCACAGGCAGCTGCTTTGAAATCCCTGCTTCTTCAACATGTGGCTGAAACGCACTCAAATATAGCATCATAGAGAAGTAGGGCTGGAAGGGATCTCCAGAGGTCATTTAGTGACCCTCCCCTGCCTGAGACAGGATCATCCCTATCCAAACCATCCCATACAAACCATTATCAAAACTCTACATAAGACTGCCACGAGTCAGGGCAAGACAGGTATTCTAGACACACGAGTAGCATAGATTGATAGATTGGGGAGAAAGTGGCAAATGAGTGATTATAACTAGTCACTGGAGCAGGAGAATTAGTTTTATGGGGGTGGCAACACAAAGAATTAGAGCTAAAAAGTATATCTGAAAAAGTGTGAAGCACTGATAATACAGATATCAGCAAGGGTAATAAGGAGACTGTTACAGTAATTAGAGCAACGAGGAAGATCTAGACAAGGTTTTTGGGTATATCTTAGATACATGGAGTAAAAGAGCCAAAAAAATGGACACAGCTTATAGGGGGAGTCTTCCTCCTGGCACAGAAAGGGTATGACCGTTCAAGGGATTTTTGACAGAACAGGTTTTTATGGGGGAGGGGGAGAATGATACCATTTCTGGCCAGGAAGATCTTTCTTAGGCCAGCTTGAACAGCTGTACACTTTTCCTGACACTGGGATACTCCCAGTACTCAGTCAGAGAACACTAGCCTGGCTCCCTGCAAGCCTGGCCCAGAGCAAGCTGTAAGGGAGCCCTGTGGGAGACCCTGGTGCTGCTGCTTGAATACGGACTGTTCAGGCAGCAGCATCAGTGTCTCTTGTCTCCCAACTGAACAAACTTAGGTCACCTTGAGTGTCCCCAGGATGGGTCAAGCAGCAGAGGAACTGCCCCCCATCTCACTGGTTAGCTGATTGGTATGACGGCTGGCATTCTGCTGCTCACCCTATCCCGGGTCTCCACGATGGTTCCAGCCACAGCCACATTTGCCTCCTTTGCCATACACAGCTCTTGAAGTTGTGCAAAGGACAGGGGGTGTTCTTCTGCAGCTAAGAATAGTTCTGTGGCTTAGAACAGTTCCAGGCACTGGTACCTCTGCCTCCTGCCCCATGTACGGCTCTGAGGAGACCCAGAGCTGTGCATAGGGAGAAGGCATTCCTTTGTGGCTAGAATCATCCCAAAGAGAAAATGCTAGGCCTAGGCTGTCTGCTGGTCCATGCACAACTCTGAGTTATACAGCATGTAGTGTGCAGAACTAGTTTGGTGTTTATGGAGCTGTACCTGGTCCTGTGGGTTCTCCACATGGCACAGGGGGCCAGGCCAGGGAGCACACTGCATGCAGTGCCTGTGTGGGACCAGCCCTGTGCACTGGCTTTAGGATTGGTTTGGATCAAGCACACACACTAGCCCTGTATACCAGACCCAGTGTGTAGGGCTGATCTGGTACATGTGCTACATGCAGCATGTGCACTGTGCTGGTCCCACACGTGGTATACAACCCAAGCCCCCAGCAGAGGCTGGTATGTGCTGTATGCAGGGTATAGGACTGGACTGGGTGCACAAGCTGCACACAACATGGAGGGCCGATCCAGGGTACGAGATGCATGTGATGCCCCACTAGACCAGGCATGTACATTGGATCTGGAGCCAGTCAGGACTGGGCCTGCAGACCAGCTCCATGCAATGGAGCCAGCACACAGGACTGGTCCAGAGTAGGCATCCCATGCAGCATAAGTCCCATGCCAGCTCCAAGAGAAAGACCTGGGCCAAGGCTGGTATATGTAGCACACAGTGCATGGGGCTGATCTAAGTCATGCACAGCATGTGGTACCCATACAAGACTGGCCCTACACACTGGCTCTGATGAGGCCCTCGCAGACTGGCCCTGCACCCCTCATCCAGCCCATGGGGCCAAATGAGTTTGACACCCCTAACATAAACCAATGTAAGTGGGAACACTCTGAGTATATTGCTCTGATATCACTGTCAGCCTGATGTAATTTCACCAAAGTTCATAGAGTTTCTCTGAACTGATGCTAGTATAAACAAAGTACAAAATCTGAGCCATATTGTACAGATATTGCCTCTCTTCTCTTTCTGGAATTAACTTGTAACTTACAATATGGCTGAGGATGTCTCTGATGTAGTCATATTTTTTTCAACAAGTTTTTGGAATACTAGGGAAATTCTAAAACACTGTATAGTGCTAGTGTTGTGCTAATATTTTAAAAAGCTAAAGATGAACCATGTTATTGCAAGCAGGTTAAGCTGACATCTGTCCCAAGCAAAATAATGGAAGGGCTGATCTGGAATGAAAGTGCGTAATAATTAAGGGAGAGGAATGCAAGCTAGGATAGTTTGCTAGAAAACACATCTTGTCAAATAAACCTGATTTCATTCTTTAAAGAAATTTCAAATAAGTTGGATAAAAGTAATTTCATTCATGTAATATACTTACAAGCCAGTTGACTAGGTATCAGATGACTTTCCTTCTAAAAAAATAGCCCTATCAATACGGACCTACTGACTTCAAGGCAGAAGTGGGGTGCACTGTGGCTCCTTTAATCTTGCACATTCCCTGTTGTGCCCCTCCCCCCACTGCTGATTGGTGAAGGGGTCCTGCTTGTAGCTTGCTTCTGGTCAGCAAGGAAGCAAAAACAGGTTTTAAATATGGCACTGTTTTTGCCTCCCGCTGCTGATTGGCTGCGGGGTCCTGGTGGTCCTGCTGCTTGCTGCTGACCACTGGGAAGGCAAAAACCATGCCATGTTTAAAATCACGGTTTTCGCTTCCCTGCCAATAAGAAGCAACCAATCAGTGGGGGGTGCACAGGGGAACCTGCAAGATTAAAGGAGCCACCACACACCCCACTTCTGCCATGAATTTGGTAGGCCCTACCTATCAGTTATCAAAGAAATGCACCTTAGGTGAGAGCTGGCCAACCGACAGAGCACAAAATGCTGGGGAACTATTACTGAATAATATTATTTGGGCTTCTGCTGGAATGAATAGTAGGCCTGATGTTATTCAACATTTTTATCAATAATCTAGAAGTAAATATCTTAGAAACTACAACATGTGTGCATGATAGAAATACTGGCATCACGGTAAATAACAGTGAGGGTAGAGCAGTCATGAGTGATCTGAATCAATTTATCATTTGGTCTCCCTCAAAAAATCATGCTTTAATACAGCCAAATGTAAAAATATACCTTTTGGAACAGGGATTGCAGGCCATCCATATAGAGTTAGCTACTGCATCCCAGAAGACACTGACTCTAAAGGATCTAGAGGTCATAGTGTACAAATTAGGAAACATGCAGTACCTCGGTGCTCGGGAAGATCTTGGTGAGAATCGTCAAGGAGCACATCTGTGGAGGGCCAGCAGGGGAGATCATGCTCAAGGGCAATCAGCATGGGTTCATCAAAGGCAGGTCCTGCCTGACCAACCTGATTGCCGTTTATGACCATGTAAGTAAATCCTTGGATGATGGTGTCACCATGGACGTAGTCTTTCTAGACTTTAAGAAGGCCTTTGACACTGTCTCGCACCCCATCCTCATCAGTAAATTAAGCGACTTTGCATTGATGCCTACACAGTTGGATGGGTAAAAAATTGGCTGGTGGGGCGCACCCAGAGAGTAGTGGTGGATGGGTTGTATTCAACCTAGTGGTATGTGAGCAGTGTAGTACCCCAGGGCTCGGTCCTTGGGCCCACACTGTTTAACATCTTCATCAGCGACTTTGATGAGGGGGTGGAAAGCACGCTGTCCAAGTTTGCTGATGACACTAAGATGTGTGGCTAGGTGGACACACTTGAAGGGGGAGAGGGACTGCAAATAGATTTAGACAGACTACAAAAGTGGGCAGGCTAGAATAGGATGGAGTTCAGCATAGACAAATGCAGGGTGCTGCACCTTGGAAGAAGGAATCCACAGCATACATACAGGCTGGGGAGTTCCCTCCTTGAAAGCACAAAGGTGGAAAGGGATCTTGACTCCAAGATGAACATGAGCCACCAATGCCAGACCGCAGCTAGCAAGGACAGCCATACCTTGTCATGCATCCAAAGGTGCATCTCAAGCCAGTCCAGAGAGCTGATACTCCCACTCTATGCGACACTGGTCAGGCTGCAGTTGGAGTACTGTGTCCAGTACTGGGCACCACACTTCAAAAAGGATATAGTCAGCCTGGAGAGGGTTCAGAGGAGGGCCACCTGCTTTGTGAGAGGGCAGCAGAACAGGCCCTACGAAGAGAGACTGAGGGACCTGAACCTGTTCAGCCTCAGCAAGAGAAGGCTGAGGGGGGACCTGGTGGCTGCCTACAAATTCATCAGGGGAGATCAACAGCAAATAGGTAGAGCACTTTTATCCCCAGCACCACCTGGGGTGACAAGGAACAATGGTAATAAGCTGATGGAGAATAGGTTTAGGTTAGAGATCAGAAGGCAATATTTTACAGTTAGGGTGGCCAAAATCTGGAACCAACTTCCCAGGGAAGTGGTCCTCGCCCCTACCTTGGGCAAATTCAAGAGGAGGTTGGATGATCACCTGTCTGGGGTCTTGTGAACCCAGCAGTCATTCTTGCCTGTGGTAGGGGGTCAGGCTAGATGATCTGTTCAGATCCCTCCTGACCCTAGCTACTATGAAACTGCAAAAAGGGCTGCTTAAATTTTTTGATGTATAAATGAGAATAGAGATTCAGGGTCCAGAAGTGATTTTACCTCTATTGTAGTATCGGCAGTAGCAGAAGTCCCTCAATACGAGATGACAGTCTTCTAGTAGATAGGGAAGTCATCAGTGAGTCCATGGATGGCAGTGGAGGCTGATCTGAGATCCGCACGTTCGGCTGCAAGGTGTGGCAAGTAGTTTTAGGAAGAAGGAATAGATCCTGGTGATGTCCGGGCCCCAGCTTTTTCCTTTTGTCTCTCTTGTTTATCCACCTCCATAGTGAAGCAAGTTTGCTCAAAATGATCAATGCCTTGTACATCACAGTGCCATTGGGGATGATGCGGTATTGAGTCTCCCAAGTGTTTATGCTAATATCACATTTCTTCAGAACCTCTATATATAGCAAAGGTCAGTAATGGTTTTGGGCAAAGTGCCCAAAACACCCTCAAGCTCAACTTGTAAGATGGTATGCCAGGGCCAGATGGTGGGGCGTTCATGAGGGGCCCGATTCTTGTTGTGGCAGTGCAGCCTCAGCCCCTTCCCTGCCACCCACCCCAAGGCACATATGCCAAGTAAAATACCTTCATGTCCCATACTCTAGCACCCATGCTGTGGGTTGTCTGCCCCTGGTATATAGCATTAATAAAACTGTTACTAGAATACTGCATACAATTCTACTATCCACATTATAAAAAGCATGTTGAAACACTGAAAAGTGTAAAAGAACCTGCAAAAAATGAAGGACTGGAAAAAAAGCCTTGTAGTGAGAGAATTAAACAGCATAATCTGTTTATCAGACAGAAGATTGATATGTAACTTGACTTCATGCGGAGAAAATACCTGGCATTAAGGATTCTTTAATCTAGCAGAGAAAGGCATAGAACAAAACACTAATTACTGGAAGCTGAAGTCAGACAAATTCAAATTAGAAATCAGACACATTTTTAACCATGAAGATGATTAATCATAGAATCAGCCAAAAGCAAGTAAATTTACTAAATGTTGACATTTCCAAATAGAAACTAGATGCCTTTCTCAAAGATGTGCTTAACCAAGCACAAGTTACTGGGCTCAGTATAAGGAATTTAGGTAAAACCTAATGAACTATGACATGCAGGAAGTCAAAGTAGAAAAGCTACTGGTTTAAGGTTAGGTTCCTAATGTTTCTGGTCTTATTTCTTATGCTTTCTGAATTTTACATTTCACTTGGAAGTTCTGCTTTTAGCATTCATATGCACAAATCATTAACAGCTGTAAAACCTAACCCTTCATTGTAGCATCACGCTAATAGCTTCTTTCCTTGAAAAGTCTCCTTTTATGACTACCCAATTTTTCAATATTAAATTGGCTTCTGTTGTAATGTGTGCTAGCTTCATTCCTATCCCTTGATTCATCATTTTATCCCATTATCAGCCAGCAAGCTGTTTCTTGTTGTTGACTGTATGTTCTTATACAAAATTTGTTCTTTAAACTGTATTCTTGTGTTCAGTTTGTAAAAACATTTCTCCTGATTTCTTTAAAATGAGTTCTGTCAGATTAAAAACAATGGCTCATTTCTCTCCATGTCTGAATTCTGCTCAATGGAGGAGGATCAAGGCTATCAGGGAGCAAGATTTGTTTCTCTGGTTCTGTGCCAGCATAGCTCCAGTATGAGTTAGAGTAGGCTGTGGTTGGCATATAGTCCGTAAGGAACTTCACACTGATAGAAGATTGACAGAGTACATCTCTGCTGTGTCCTTCACCCTTTTACCTCTGACAGATTCTCTTTATGGGGCAGAGGTCCCTGGGAAGAGAGCTGGCTCTGCCAGTTTAATACCAAAAGGGAGTTTTTTCTATTTAAAAAATGTTATGCTTACATGTTATCTGTCGAATCCTTCTCTTAGTGCTGCCTGCGTAATAAAGGAGTCCAGAGTAAAATGATGAATTCAGCCTTACATTCAGGGTCAAGACACACATTTTCTCAACCTATGGTGATATAAGACATTTCATTAACAGAACCCGAAGACTTTAAAACTGAAGATTTTTATTCCAGTAGTTTCACTGTGTCTAGGTATTTAGAAAAACCAAGGCCCAAATCCCCCTCATTATTTGTTGGCAGAGACTTCCTCATCCATGCCGCATTCCTGTTGATTTCACTGTATGGTAGTGTCTATGCATAGTGTTCTGCTTATGTTAGAATACTACAGAACTCTGAAAGGAAGAGGGTTTCTCATGATTAAATAAATAATACCACCTCAGCCATATGCCTTATAGCCATATGTGTATGGTGTAGTAAAGTTGTCATTCAGTGGCTTTATTTATATGGCTGGCACTTAGGCAGCAGATAATCCAGGTAGATATCAACCTAAGCAGAAGTACTCTTTATATAAAAATAAACATAAGCAGTTTCTCTGTGGCACACATAGGTTTTCTGTTACCATGTGTTTTTTTGTATACTCACAGGGTGTGTCTACACTTGTACCCAACTGTGTAGTTGTCACTGCGCAGTCATTTAGTACTTGCTTTAGTAAATAGTATTATAGTTATCCTGGCTTTAGCAAGTACTAAATGACTGCAGAGTAACTGCTGTTACTGCATAGTCCTGATGGCGCATGGGTCATTTCCAACCCTACTGTGCCGTAGCTCATTGCTCCTGAGCAGTAGTGCTGGTGTCATAGTTTGTGCCCACCCACGCTATGTCACCATAGTGACTTGTCGCTATGGCAGCGTAGCATCTCATGTAGACACACCCACAAATTCATTTCACAAGGAGTCTGGACTTGCATATAGTCATTCTTAGGAAATCCTGGGTTTAATTTACGTACATGTTCAGTTTTTACCTCACATTTTTTGCATATATACTTCCTTTTTCACATCCTTATAACAAGGTATTTAGCAGAATTGCGTATTTGTTGGAATCTGGCATGGCCACAGTGTGAGCACTTCTGCTCTGGCCTGTGAATTTGCAATCTTTGGGCTGCTGACAATGTGGCTTAGCACCCACACCACCCCAGCTCCAGAGTATTCTACTGATTTTACACTTAGGTTTTCATTACATATGGAACTATAGCTGTGTACTAATATAATTATACTATTATAGTTATCCTGGTATAAATTACTTGTAGATGATATTATTCTTTTCCACTCTTTGCTGCCTTGCACTGAACTCTTGAGCTGTAGTTGATACTTTAATACAGCTGGAACAGAAGACCAGTCAGGGCTGTCCTCTTGACTGTCACCAGCTAGAAAACCCAGTCCACTCAGCCAGGCAAGTACTTCTAATGTAATCCCTTCTGCTGTGAATAAGAAAGTCTCCTGGGAGAGCAGTACTGTCTATTTTCTGATTGCTATCCAGCGTCAATCCATGAGATGAAGGGAGTATAGATATGATTTCCATCTGTTCTGGCTAAGGAAGTCTAGGATCAGAGCCCTGCAGACTTTCACAGACATCAGTGCTAGGGACAGACATTACACATAAACTGGTTTAAGTGATCAGATACTGGTTTAAACTTGTAAAAGAACAGAACAGATGTTCAGTGCACATAAACCAGTTTGAAAAGGGCTGAAACCAGTTTGAGATAAACCTGGCTGAATGTAGTAAACTTAACTGATTTGACTCAAACCGGTTATGAAATGTCTGTCCCAGCAGCAGAGCTGGCCCCTCCCCTTTCCTATCTGGCTGGAGCTCTGGCAGAGATCTCAAGTGTCTGCCTGGCTTTCCCCAGCTATCCCGCCCCCCTCCCCACCCCCCACCCTCATCACTCCCTGCTAAGCAGGGATTACCTACTCCCTTTGCCTTACACAGACACATCTCAGCATTAGCTAGCAGACCAGATGCTGGCTATGGTTCACACTGTGGGAGACCACAGTGGTCTGACAAAGGTAGACAGGACTGTGTCTACTTGGGTCATTTTGGAACTAATCATCAGGTAGCTGATAATGTCCCTTTGTTCCTTCCTTGTAAAAATTGTTTAAGAAGAGCTTGAACTAATGGAGAGAACCTTTTGTTTTCTTAATGATAGACACTGAGGGATAATAAGCACTGTGTTATCAACTGCCTGGTGGGTTGCTCAGGAGTTGGGGGAGCGGGGACCCTTCCCTCCTAATCAGAGTATCCTACTGGGTGCTATTGTCCCATTTTATGTGCTCAGATAATGGGCCTAAGCAATTTTGTGTATCCCAGATCTGCATGGATTATTAGTCGCTCGGAACATAAATTCACGAAGACCTTGGTGACATAGTTCCCAGGCTTTGGTCCTTATCCTTATTCTATCCTTTTGTGAGACCTGTTTGGTGCTTTAGTATGTTGTGGGAGTGGGGTGGCTGTATGCAGCTATCAATTATCTACTGCTTAGGTCAGAATCTTATCATTGTTCCGCCTAATTTTTTTTCCCCCAGTCCTAAAAAAATGGTGCTGCCATTTTTTTCATGTAGCAAGAATTCCACTTGATCAGTCAAGTTAGTTGGTATGACAAACTTCTCAGTTTCACCTCTGTAACTCACCAAGTTTACAACACATAACCACTTTTTAGAATATTGTTTTAAAATGGAGAGAAAAGTACTATTACAGTGATATACAATGTAGAGCACTCCTCTTGCCGTGTGTGCCCCTCTAGCTTCCAAGTCTCAAATCTCACAAATAAAAACAGAGGCACATCAGAAATAATAAAAAGGCCATAGCAAGCTGGATTTAAAATGGATATTTCATTTTTTTCCCCACATCTTATAGAAAAACATTTCTCTTTCTTTCACAGTCCTCTATTCTATCCAGGAGACTGGGTAGGTGAATAGTCTGGATGCAATGAAAATGAAAAAGAACCATGGGTGGTATGGCAGCTGAGATGCACCTAAGAAGCAAAGAATTTAATGAGATCCAGCAGACAGAGTGATGGAAGATTCCACAAACAGAGGAAGACTGAAGTGGACCAGGAGCGTATGCTCATGGAATATCTCTTTATTGTCGCTCTAACAAGCTCCAAGCATCCTTAAGTACCTGTGCAAAGTCCTGTTGTAGCACACATGAGTCTACAAGTTCTTTTTCTTCTGGTTCTGAAAATCTTTGGGGTTACTGTGGCAAAGTGGGGCTCCCTGACTAGCCACAGTGATAGTTTCCCCACTTGCTTCTAGGCACCTCACCCACCTGTCTCTCCTGCCATGGCTTGATGGAATATAACTGAGGTGTTAATTAGGCAGGAGGCTGCCCATTCTTACCCCGATGCCAGAGGGCACTATCTGCAGCTCCTTTTCTCCCCAACACTGCAGCCCAAGCCTCACAGATGGCATCTCAGGCAATCAACTCAATCATCCCCTTCGCCCATTAGCTGTGGCCCCTCCCATGGGACCTTCAACTTCCCTTTAAGTCCTGGCCCTGTCTCAGGCCAGTTGGGACCCTGAGCTTCTTTGTTCTAAGTGGGTGTCCCTCACAGTGGGCTGCTGGGCTTCTGACCCCAACATTGACCAGTTGGGTCCCTCAGATCAGATCCAAGCCTCCTGCCTGCACTCAGGGATCGAGGTCCCCCATTTCCAGCTCAGGTGCTTCATGAAGCACACCTGGCACTGTGGGGTCACTCACCCCAGCAGGCTCAGGCACTTCCTGAAACTTACCTGGCCTTGCCTGGATCAGATGGTTCATGTAACCCACCCAAAGGTGAGCGCTGGGTTAAGGCACCCCTGCCCACCTTTCAGCAGGGTGGTAATGGACCTGGCATTTCCTGGGGGCTCCCACAGCACTGAGAGCCCCACCAGACCACCCACTCCCAGCAGGGTGCAGTTTTAGGTCATGCTTAGGACCAGGAGCCTCCAAACCATCCCCTACAGGTACTGCCTTTACTTCCAGGATGTTGCATACAGCCTTACAGCCAGGCAATGTTTCTTCCTGGCCTGCCAGCAGCCAACTGTTCTGTTTATATAGGCAGCCAGAGATCTCAAATGGCCGCTGCAATCAAGCACCTGCTGGCTGCTTGGGTCAACCCTTGAAGTGGCAGGCACCAACAGTGCCCTGCCACAGTTATATGGGCAATGGGTGAATTCAGGATTGGTTGGAGTGTTAAATAGTGTCCCCACACACTGTACAATTGGTGCTAAACATGATGCTGCTGGAAGGAAAAGGAGGGGCATCATAAGCAGCTTTGTTGTTGTTTTATTTTCTCTGCTGCACCCAAATTTAGTTTAGGGTTACAGCTGTAAGGGTTGACTAGGGCATAAGGAGTCTGTCTGAGTGGATCCACTAGGTCAGAGTTTGCCAGAGAAGAAACCAAGGTCAAAGCTGGATATCAGTCATAGGCCAGGATAGCAAGCTGTAAGCAGAGATAATGTTGTGGTCAGGGCAAACAGTTGATCCAGACTGGAAGGTCCAGAACACAAACAGGGCCATGCAGGAACAGGCAGGACAGTCCAAGTCAGAGGTTCAGAGCATGGACCCGACTTCAGGAGTTCTGAGCAGGCCAGACACAGCTTCCTGCTGTTTGATTCCTCAATTATATCCAGCTGGGGCCTGGGACTGGATCTGCCTTAGCTGTGCCATGGTTCTTCATAGCTGCGTTTGCATTGCACTACATTTGCATTCTAATGCACTTAAAAAATTACATTTTAATATTGGAACAGGCAGCCAAGTCACCTGTAATGTCTGAAACGTACTTGTCTTTTTTTTTAAATGAATAGCACTTATACTTGCTAAGGTGCTAGCAAAAAAAGCACCTAAAATATCCAGATGTTTTCAAATCTCTTTTATTAAAATCTCTTTTATTAAAAGAATCCACAAATTATGTGCAAACTAAAATTACAGGGGACTTGATGATCTAAAACCCAGAAATGGGGATTTTAACTAAAATAGATTAGCACAGGTAAAAAGCGTATACAGCTGTAAACCAGAATAATTTAGCCAATGTAGAACAATAATTCATAAAGGTCTATTTACAGCCTAAAAGATCAGAGGAGCCCTTTTCTCAGAGCTTCCCTATTTAATCAGAAAACTTAACAACATACAAAATAGATACAGTATGTAATTAATACAGTGGTCCTAATGATGTGTAATCAAGAAGCAACAGATGCATTTCCAGTGAATTACTCATAAACATCATTCTTGCATCACCTCTGTACCTTGCCTTCCAGGTTTCCTCAACACTTTGGCATTATGGATCTTTCCTGTGTTTACGAGCCTGTGTCCACCAAGCCCTGAAGAGTGATGTCGTACAGCTGCCATATTTGCTTGCTCATTTAGGAGGCAAACTATATGCACATATGCTAAGAGTGGCCCCGTTCCCTGAAAACTAGTTATTTTTTCAAGAACATTCCTTATGATCTCTTTAAGAAGTCTTTAGCACCATTAACCTGAGGCTTGACTTGATAACACCAAGCTAGTAAGCTCTACTGACTGATCACTGTCCAATGTATTATTCCTCTCTCTCCCCCTCCCTTCCCCCAACTCTTGCAACCAGCCATTCTTGATAGGCAGTCAGAACTTGACCACAATTTTCCCTTTTGTTGGGAGCTTTTAGTCTATGAGCTCCCTTACATTGCTTGTTCAGTAAAAGCTACCTTTCTACCAACCAACTGTGTCTTTATACCCTGCTCAACTGTGTCCCTTCATGTCTCACCAACTCCTGCGACCTAAAGCATGGGTCCAAGCACTTCCCCATCCCCAAGTCCACATGAGTTTTAATAAGGACAATTGCACAGTGCTGTACTTAGGACAGAACAATCCCATGTACCAGTACAGGCTGGGGGCTGACAGGCTAAGCAGCAGCTTTGCAGAAAAGGACCTGGGAGTTACAATGGACAGTAAGTTTCATAGTTTCTAGGGTCGGAAGGGACCTGAACAGATCATCTAGTCCG
>NW_017728918.1:48934405-48945413 GCF_001723895.1 Crocodylus porosus | reverse complement strand
AACAGCTTGCCTAGGATCGAGGTAAGACTAACTGGCCTATAGTTTCCCGGGTCCTCCTTCCTGCCTTTTTTGAAGATGGGAACCACGTTGGCCCTCTTCCAGTCCTCCGGTATCTCTCCAGAGCACCACAAGTGCTCATAAAGCCATGCCAAGGGACTTGCAATGATCTGGGCCAGTTCCTTTAGAACTCTAGGGTGGAGATCATCCGGGCCGGCTGACTTGAAAACGTCCACCCCCTCGAGAAGCTCCCTAACTAAATCCTCGTTAACCCTTGGCCTAGGTGTGCCTCCCCCGTTGAATATGTTGAATATGAGCCAACAGTCTGTCCTTGTGAAGAAGACAGTCTACTGGGCTGCATTAGTAGGAATGTTTCCAGCTGATCAAGGAAAGTGATTATTCCCTTCTATTCAGCACTGGTGAGGCCACATCTGGAGTGCTGTGTTCAGTTGTGGTCCTCCCACTACAGAAAGGATGTAGACAACTTGGAGACAGTCCAGCAGAAGTCAACAAAAATGGTTCAGGGGCTGGGACACATGACTTCTAAGGAGAGGCTGAGGTAGCTGAGCTTATTTAGTCTGGAAAAGAGAAGACTTGGGGGATTTAATAGCAGCCTTCAACTACCTGAAGGGGGGCTCCACAGAAGATGAAGCTAGACTGTCTCAGTGGTGGCAGATGACAGAACAAGTAGCAATGGTCTCAAGTTGCAGCAAGGGTAGTTTAGGTAAGATATTAGGAAAAATATTCTCACTGGAAGGGTAGTAAAGCAGTGGGATGGGTTACCAAGATGTGTTGTGTACTCTCCACTCTTGAAGGTTTTTAAGACCCAGTTTTTGAGCCTTGGTTGGGGTGGGCAGGCTCCTGAGGTCCCTTCCAACCCTAATTTTCTATGATTTTATGTAGTCAGACAAGCACACTGCAGACTTTGGTCAGCTGTAGGCAAATGAAATTTATTGAACTCATATTTCAGAGAGGAGGGAAAGCAGGTGAAAAAAGCTCCCAACTGCCTTAAAGTCATGTTCTGGGAACCCCAAAGCAGAGGTGCAAACACTCACCCACACTAAGGTATGCTGGACTGGGTGCTCACTACCATCTGCTGATGTCAGAATCATAGCACTTCACAAGAAATAGTGAGCCAGTTTCCAATCAGTGACATTTGGGACAGTTCAATTATTATGTGTTTTCATATCCTATCATGGAAGAATTATGAACCAGTTCCCAGCCAGGGATATTTTGGAATGGCTCAATTATCTGTGTTCACACCCTGTAGTGTAAACACACACTAAGTGATATATACAGTATGCATAAAATCCCCAAATAGAGCATTAATAGAAACTTAGATATTTGTTTGTTATGCATTCATTGCACAAAATGCATTCACTTCCACCTGCACCACTGCCACTTGTCCAATTTTTTAAATATTTGACAACATTTCTTGTATGTATAGGACATCCACTTGAAAAGATCATCAGAAACAACATGTCCTAGACTGGGGTATCAAACTTATGGCCTATGGAGCCATTCTATCTGGCCTACCAAGCTACTAGCAGGCAGCTGCAAGTTGTGTTCAGCCAAGGCTCAGGTGCTGCTGTGGGGTGCAGGGGGCTGCGGACCCGTGTCCCTGGTCCTGTAGCCCTGGCAACTGGAGACCCACTCTGGCAGGGCTGGGGTGGTGGGGGCAGGGGGCTGTGGGTGGTGGACAAGGTGCACCAACAGGGTCAGGAGACTGGGTGTAAGAAGTGAGGGGCACTAGCAGGGGTATGACTGTGGGAAACCAGGGCATGCACTGAGGAGGTAGTTCAGCCTCTTCTTGTCACTCAGGTCTGCAGCCTTGGGATACTCCCAGGATACTGCATCTGGATTCTCAGGTGCAAAGGCCGCAACCATTTCTTTCAGATTCGGATCTGGTCAACATCATAATCTCAAGGCTACACTACTGCATTATGCTCTGTGTAGGGCAGCCCTTGGGGACCATCTAGAGGCTGTAGCTGGTGCAGTGTCAGAGAATCCTAGATAAGCAGGGCTGTGAGGGACCTCCATAGGTCTAATCCAATCCCTTGGTGTTGCAGTGCACTAGGGTGCCCTGCTCCTTCAAAGAACTGAAATTGCTAGGGGAGGAGCCCTAGCAGTGAGTTGGAGGCCCCAGCTGCAATCAGAGTGAGCTAGTGGCCCATACCTGCCAACGGTTAGCTGACTGGCAGGGGCAGGGCCTGGCTCACAAATAAACCTCAGGGCTGAGGCTAGGATGGCAGTTCCCTGCTAGCAGCCAAGGAGGAAGAAGCTTTCCCAGAGCAAGCAAAGAGGTGCGGCCTGACTGCAGATACAGCCTCTGATACTGGTGAGGGACAGAGCACCCCTGTTGTGGCTTGAATGATGTTATAGCTGGGCATCTTGAATTTATGTTATAGCCCAGGGGCTTGTGTTTTGTTTGCTGTTTAAGAGTGATGGTTTGGGTGAGGCTATTAAGGGATGGAGGAGGCCTCATAGGGGACCCCTGGTGCCAGAGAGGGTGCAGCATTTGGGGGTGCACCAACCCCTCTCCCGGCGCCAGAGAGGGCGTGGAGCAAGACAGGGTTGCTGAGAGCCCAGGGAGGACCGGAGGCCAAATTATACAAGGCCCAGACCAAACAACATCAGTTCCATCTGCGAGGCTCGGGGGCATGGTAAAGGGGTGGGTGGCGCCACACATGTACCCCATAAAGCTAGAGTGCCCTGAAACACCCATTGTAAAACGGGACCCACAAAGGCGCCTGAGAGCCCATGGGGTCAGAGTCCAGCCAACCATGTCCAAGAGGACTTAGAGGTAGCCTCCCTACCTTACATTTTCCATCAGACGTGGCAGATGAGAATCAAGGGTGCCCATTGAGCCAACTTGCCACAGTAAGGGGGCCTAGGGGAAATCATGGCCACCCTGCAGGACCCTGTGCTGTGACACCTGCCTATGGCACGATCATCCCTATCCAAACCACTTTATACAAGTCCATTGTCTAACCTCTTAACAAAACTAGAGAGTCAACCCTGATACAACATAAGACAACACCATAACCTGCCACAGGTATAGCAGGAGAGACCATGGTGGCCAATGTCCTGGTTCTGTAAAGGTTGTTAATATGCTTTCAAGAGATCCCAGGAAGAGGGCCACTCCTCCCCACTACAAAGGAAGGCAAAAACTCCCCACAGTCCATACCAATCTGATTGTGGGGCACCATTTCTTCCTGAGCCCAAATATGGAAATTGGTCTGACCCTGAATGGAGGAGCAAGACTCTCTATCCAGGAACCTTCAGCTGTAAATCTCAGCAGGAACATTGCCACATCCCAGTCAAAATCCCCAGCCTTGGCTGCAACCAGCACCCAATGCCTCTGAGGAAGGCTTAACCCCTGCCACCCCAATACTGCACAC
The DNA here is from genome assembly GCF_001723895.1 of Crocodylus porosus. Classification (NCBI taxonomy): domain Eukaryota; kingdom Metazoa; phylum Chordata; order Crocodylia; family Crocodylidae; genus Crocodylus; species Crocodylus porosus. Next base: position 48,942,015 of record NW_017728918.1, on the reverse strand, counting down.
ATGTAACAGTTGCAGGAGTAGGGAAGGATTTGCTCCAAGTCCCCGGTGCACAATGCTTCAGTCTGTACTGGCTTCCAGAAGCTTTCCAGACACATTGACCTATGAAGCTTCAAAGGCATAGATCCTATGTACTTCCTTGCTTATGCTCCATTATCATCCTTACGATCAGCTGAGAATAACCTCCTGCAAGCACTACCTGTAAGTCTAGTTCACTTACCAAAAAACATGGGAAGCTGTTCTCAGCTGTTGCTCCTTAGCTCTGGAACTCCTTCTCCCTCAAGACCCCTAGACCCTGAGCCTGTCCATCCTTTGGAAGTGTTGTAAGACTTTTCTATTTGGACAGGATTTTAGCTCTGGGTATTCTTTAAAGAACTATTTTATTACTGTTTATTATTTTATCTGTTTTATGACTTTGACTGTCATTGACCTACATCTTTTTGGGGAGGGCAACATAGAAATAATATTAATTAAAATGGAATTCCTCCTGAGGTTCATGCAAGTTCCTCAGCATCATGTGAATCCTACAGTGGAGTAGTTAATATGTGTATAATAAGACTGTTGCTTTCACAGTAAGTTATAAAATTTTCTTTCTTTACTCTTTACTGTGAGAGAGAGAACTGTTGAAAAATGTATTTGTATTGTCCCCAGTATCTGATTCTGAACTCCATTAATGATACTTTAAATCTGTTAAGTATTTTTTTCATAAGAGAAACAGATGGCAAAACATTAAGCCTTCTGATCAGCCACTAAGCAGTACTGAAGACAGAAATCCAGTGGCAATCCTGGTTGCACAGCAGCAGAACACCACAAGGTAAGAGAGCTAAATTTAGGGTAGCACTTTTTGTAAAATCCAATTTTTGGTCCCCATTTCAAGCAAAGATACAAATAAGTAGATTTAACCCTTCCCCAGCTGTTGTAAGAATAACCACATTGGAATTTAGTCAGTATATTATATATATTTTATATAGAGAGATTTGATTGATTGGAACTAAGCCCACTCTTACTCCAGTGCTTTCTGTGGATTTCAAAAGGAACTGACTTAAGCCCTAGTTGTTTATAGGTCTGATTCTTTTTCCATTTATATCAGTGTAAATTGATGGAGTTACACCAGTGTAAAAAAACGTGCAGTAAGTGGGAGGAGAATTAGATGCTGATGGACAGTCAGCAGAGAGACATAGATAGCACAGCATATGAGCATTAATGTGTGTAGCATTTCTTTTTCCCCACTCTTTGAGAGTGAAAGGCTCAATATTTTCCATTATTTCATGTGGTTAGGACCACATTTTTATACTTACCTGAATGAAAACATGTCAGTCCCATCTAACACCATGCTGAAGGCTAGTTCTGATTGAGAAGAACAACTGCTATGTATTAAATTATCAATATCTTTTTCTAATAGTGCTCTGTATTTTCCTTTGAGACCTATCTGGTTACTGAATAGTCTTGTTCAGTTTAGCTTGTGAGGACAGATGGGCTTATGACACAAAGTAATGCCACCATACATGTGGCTGTAGGTAAAATATGTTCTTTCCCTGGATGGACGGTGCATGTGAAGTTTCATAAGGCACAAGTATATCCTTCATTATTTTCTTTCTTAGAATAACAACAATTTTAAGTGGTTTTAAATAATCAAATTGATAAATATATTGCTTGGATTGCCTAAAAGTATACACCAATATTTTCAGAGGTGTGTGCTTATAAGGTAGTCAACTTAAACCTATAGTTCTTACAGAAATCTAGAACTCTTAGTTCAGAGATGATACCTTTTATTAGACCAATTCAGAAATTGCTAAAAAAAAAAATCTTTTTCTGAAAGCTTTCAGGCTCACACGCCCTTCATCAGGCTTAGGAAAAACTAAAGAACCTATAGTTCTTGACTTTCAAAGCTACTTATGTTCCTTAATCTCTTCTGCACACTTGAAAATCTCTTCTCCTAGAGTTGCCAAATCTCTTAACATCTAGTCTGATTCCAATCATTAGATCATCTTCCTAGCTTCAACGGAAAGTGGTAGGGTTCAACAACTCTGAAAATATCAGGTCACTATTTAGTTGTGGTGTGTGAAACAGGCTGTATTCGATTCAGATTCATCCTGAATCGGGGACAGTGATTTGATTTGGATCACCGTCCCCAATTTGATTCAGCTGAATCTGAAGAGTCGATGCTGATTCAGAGAATCAATGATTCGGGCATAGACACAGCTTTAAATTTTTTTTCTACATACTGCAGGGTACCTGGCTCAGCTCATGAACATTGCGATGCTGGGGCGGATGGAGCATCCCACAGGAGTGTGTGTGTGGGGGGGGCCCCTGCATGCTTGGGGGCAAACCCAGAAGTGGACCAGAACTACTTCTGATCCAGTTCTGGGTCTACCAGGGACTGCATGGGGGATCCCCTCCCATGCCCTCACCTGCCAAGCTGGGGGTGGGAGTGCAGGGGCACCCCCCCGTGCTCCTGTGGGACACTCCATCCACCCAGCATCACAGCATTGATGAACTGCCTGGTACCTTGAGGTATGTAGAAAAAGCATTTAAAGCTGTGTCTATGTCCAAATCGCTGAACCTTTCCAAATCAATTTGGAGGGTTCCGATTTGATTCAGAGAGATTAAAGGGTCTCCTGATTCAATTCAGATTCAGAGATTCAGCCACCAAATCTCTGCTGAATCAAACCGAGGACTGAAGCTTCGCACAGCCCTACTATTTAGGTGTCTAAATATTGGTAGTTTCTGATATTCAAACCTGCAAATGTTGGCCCAAGGCTAACATTTACATCTTAAAACATGTATTAACTAGTTTACTTATAAAGAAATAAGATTGCAAATTATTTAAGAATGGTCTATGTCGTTATCTTGTATTATCCCTGTGTAAGAACTAATGAAAACTATTGAAGGAGGCAACAGAAGCAAAATTGAGTCTGTCTTCTTAAGCTTGTACATTAGTGCCAATAATAGCAGCAACCCTGCCTAGCACCATCACGCAGACAGGACATGCTTCTTCTAAACTTCTTTCCCATGTAGCCAAGTGAAATCTTAATATTTTCATTTTGTTAATGAAATAACATACTCCAATTTCCGTTACTTCCAAGACAATGATACTCAGGTCTCACTGGTGGTACTGGTTCACTTTGGGCTTAGTTTCAACTATGTCATTATTTTCTTTATTTTAGCCTTTAGCATAACAGAGCTGGCTCTCCACTAATCATTTCTCCCTTGTTCTAGTTCTACGTCTGAACAATGAATCCTAGAAGTAGAAAAGACTTACTAAATCAAGTTAATCAAAGGCAAATTTGACACAAGTGGAAATGCTTGTGACCCCATTTCTCAATTTCCCCCCTCTCCCCCCCTTCTTTACAACAGATATCAACTTCTGTTTTCCTACTTTCCCATAGCTAAACTTAGGCTTGATTTCCCATTCCCTTGTATTTTGTGTGTAAGTAATATATTTTTCAGCTGGAGCACTGAACCCCCCAAAAATCCAAATAAATATTTCTGGTTTAATCCAAACCAAATTTAATTTGGGGGGAGGGGGACACTGAAAACAATCTCTCCCCCAGAAAGTCAACTTGAGAAGCTGTATTCTACCAACAACAGAACCAAGAGGTTAGCAATAATATATATATATTTTTTGCAGTTTGAACAGGGACATATTAACTAGTCATAGTATCCTTAGGATCCCTCACTGGTGAAGAGGACTTTGTGTTCTGGTTTTTGCCTTCTGCTGGGTGCAGCCTGCCAGTCTGAACATAAGTGTCTTCTGCTCTTTGTCTGAAATATGTAACAACTCACTTTCTAAAAGTTCTCATTTAAAGAATTCAGTTGTACATGATTTTTAAAAAATGGCTTTCACATATAGTAGTTATTTGTCTTTAGTAAAAGTAACGTAGTAATTTGGTTTTCAGTTTCTAGTGCTTTTTTAAATTGTGTTTTCATACTCAAATGCAGGTTTTCAAGAGCCACATTTTTCCAGTTCTTTGCTTATATAGACAGATAATAATATACTTTAATAATGATTAGGAACTTTGATATCTCCAAATATTTTCAGTGATTTTTAAAGTAAACACTTTTACAGTATTTTGATGCTGAGTAAACAAAATATATGCTGTCTGCCAATTTCTCTTTTTAAAGATATTTAAAAATAATGTTTCTATTTTAAATATAACATTTAAAAACAAGCTTAAAATTATTATTTACAGATAAATTAAGGCTTTTAAATTGCTACTTGTCAAAAGCTATTTTTGTTGAACTCAAATGGACTGGGAGGACTTTATTTCTTCCTACCGTTGGCCGTACACAGCCATCTTTTTTTTTTTTTTTTTTTTAAACCACAGGACTACTTGGCAGAAGTGGGTGGACTCTTCTTTTTGCTTCAAATAGTTGTTTGGTGTGTTTTTTCCTCCATTTAATGATTTCCGGACTTTTCAGCATTTATATGCATTCCAAAGTCATCTGGGAAACAAATGAGCTCGAGTCAGAGGTGGGCAGTTATTTTGGGCTTACTGAGATGTGGCCCTCAATGGCTTGCCAAAAGACAAGCGGCCAGAGGGAGATAAATGTTAATTTTCTAAATTTTTAGGGGTCCCGCAGGCTGGATAGAATGGCCTGGTGGGTCACATCCAGCCCACAGGCTGTGTTTTGCCCGCTTCTGGCTTAAGTGGAAGTATATGTCTAGTTGACTTGTTTTTCTTCATGTACAGTAGGCCAAGGCTAGTTGTCTGTGGATATTTTCAGACTAAAATGGAAATAGAAAAGGAATCTAGCTGTCTTAATGCTGTGGCTTCAGAACGGTGTGTCATAGTATTGCATTTAATGACTAAGGTCATGACTTGACAATGTTTTCTGGCTCAGGTCAAAGGCAGGCCTATGCTAGGAGCTAGCCACCGCTGTTGCTTATTCCTGCTACTGTTAGTCTTAGCTGCCCAGCCATAGTATGGTATAGGTGAAGCACCTGGCCATAGTGCAGCATAGCTTCACATAGCAGGTATAGGTGAAGACCCCCTTACACCAGATATGGCCCACAGGCCACAGACTGCTGACCTCTGACTTTGGGTGTGGACAGAAAGAGAGGCGGTTGCTCTGGGAGTATGTGAGTAGCTGTTTCACTGTCATTGTTAACGACCAGACTCGCATCCAAGTCCTACTCTTTTTCAGTTAATAAAGATAAGGTGTGATAGCATGTCCACACTGCTCAATTACAGTACCAGGCAGAACCATACTAAGATGCTGCATCCACTCTCTGCTTTCTAGCTCCCCAAACAGAATTAATGTGGCCTTAGCTTGCTGCTGTGTGTTTGCTAGTAAGCTCTGTTAAAGGCAGAGTATTCTGGTACACATTTTTTATTTTAAGATATAGAGCATTCAGAGAGGGCACAGTATATGTCTCAGTATGGTAGTGTTCAGCATCATAATTGACATACCCTCTGAGACTAAGATACCAGTAGTTGATCTCCTAGCAATACATATATATAGTCTGATTTAAATAAGATCCACTGCCTTGGATGACTAGAAGACAGTAAAGATTATACCCATATTTTAAAAAGTCTCTAGAAGTGGTCCATGATAATATAAACCAGAAAGACTTATATCTGTGCCTAGCACATTAACTAACTAAAATTATCATTAGAAAGATGTTTAAAAAAATTGCACTGCTAAGGTCTTATCACAACGGATTCAGCAAAGGAAAATTTATGTCTCAGTAATCTCTCACATCTCTTTTATTGTTTCATTAAAGTAATTTAGTTTATTTAAATTTCTGAACAGCTTATGAAAGACCCCATCCAAAAGGCTACTAAAGTAATAGGCTAAGGAGACCTGGGTTAAGAGGTGAAGTATTGTTTTGGATCAGAAACTTTCTAGTAGCTGAAAGCTAAGACTAGAATTAAATTGTCGGGTTTTATCACTGCAAAAACAAACAGCAGATTTCCCTCCACCTTTTTGTATTAAAATATTTTTAGTATTCTGCAATGGTTAATAAACATTAAAGTAGAAAGATTGGTAAATGATACAAAGTTTATTTAGACTAGTCAGAACATCTGTTCTTTTTTCTTCCTCAAGCATCTAGTACTGACAGGACACTGGACTAGATGGATGATGGCCCTGATCTGAGATGGATGTTCTTAATGCCTATAAGTGGGAAGCGGCTGGCACAAATTTTGGTTCAGCAAGAATAAAGTGATGGTGTTTCATTGGGAAGAAAGTGCTTTGACATGGGTTTCAGTTCTACTCTTGAATGGCTTGTCAAAAGGGGCTGATAACTTGAAGCCCTAAACCAGGGATTTTCAACCTTTTTTTAAAGAGTGTACCCCTTGTGGTGGTGTGGGATGGTGGATGGCGGTGGTGGCCACTGTGTGTGACCTCCCCCCTCCGCTGTGTCTGGCCGGCCGGGCAGCACCTGTGTGGCCAAAGAGGGGAGCCGCTGCTTTCGCCCCCCTGGCCTTGCTCCTGGGAGATGCTGGTGCAGGGTGGTAGGTGGCAACGCTCCATCCCCACTCACCCATGCATGCCCCCTAGCCCCTTTCCAAGTACCCCCAGGGGTACACATACTCCCGATTGACGACCCCGTCCTAAATGACGTATCCCTGAGTGTACAGTTGGGTATTAGAGTATAAAGTACTTTCTCCAACCGTTAGTTCCTCTATCTCCCAGGAAAGATTCCAAACACAGTAATCCATGTGTTCATCACTTCCACAGTCACGTTGTTGTATTACAGCAACTCACTACATGTAGGATTAAACAGCAACAATGAAGGTGCCAGCCTGATGCAAAATGACATGGCATCCCTGTGTTTCACTGGCTATTTATGCCTACCATCAAATTAAATACTTTGGTTCCAGTTTTGAGGCCCATCAGTGTGTCAGTAGCTGCGTCTTCCAGCATGATGTTAGCAGGACATTAAAAAAAAAAATCATGACTCAAATCCCCAAATATACTTAAATTGACCTAAAATTGAGAGATCAAAAATAATGAATTTGGGGGCTTGAGGATTTTAAGCCTCTGGAATTCACATGTTGAAACATTGTCTCTACAACCATAAAAAGCCGAGCTTCTCATAAAACAGACTTATTCAGCTTAAGCTTTAAGAAAAACACAAGATAGTACAAGATTTGCAAGCAAATTGCAACAGCTAGCAATAATAGTTTCCATTCATTGCCTGCCTGAAAAGACAATGCAGTTTACAGAGCCCCAGATAGAATGCTCTTTTGTTGTTTTTCAGACCTTGCCTAATGCAAAACTGGTAGGGTGAAAAGGTAGCAAAATTTTCTGTAATTCGGCTTCCTACAGTGATGGCAAACAGTTGCTTCAGAGGCAGCCTTCTAGTAATGTTCCTTTGTTCCGTACTATAGTGTTGAAAGATGGTGACAAGTTTCAGGCCAGGCCTCCTAGAATACATGGTAGTAGCAATGCTCATAAGACATGCCTAGGTCTCTTGCAGGAATTCCCTGTGTGCTCTCATACCTAAGACTAAGGACAGAAATTCAAAAAGCTGGAGCCTGAATTGATTCAATCTTTGCAGCTTAGTCTAACCTGCCTAGGTTGAACCAATTTGTAACTGCACAGAAATTCTCTCTGGCCTGAGGAAATGCAGGTACATGCCTGCAGTTGCTCAGGCCAGGAGC
>NW_017728918.1:48914975-48934304 GCF_001723895.1 Crocodylus porosus | reverse complement strand
GGCACTAAAGTGCACCCTCAGCTGCAGAGAAGCTGTGCTGGCGGGGGAGGAGTGTGGCCAGCTTGGGCAGTAGCCTGAGCTGAACTGGCTAAGTAGGAGTTTAATTCCCCCCTTCCTGTCCCACCTGCATGGACCCAAGCTGGGTATGTTGGGTGCTCCCCTTCGCTGCTGCAGGAGTGGGGTCAGGTGTAGCCAAATGCCAGCCAGCATGGCCCCTGGGGCAGGGAGGGAAACTTTCCCCCTCTACCTCCACTGCCCCCAGGGGACCACAGCCAGGTCTGCCCACCCCAGCCACCACTGCTGCCACTTGCTCCCTCCTTGGTCCAAGCAGTGGAATAAGCCCCTTACCGCCCACTCCACCATAGAATCATAGAAGTAGGGTCGGAAGGGACCTAGTAGATCTTCAAGTCCGACCCCCCACCTGGGCGGGAGAAAAGACTGGACTCAAATGAGTCCAGCCAGGTAGGCATCAAGCCTCTTCTTAAAGACTCCCAGAGTAGGAGCCAGCACCGCTTCCCTAGGAAATTGGTTCCAGCTCCTAGCTGCCCTGACTGTGAAGTAGTTCTTACGGATGTCTAATCTAAATCTACTCTCTAATAATTTGTGTCCATTATTCCTTGTCATGCCAGGGGGCGCTAGGGGAAACAGTGTCTCCCCTAAACCCTTCTGGTCCCCACTAGTGAGTTTATAGACAGTCACCAGGTCCCCCCTCAGCCTTCTCTTGTGAAGGCTGAACAGGTTTACGTCTCGCAGTCTTTCAGTGTAGGGTCTGCCCTGTAGTCCCCGGATCATGCGGGCGGCCCTCCTCTGGACCATCCCTCCTGAAATGGGGCGCACAGAACTGGACGCAATACTCCAGCTGTGGCCTGACAAGTGTCGCATAGAGGGGAGGATCACCTCCCTGGCTCTACTTGAGATGCACCTGTGGTTGCATGACAAGGTCCGGTTAGCCCTGACAACTGAGACCTCGCATTGTTGGCCCATGTTCATCTCAGAGTCAATAATGACTCCAAGATCCCTTTCCGCCTCCATGCTCTCTAGAAGGGAGTTTCCCATTCTGTAAGTGTGCTGCTGGTTTCTACTGCCTAAGTGCAGCACTCTGCACTTCTCTGTATTGAAACGCATCCTGTTTATGTCAGCCCACTGCTGTAACCTATCCAGGTCTTGTTGCAGTCTTTCCCTCCCTACTAACGTGCCAGATGCTGGAGGGAGTGGGGAATAACCCTCTCCCTGCTTCCCACCTAAAGGGGCCCTGCCAGCTTGCGTCTGGTCATACTCCTGCCTTGCTGCTGCAGCAGTGACGGGGCAGGGCTCTTCTTGGGGGCAGCTGCCCCTGTCATGGTGTCAGGGAGTGTGAGCCTCTTTCCAGCAGTGAGCTGCACTGTGGGGCAGGCAGAGCTATGGCAAACTGCACAGCAGCACTGGGTCAGAGTGGGCTAGAACCCCCTCACCCCCACCTCTGCTGTGATCTGCAGCAGTTTTCTCTACCCTGCAGTGCAGCCCCCCTGCTAGAAAGGGGCTCATGCTCTGGGAAACCATGACAGGGACTGCTGCCCCATCATGGTTGCTCCCCTCTTGCTGCTTCAGCAGGGCCCCTTAGGTTGAGGACGAGGGGGGTTATTTTGCCATTTGCCCTAGGCACAAAGCAAGTGTCAGTGGTCATTGCAGTCCCCGGGGCCACAGGGGGGAATAACCTCACTCCCTGCCTCCCACCTAAGGGGCCCTGCTGGCCAGGCTCTGGCCCCACCCCCATCTAGCCACTGGAGTGGTGAGCGGGGGGCGGGGGGATAATTGTGATGGGGGCAACAGCCCTTGTCACAGTTTCCCAGAGTGCAAGGCCCTTCCCAGTGGGGGAAGGGGGGTGTGCCGCAGGACAGGGAAAGGTGCTGTGGACCACAGTGGTGGCAGTGCTGGGTGGGGAGCTCTGGCCCCTTCCAAGCCCTGGTGGTGTCATGTGCAGTCCATGGCAGCTCTTTCTGTCCTGCAGCATGGCCCTCCTCTGGGAAGAGGCTCGTGCTCCCCAACACCATGATGGGCTGCTGCCCCCATCTCAAGGACCCTGTTCCCTCACTGCTCCAGCAGCCAGGTAGGGGCACAGCTAGAAGCTGACCAGCTAGGCCCCTAAGGCATGGGGAGGGGAGTTATTCCCCTTCCCTATGGCATCTGGCAGAGGGAGACAGCAGAAGGCTTATTCCACCGTTTGCCCCAAGCAGGGACTTAGCAGTGGTGGTGGAGGCAGGCAGACCTGGTTGTGGTCCCCTGGGCAGTGGGGGCAGAGGGAAAATAACCATCCTCTCTGCCCCCTCTGCCTCAAGGGTCATGCCGTCTAGCATCTGGCCACTCTTGGCACCGCTGCTGCAGCAGCAAGCGGGGAGTGCCTGGCAGACCTGGCTCAGGTCTGTGCCAGTGGGACAAGGAGGGGAAAATTAAATCTCTCTCTGGCCAGACCAGACACTGTTACTGCTGGGGCTAGCTGTGCCCCCACTGTTGGAGCAGCCAGCATGGAGAAGTGCAGGTCCATGCTGGTGGGATGGGGGGGGGGAGGGTGGAATAAACTTATTCCCTGCTCCCTTCCAGGGCTAGCATCTGGCCAGACCCCCACCCAAGCCTGTCCCTGCTCTGGCTGGGGAGTAGAGGGGTGGGGCCAGCCCTGCTCAGCTGGAGCAGAGAGCCCAGCTGGGAGAGCATACTGGGATGCCAGGGGACTATCGTTTAAATGGTTAGAAATAGAACTAGAGTCTCTTAACTCCAAGTTTTCTGCTCTGTTCTTAAGAGCGTATAGCATAGGGCTAGATTTGGGGTGCTTGTACACATGATGGGGGTTTAGTTTTCTGTGCCCCTTAAGGAGTTCTATTTTTTCATCATGTTACAGCGAGGGTCCTAACACTCCCCGCCCCCCCCACCACACAGAGCCTGTCTACAGCTGGGGAGTGACCTGCTGGTGGGCTGAGTGGACCCTGAGCTCCAGGGGTCCCTGGTTCTTCCCTGCATGGTAGCGGCGCCTCCTGGGGAAGAGTTGGATCAGGACGTAATTTCGTTTGCAACAATGCAAACTCATCTACAACCCCCAAAACTGGCACACATGTAATGTGTGACACCATTAAGCAACACAAAGTGACATTTTTGTCACATGGACATTGTGACATTGTCACATGTACAAGCACCTATAATGCCCTTATATGTGTCTGGAAGGACTAAATACACAGGTGAGAGGGATATTGGTTATAGCTGGCAAATTAGTGATTTAGACTAGGGACAGACGTTACACGTAAAGTGGTTTAAGTGACCAGAAACTGGTTTAAAGCTGTAACAGAACAGATGATTAGTGCACTTAAACCAGTCTGAAAATGACTGAAACCGGTTTGAGATAAACCTGGTTGAATATAGTATCATACTTAACTGATTTGGCTCAAACTGGTTTATGCAACGTCTGCCCCAGACCCCGTGATGGTTTAAACTAAATCAGACACCTCCAGCATCCTGGCATGCTCTCTGGGCTAGGTGGGGCTCTCTGCTCCACAGCAGGGATGGCACCTCCCCTCTGCTTTCTGGCTGCAGCTCCAGCAGAGACTTGCAGGGACAGCAATGTCTGCCTGGTGTCCACTTGCTTTCCCTCTCCCCTCCCCACTCCCTGCTAATCAGGGATCCCCTGTCCCCTCTGCCTTGCATAGACACCTTGGCATTAGCTAGCAGACTATATGCAGGCTACGGTTCATGATGTGGTAGACAGCAGTGTCAGCTTAGGGCTTTTTGGAGGTGATTAAAGCTCAGCTGGTAATGTCCTTCCATTCCTTCTTTGTTAAAGAAGAGTTTGAACTAATAAGAGAGGCTGTTTTGTTTTCTGATGAATGCTCTGTTATGAAGGAGGGGGGGATCCCTCCCTAATCCTGCCAGGGCCTAGCCACACCGCCCTCAGCTCAGCCCTGTGCATAGGAAGGAAGGGTTGCTCTAGCACCCTCTGACTTCTAGCCTGAGCCACAGCAGGTATGTACCTTCATTTCTGGGATGCCTGTACAGTTATAAAGTGATCAGCCTAGCCAACTTAGACTACCCTGCAAAGATTGAATCTATTCAGGTTCAGGCTTTTTGAATGTCTGTCCTTAGCCTCAGTGCACATAAACCAATTTGAAAATGGCTGAAATCCATTTGAGATGCTACATTCAACAAGGTTTATCAGACTTAACTGATTTGTGCAGTGTCTAGCCCAGACCTTAGGGTTAAATCTGGTCAAGGACTTTTACACAATAAAGCTGATTGTATGCACCTAAATTCTGTTTAGTTCAAAATTGATCAAACAAATCCTTGCTCTGCTATTGCCTGATCCTGGAAGCACCTATATTTATTAGGCATCTCTTCCTTGGTTTAGCTTTAAAGTTCCTCAGGCACTTCTGCTTCTATGCATGCCCAGAACTACTCCAGTCTGAGCAGCTCAGCACTTATCTCCTCCCTGTGCCCAATCAGAAACTAGGAACTAGGAACTAGGGTGTTCTGTGCCTAAGGGTGTGTCTACATAATGTCCTTGGCATGTCCAAACAGGAATGTTCTCAAGCACAACTCCCCAACCCACTGCTGTTCGCATCATCTGAACCCAGAAATGCAGTCAGTGGTGAAGCTGCTCTGGGAGTGTGTCCCCACTCCATTATGTTTGAGGACTGGGGTGCTTCTGGGTGCTCTTCCCTGAGGCCTTTGGGGATGCCGTGTAGACAGAACCTAGTTGAGTAGGTTTTATAAAAACACATGCAACACAGAAGCAGGATTGGGTTCTATGGAAGATGCTGTGGTGATCACTTTATTTTAAAGTGTGGCATGGTTTACATAACAGCAGGAGCACTCAACCAGGAAGTAGGACACCTGGTTTAAATTCCCCCTGCTTGATGAGAAGAAGGATGTTGTAGGAGACTTTCTATCTTGATCCACAACTGAGGGAGACTGAACAAGATGGGGAAATGGAGAATTGATCAGATGCTGTGAATGCCATGAGCCAGAACAGAAACATCTTGTTTTGGAAACTAAGGGGGGAGGTATGTAATGGGGAGCTGTTAGCCCTGTTACTGGGAAAAGTGAGGGAAGAAACTTAACATGCAGGTGATGTGGAGGCAGAAAATGCTGACATCATCAGCCAGCATCAGGAGTGTTCATCGCACCTGGAAGACCGAAAGCACTGTTAATTGAGAACCAGAAATTACAATGATAAAAGGAATGAGTAATACCCCCAAAAGGGGAGCCTAGAACTATAGCAACTTAATGATGGGTGGATTTTTGTGCAGAGGCATGAGAGTGACGGAGGGCAATGTCCCTCAAGAAGCAAGTATCAAAGATATAGAAGCTGCCTGTAAACCAGGGAGAGTTTGGTGAACTCCAGGTCAGGTAACAAGAAGTAATTAGAGACTTTGTTATAAGTTAATGATCACTGAACTGTAAAGACTTTTCTGATGTTGCTGTACCTGAAGTGGGGAAAGAGTCCTGTCAGACAAAGAAGCTGTTTCTTTAGTTAGACTTCTTTTTTCATGGGTTTTTTTCTTATGTGTTTAAAGTGTGGTGAAAAAGTTTTATAAATAGGATGTGTCCACAAGTGCCCTGAACCATGTTACCTGTTGTGAAATGAGCAGATCTCTGGTCACAGAAATACACTAAGAGAGTAAATAGATTAATTTCCAACTGCAACCACAGCACAGACTGGATCATGTGTTCTTTCCTGAAACAAAACTCCCATCAACTCATGGCAGGTGACTGAAACACAGGAGAAACTCTGAATCAAAAAAATTCTCTCTATAATTGACTTAGGAATAATACTGCACTCGCATAAACATATCCTTATTGCTAATATTTTCTGTTGGTTAGCTTTAGACATTCCCTGTTGATTTGATCAGGTTTCTTAACCACTATTCTGAAGCAACCTAACTTTTCATGCATCATGCTGAGTCATAAGTGGCTAAGCCTGGGGCTTACCCCAGGGTCAGAAGAAGCAGCTGAGGAGAGCATGCTGTGTGCCAAGTCGGAGCACAGGAAAGCCAGAAGATCCAGCTAGGGAACTAAGTCAGAGACCCAGGGGGTCAGGCAGAACACAGGGGCAGGAGGCTGGCTAGGTCAGGTATCCAGAAAATCAAACCAGAATTCAGTCATGTATCCAAAGGGTCAAGCCAAACTCGGGGTCTGTGGGCAAGCTAGATCAGATATCCAGAGAGTCTATCAAGAAGCCAGTAGCAGCATATAAATAGCAAGCTAGGAGTGCAGCAACCACTGTTGAACCCTGTTGCCCAGACACTTCCTCTTCCAGGACAGAGGCTTGTATTAGAGGAGGTGAGACAGGGAGTGGACATGTGGCTAGGCCCAGCTTGAGGGTTCTGGCCACCTGTATCCACTTCAGTGTTCTGCTGAAGAGATGGCAGACCAGGACTAGTGGCTGTGCCAGGTAGGCTGGTGCCCTGGGCTCAAGGCCACTGCTTGACATCATGCACTGTACAGGGAACTTAGGAAGATTTTGGTATTCTATTGGAAGGCAGAAACCTAAAGGTGAGAAGCTGTAGTTCTATCTTAAGCCCTCAAGTCATTTGTTGGATCTGGGGCCACTGAATTAGTCCATCCTTTAAATGGAAGATTGCAAACATCCATTCTTTTTGCAGTCTGTCACCTTGGACAAAGTGAATCAAGGAGTGGGCAGGGCAGGGCACAGGAATAGACAGTCTGCTTAGAAACTCTGGGCCAAAGAGGCAAGTTTTTTTCTGACCATTAGCGGATATGTAGGTGGTCTTCCTGTAAGTGGAATTGGCTGGGGGAAGATTTAGTTTTTGCAGTCTCTTTGCAACATAAACAGGAACTGCGTGTATTTTGAGAAGAAAAATAGATGGAGAAAACACACATAGATGCAAGGTAATTTTTTTACAATGGGAAACTGATGCACTGCAAAGCCCCAGAATTAGCTGTTGCTCGGCAAAAGTCCAAGGCCCTGTTTCAACTCTCAAAATCAGTGCTCCATGTACAAACCTTTCTTTGTCCCACAGATCTTGGTCAGGAAAAAAGATCTAATTGATAGTGCCTTCTTTCATATGTGCTAGATTACTGTATTTATACTCTAAGGTCATTCTCAAACTAACAAACCCTCTTTGTGCAGCTTACCTAGTTTAGGTTATTGAACAAACCCTGTTCCTGTACTGTATAAAATGTAAGGGCTGAAATTTTGCTTGGTCCTTTACATTTCCCTCACCTACTCTGTACCCACATAAACCAGAAAGAATCTCCGCTGTAAAACTCTGAATACTACTAAAAGAAAAAGCTAAACAAGATTATTTTGCAGTCTCAGGCATTCTGGGCTTCATATACCCTCATCTGATTTTAATTTTTGCATTAATAATTATGAAGCATTGCCACAAAATCCCGGATGAGTGGGGCAAGTCAACATCTATGTATGAAATGTATACTGTCTGTGCTACTGCACATAAATAATTACAGCCCATCAGTAAAACAGGATAGTTCTTACCACTAGTGCCCATCCTGTTCTGTTTTATAGCCTTTTACCTGTTTGGGGTAGACTGCCACAAGTGTTTATAAGCTTCAGCTTGAAGCTGGGAAGAGGAAGAGCTTTGTGTTCCTAGAATTACAGTATAAAGAGAGCAATGCTAAAGTTAAACCAGAGGTAGCATATTGTAAACCACCATTTTCATCTGGTTATTAATATCTTAGTTTGGGAGCTGAACTGTTTCAGACTTAGGGTCATCTCCATGTGTTTTCTCTTTGCTTTCCTCAAAAAAAAATGGTTCCATAAAAATCTTTTGGCCATTTTTTCTGAGTGAAGCAGTTATTGAATGGGAGGTCTGTGATGAGAAATATTCTTTAGAAGGATAACGAGGTTTTAATAGAAGGGTGGCTAGCCCAAGGCATGGGCTCCACAAGTGGCATTGACAGCCTGTATGACTAGCACGCAGCAAACTGAGGAGGGGGCAGGCAGCACAGTGGCAGATATGTCTGGGAGCAGAAAACAGACCAGGAGAGTGAGCAGAGGAAGCAGAGCTGTTGGTTGGGCAGGGGCAGGGAATCAGAGTGGTACTCAGGGAAGATGTAGAGCTACTTTGTGGCACACCTACAAAAAAGGTTGGCCCACACTGTTTTAGTGCATCATGTAATAGCCCAATTCTATGTGTAATGAGACTGGTTTAAATCTAGAGCAATTCAATTTATTTCAATGGATTTAAAAAAACAGTTAAGCTGGTCTCTATAAGCAAAGAATCCCACTCAGTAACCTCAACTACATCACCTGTGGAACTTTCCACTATAATTCTAGTTATCTTTTCTTTTCTGTCTCTCTGTCTTCCAGTTTTCATTTCACATATTTTTGCTTTTAAGTTGTTTTTTTGCAGGGTTTTATCTTTTAGTTATTTAGTAGTCTTATATTTATTTCTTTAAAAGTTATCATATGTCATTTAAAATATATGCAAGGCCTAAGTTTATACAATGTTATGGATGAGATTTTAATTTCAGAAGTCAGTATCCATAACATCAATACTTTCTACTTTTAATCTGAAAGGTGAACTGCAGACAGGGTGAGCGCATCAACATGAGAGCACATGTACATTTCCCTGGGGACAACTAGCAGCAGCACATGGCTATGCTGCTGCTAATTGTCTCCAGGGAACACCCTTGCGTGCTGCTCTGGCAAATGGCAAATTGTCCTGGGTGGGGTAGGGAAGGCTGGGGCCAGCTCCTGGGCTGGCCCCGGCAATCTTACCTGAGGTCCTTGGGGCCTCTTGGGGCTGTAGCTGCAGTGAACCAGGTGTGCAGAGCCTGGTCAGCAGCTGGAGCATGGCTCTGGCTGGCCAGGCTCTGGTTTTGGGTGGCACATGCTGCTGCCATGTGTGCTGCCCTACTTTTTTTTTCTCTGTTTTTTTTGATACCAGGATTTCCTGGCATCTAATTTTGCCTCTGTGCTGCAAATATTGAGTGTGGAGAACCTATTGATGTGTACTGTGTGCATTTTGCAGCACCTCAAAAGTCTTTGAGGCATTGCAAAGTGCACATTCCCACTCATGGGGATGTGCCTGGTCTGACCAGATCAGAGTACTTGAGGTATACCCAGGTGCTGCCCACTACCCAGTCTGGTAAATGGCTTGTTTGACTGATTACAAGTTTTAAGTTTAGTTGTGTACAGCTACCCATTTGGAGATTTTTGAACTACTAATCACATTTGGGTTGTTCTGATGAGTTTAGGGAGGAATATGGATGAAGGCCTGCTCAGTGTACACTAAAATATATTTGCTTGGGCCTGTGAAGATAGCACAGCATACTAGACTGTTATTCATCCAGTCCCTCTCTGACTACAAATAAAATTCTTGAACTTCTATTTATTTGGACAGTATAAGCAAAATGCCCTCCTCAGTGGAAGAGACATAGCTGCATGTATCAAACCTCACTGTATGCCTTGCTAGAGAGGTACAATTCCAAAAATTCCTGGAACAGAGTTCTTCTATAGCATGTTTCTTAGCAGAGTCTGTTCTTTCAAGTAGAATAACGGGTTTGTGGTAGTGCTGCCTTCTTGAAATTATTGGGACCCTATACATGTGCACCAAGGCCGCTCCAATACGCAATAATTACAATGCAGTAGAGCAGACTCGATTTAATTGAGTCTTCTGGAGCATGGTAATTACTGTGTTTTCAGCAGACTCCAGCATCACATGTATCAGCATCCCCACACCTGAAAAATGATGGTGAGGGTGCTTTAACTAAAGCCCATTCAATAAGTTTGTTTGTTTTGTTTTTTTTTAAATTACCCCCACCATGTTTCATTACAGGGATGCTGATGCATGTCACACTCCAGGTGCTTTAAATAAAATAGCTCTTGGAGCAGCTCTAATTAAAACTCCCCTGCCCCCCACTCCTGGAGCATGTCTATAAATGCCCATGATCAGGAGTGTATTGGCTGCTACGAGAAAAAGTAAAATTGAGATACCCGGTATGTGAGGCTGGACTTAAAACTCTGTCAGAGCATTAAGGCTGCTTTGAATAAACTGGAAAAATTGCTCTGAATAAACTGGAAAAATAGAAATGCTGGCTAGACCTGAACCAAGCAAGTGCCAATCTGAGCTATTTTTAAACTGTTGAATTCTACTGGGGGGGGGGGATCTGATGCACCGTATTCACTTGCCAAGTAGGCATAAATAATGGTACGTAACAAGACATTGTGGATTTCCTAAGAAAACAGTGTTTTAAATCACCCAATAAAATCTCTTTGAAATTGGCAGGATATTTGCCTCTTATTTTGAAGACACTGTCAGTGTAAGACAAGGAGATGTTTTATTCCCTTCTCAAAAAAGTCACAAGGATTATTTGCAGCCTTTTGGCTCTAGCATTAATTGCAATGTGCTGCTGCTCAGTCCATGGGAAGAGTATCTTTGAAGCCTAGTATTCATTTTCACTTTACAGAGATATTAACAGATAATGTGTGATTAGTCAGCATGGCTTAACTGTCAGGAAAGGGTTGAAGCCATTACAATTTTAGACACTTCCCTGAATACCCTTTTAAAATATTAAGGAAAAAAAAAGTAAGAGAAGGATAATCCTGTGGAAACTTCAAATGTTAATGACAATTACAGCACTCCTACATAGCACTTTTAAAAATTTAATTTAAAATTCAGGACAACTACAGAGAGCTCCTAATTAAAAACCTTTAAAAATGAAGGGAAAAGAAGTTAAGATTTCAGTCTAGACTGAACTCCATTATGTACATTTTCCTCTGCTTGCCCAGCTGTCCCATAAATCCTCTGACTGCATGTCGAACTCTACTATGCCTACTCTTCCCTTTGTATAAGTTTACCATAACTGTGTCAGTACATGCATTGCAGTACCTATTCAGAAACTCTTACTTTAAAGTGCAAAATCAAAGAGCAGTTACCAGTTCCCCTCCACTGCATCCAAGTTCTCTACACAGTTGAGAGACTGACCCTTTGCACCTGGTAGAAACATTCCCTTTCTTCCTTTTATTGTTTTTACTTTTTTCCCCTGTGACTTTCTTTAGTTCTGTCTCTAAAGTACAGCAACTGTAACACAATCTTCTGATTTTGGTCTTTGTGCTATCAGCAATAGCCTTGAAATGAATTTAGATATCCTGCTAATGAATCAAAACTAAAAAGGATACAAAACCCGCTCGCTGGTAGGGACCTACCAAATTCATGGTGGAAGTGGGGTGCGCAGTTCTTCTCTTGAATGGTTTGTCAAAGGGGGCTGATGACTTAAAGTCCTAAACAACTTATCCCTGAGTGTACAGTCAAGTAATAGAGTGTAAAATACTTTGTCCAACCATCAGTTCCTCTTTCTCCCAGGAAAGGTTCCAAACCCAGTAATCCATGTATTCATCATTTCCATACTTGTATTACAGCAACTCACTACATGTAGGACTAAACATAGCAACAATGCAGGTTGCCTGTCTGTGCAAGCTGACCACTGTCTTTCACATTTGTGGAAGAGAAATTTGATAAATTAATATTTTGAGTCACTTTCTGCAAAATATTCTAATAGCTCAGCAATTGGATGTTAAGTATATTTAAATGCTGATATAAATCAGGAAGTTTTCTAGCTAAAGCAAAAATATCATTAAATCTTGTGTTTAGAGTAATGAGATCAGTATACCTGACCTTCTCTGTGGCTGAGTGTTGAGCAACCAACCTGAAGGATGTGAGCCCAAGCCTGGGTGTGGGAACCTTCACCTAAGGCAGTCAGAAAAGCATTTGAGTATTGCCAGTGGTTTTCTCTCTCTGTGGACCAAGACCTTGTAGTGGTGGGGAGGCTTCTGTGTCCCAGTGACCCTCTGAGTGATGTTGTCTAGAGTTTCACACACTTGGCTGGATCACCTGTGGTGAACAGGGGTGAAGGGAAGTTCCACAGTCCAACACCTAGATGTCAATGGCAGATCAGGCAGAAGAAGATGTCAGGATCCCAATGGTTGTAAAAATGGAAGAAGGCTGCATCAAGGTGAAGATCTCCTGTTGTCTAGAGTTCTATCTTGCCACTGGGCTCAGATCGCCACCTTGTCAAGATTGTGTGGTTGCTGTTTTGTGCACCAGCTTCCTTGTGTGCAGGGTTCTATCACAGGAAACATGAACTTCTGTACCAATCTCCAAAAATCTTGTGGCCAGTGCTGTAGCAAGGTCAGGGGATGGGCGGGGAGGTGGGGAGGGCAAGCGGGGCATCTATCCCAGGTGCTGAAGTGAAGAGGTATCAACAGGTGCTGCCTAGCCAGGGCAGGGCTTGTGATAGAACCGTGAGCAGCTCCCACTGCTGCATGCACTCCCGGGCAAGTGGGGGGGGCATGTTCCCCCCAGATGGTGTGTGGGGCAAGGGTGGGCAGCCACTGTGGGCTTTGCCCTGGATGCCAAACTTCCTTGCCACGACACTACCTTCATCAATAGACTATTAGTGATAGACTCAGGGCTAATGAATCTGGAAGTCTCTAGCCACAAATCTGCACACAGGTAGTGGTAGTCTGATGGTTGTTTTGCAACTGGTTTGGGTAGAATTTGGAAGCTGCTACTGTGACTAAGTAGCTCTATTCAGGATCTGCTCTGCTCACCCCACATGGTGAAGGGGCTAGAAAAGGTGCCTATACCTAGGCCGTCTTATCTTTTTTTGACTGGATAACCACATCCAGCTGGAACAATCTCTCTGCAGTTGAAAACACCATAAGACAATGCTTTTCACAACATGGAATGTTTGCATCTTGATGTATAACCAAGACAATAGATGACCAGAAAGATGAACTGCCATCATCTCCATGGAACTGGTAACATACAACATCAACACTGCAGTTCTAAGTGAGACAAAATGTCCAGATAAGGGGCTGGCTGAGGGAAGGGTGTAGAAGCTGTACCTTCTTCTAGAAAGGGAAACTAACCCAGGTCATGCATCCATGGTGTTGGCTTTGCCATCAATAGTCAGCTCATTAGTCAACTTAAGAAGCTCCCTGCAGGCATTAACAAGTGTTTTTATGAACCTTTATCTTAAGGTTAGCAACAACCAGTACTCCACCATCATCAGTGTCTATGTCCCAATGCTTGATAATGACAGTGATGTCAAAGAACAGTTCTACTCCGATCTTGACCACATTCTGACTAATACTCTAAAGGAGGACAAGATCATTCTCTTCAGTGACTTCAGTGCCAGTCAGACATGACCTGGAACTCTGGTATGGCACCATTGGGAAGGAAGGAGTAGAGTAAGCCAAATCAAATGGTGTTCTTCCCCTGAACAAATGCCTGGAGAATGGTCTTGCCATCAAAAACACCATCTTCAGGCAGAATGACAAATACAAGAACACATGGGGACACTCTTGCTCTACGCACTGGCACATCCTTGGTTATGTTAGTGTTAGAACCTGTAATCAAATGGATGTCTGTATCATATAAGTCCTGCAGGGAACCATTGACTGCTGGACCGATCACTGTCTTGTCATATCCAGCTTGCTCCAAAACACAGAAAACACCAAAAACAATGTGAAGGACTCTCAGCACCAAATCTTCTTAAGATCCAAAAATCGGTAAGACTCTCCAACAATGTCTCCGTAGAAAGCTCTCTGCCCTGTCCACAAATTAAGGCAACATTGAAGAACTGTGGAAGGGATTTAAAACCACCACTTACATGGTGAATCTATTGGCTATACCATCCATCAACCCCAAGACTGGTTCGATGAAAGCAATGCTGAGATCCAAACCCTCCTCAGCTGGAAGGAAAGAGCTCATTCTGCTCTGGAAGATGACACCACATCTCAGAAGAAGACGGAGATGTATCAACTCCTCAAAGCTGAAGTTCAAAGTAGGCTCCAGGAAATCAAAATTCAGTAGTGACAAGATGCATTGTAACAAGACATCAAAGAGATCCAGCTCTATACTGACAAACATAACATGCATAGTTTTTTTTCAGGCAATGAAAGCCATCTACAGCTCAACTTCCCATGGTCCTACTTCCCTGCAATTGAGGAGTGTCCAACCAACCTCCAAAGACAATGAATCTATCCAAGCTAGATAGGAAGAGAACTTTGAGGCACTCCTGAACTGTGAGTACATTGTGGGGGATACCACCATCAAATCCATCCCCCAGTGCCCTGAAAAGGGATCCTTCACCAACCCTCTTTTCCTAGAAGTCTGCCATCAAGGTAACCAAGAACAACAAGGCTATTGGATTAGATGGCATACCTGATGAAATTTACAAGATGGCAGTGAGGAAGTCCTGCTGGACTCTCAACGTAATTTCAGACCATCCAATGGGGCAACTGACATGATCTTTTTTGCCCACTAGAGCCAAGTAAAGTATCATGAATAACATCAGGACCTGTATATGGCCTTCACTGACCTCACTAAGACCTTTTATTAGTTCATCAATCCTGAAGCTTTCTGGAAAGTACTAGCCAAATTTGTATATGCTGAGGGTTATTCATGACTAGATGACCACAACTGTCCTGTGTAACAGATTAGAGACAGATCCATTTGTCATCCAAACTGGGGGCAAGTAAAGATGTGTCATCGTTCCAACTCTGTTCTCCATTTTTATTTTTATTTTTTACATGAATCTTGATTTTCATTAAAGACCACTTTCTTCCTGGAAGCAACAACTTCACGGGATCAGATGTTGTATGCTGATGCCTGACTCTAGAGTCCCAAAACAAATGCTCTACTTTTAGTTTAGTAATGGCTTGAGATATAATGGTGGCCAGAGGAAATGCTAGAAGGAAACTCTGAAGGCATACTTCAAGAAAGTGGATGCTGACATCAAGAGCTGGATGGAGCTGGCTGCCAACTGACTGCAATGGTGCCACAACCTGAGTCAAGCAGTGGCCAAATTACATGCACTTTGGTGTGAGGCAAGTTTTGCCACTTGGGGCAAACTGACCCTGCCCAGATCCTGCTGGATCTGAAGCCAGGGGGAGCAAGAAGCTGGGGCCAGCACTTGCCCTGATGAGCAGCTCAGGGCTACTTTTCCCTCGGGAGCTTCTGAGGCCCAGCCAGTTGGTATCTGGGGACAGTATGCCTTGTGCCAGCTGGACTGCTGAAGCAGCCCTAACCTAGAATGATCTCTGCACCTGCAGCAGTCTGGCAGGTGGGAGCTGCTGCCCAGCTATGACCTACTGCCACCTGCAACAGCATCCGCTGCCTTGGACCTGTGGCCTCATGCCAGACCTGGATGGGGACCATGCAACAGCCTGGGCTGCGTTATGGTCACTGGAGCAGAGCCTCCTCCACCTCTGGGCCATCTGCCAGTGGGCCATGGCTTCACAGTTGGCCTTCAGGTTCCACTGCTGTCATGTTTTGGGTGCCCCCACTCTGCCATCTGGGCAGCTGTTGCCCAGAAGATGTGCTTCTTGTGGTAGCCCACTTTGAAGCATGTTGAAGTGTGTCCTCCTGGCCCCAAATGGCTAGGAGTTAAACTGCCTCATTTATCTTCCAGCTGGGTCCCCGGTGCTGGCCCTGGGCGTACTCTTTTGCCTGGGTCTCACTACTTGCTTCATTAACAGAGGTGCTGGTGTTCCCCGTTTAAAAATTGCAAATTCTCTTATTAAAAACCCCAAAATCCATGTTCTTCCTCAATTAAAATGAAACACCATGATATATAGAGATCAGTTGAGCAATGTTTGAGATATTTACAGTTTTAAGGCAATTTGGAAGCCTAACAATGCCTCTATTATAATAAAAGAAATTCTAAACCTCTATCCACTTTGGTTTTTTTTATCATAGAAAAATCAGAGCTGCCCTGCCCCCTTTGCTCTGATGTGAGGCGCTGAGCAGCACTGTTATGGTGGTGCCCTACCCCTTGCCCCTCACTCCCAACCTACAGCCCCACAAGTGTCCCTCATTCTTGACCCACAGCCCCTTCCTGTCCCCACTAGCTCCTTCCTGGCCACAGTTCTGTCCCAGCACCAGGACAAGAGTCCAACTGCAGCTGTCCCACTGGCTGCTTTGTGGCTCTGAGCAGTGTCAGCCCTTACTGTTCTTCCTGCACCTGTGCCCAGGTCCCAGTAATTCCCATCCAATGGGAAGCCCTCAACTGGGGCTCATGGACTAGGCTGGGCAAGCTCCTTCCCTTCCAGGCTGGTCTTCCCCCTGCACAAGCTCTGTAGGGTGACAGAGGGGTTCTAAGCCTGTAGGCCTGTGCAAAACAGCAAGTATTCACTTCAGATTTGGAGATTCAGCTATTGACTATAATGGGGAATCACTAAAATACCTATAACATTGCCATTTTTTTGCAGATTTGGAGGAAAAAAGTGGGGATGGTGTAGCCCCTTCTGAGGGCATGAAACCTGCCAGGTTTCAAGGAGATAAGTGCAGGAGTTTCTGTGAAAATGCACCTCAAACTGTTGAAAGCAAAATGCATATCACGTGTGTGTTAAGGCAGAGCAGAATGAAAACAGTAGGGATGGTAGCCCCTCATGTGGGCATGAAGCCTGCCAGGTTTCAGGCAGAGTGGTGCAGGGGTTTTTGTGAGAATGCACCTCAAGGTTCTGAAACTAAGTAAAAAAACCCAAACAACAACAAAAAAACCAAATAAGTGCAGAGTGAGGAGGGTGGCATTCACTTCAGGGGAACCCCAGCAGCAGGAGGTACACCTTGAGGAACACCAACTGCTCTACCAAACCAGGATCCAAGAAGGTACAGTGTGGTGTCAAAACATCACCAGCAATGCTGAACACACTCTCACTTGGAACAATTGCTTGGTGGACAGGACAGGCGTTTCCGGGCAACTGTGGCCAGATCTTGCCACACCTGACTGTGGGTTGCTCAATAGGCCAAAGGGTTGCAGTGCAGTGGCTCTACATCCTTGGTGATGCAGGTAGCATGTTAACCTTGGTGGCTACCTGACTGATGGTGGGGTCTGGTGCCTCTGGACCCTAACATTGAAGTCATGCCCTTGGCCCATGTTGGCAGTGGCTGTGGTGGAAGAGATTGCTGTGGGTGGAGTGCTGGCATGGGAAAGTGGATCCCCCTCTTCCATGTCCCCCCAGCTCTGCCCTCCTGCCTCCTTGACTCTGTTCACCAGCATCTCTGTCCAGTGATCAAGGATTTTGCTGCTGCAAACACTCCCCTTCACCCTTGTGTTGCACATACCTGCCAGCACGTGGACCGTACTGGACTGCAATGGTTCCAGCTGTTTTTTGATGTCCTTCTTCAGCCACTGCACTAGTGCCCACTCCTCTGCCCCAGCCAGTATCATTGATCCCCTGTAACTTCTCCATTTGATTATCAAGCTTCTTCACTATGGGGATCACCTAGCTAAGGAGGGCATCACCAGCACTGAGGCTTTTGGTGGCCTCAAGGAATGACTTGACAATCACCAAGATTTGGGAGATGGTATCCCACTCCATTTTGTTAAGGCGACTGCTGCTCCCAATCTCCCTGAGCAAGGCCATCTCATAGATGGCCTTCTGTTGCTCAACCAGGCTTTCCAGCATCAGGTATGTGGAGTTCCACCAAGTCTCTGTATACTGTATGATTTTGTGCTGTGGGATGCTCAGCTCTGCCTGTTTGTCCTGCAGCATCTTGCCACCCTCCCCCAACTCCCAATGCTCCAGTGGAAGTAGCCTGCTACCTTCCTGCATTTTGAAATGAGCTAGCTGGTGGTGGAACTTGTGTGCCACACAGTGGATGCCAACAAAGTTGGCATCATACATAGCCTTTACCATATTGGCCCCCTTGTTGGTGATCATGAGCCCATGGGTGAGCTCACCCTACCCAATGAGCCACCCCTGCACCGTGCATTTCATGGACACTGATCACCCATCACCTCCACTTCAAGGAGAGCCCACCGATGGCCTGACTGATCACACCGGAATTCTGTGAGGGAGAGGTAGGCATGATCTCCACCCTGGCTGCTCCAGATGTCCAAGGTGAAGTGAAAGGCTACCTGCAGACCTGCCTTCTACAGCTCCCTCAAGCACTCCTGCATGCTTCATACAGGGAGGGCACCACTGTCCTGCTAAAGGTGGTGCACATAAGCACTTGGCATGATGGGGTTATGAATGCCATGAGCCCTCCTGAACCCTCAACTCTCAACAAAGGAGAAGTGCTGGCCATCCAGAGCAAGCATCTCCCCAATGCTCTGGGTGACCTCCCTTGCCTTGGGAATGCACCCCACTTTGTCTCCGCCTTTCCATCACTGGTCCAGGGTGGACTGCCTCTGCTTCTTCAGGATAGGGGCTTTGGAGAGAGAAGGGGACTTCTTTTCAGGCATGCTCCCACTGGTGCCTCCCACTGCTGTGGAGGAACAAGGACAATGGGGTGCTGCCTCCTGAGATGCAGCAGCATTGCCATGGTGGTAAAGTGTTTCACCTCTTTACCCTGGCTTATCTGCTTTTAGCAGAGCTGGAAGGTAGCATACCTGGGATCATCTGCCACTTCAAAATGATCTCACACTACACTACCACTTCTGGGTTGATGGTGAGGATCCCCTTCCTCACCAGGCAGAGGCACAACAACAGGAGGAGCTAAGCCACCTGCCCCCACAACCTCCTCTGAAGTGCCTTCCAGAGGAGACCTGCTTCTAGGGGAACTTTGAGGGGTGTGGAGCACAAACTTGGATTCCCTTCTTTCCCCAAAATTTCCTTTGCTATGGTCCTCAGATCCTCTGCTTCCAGATCCAGATCCTCCTCTGGCACTAGATGGCTCATGCTGGGAACTGAAATTGGAGTGAAGAATGTTATGCTGTTGGTGGTCAGTGGTGTTAGTGGTGGTGGTGCAGGCGCGGGCCCTGCTACCACCTCCTTGCTCCCACTGGCAACAGAAGACTCATTGCTCCTAGGAAAGAGGGTGCATCTACATTTGGGGTAGGGGGAACTTGCAGCTCTCCCTCTGCCCCCTCTCCCTCTCCTGGTAGAAGACCTGGCTTTCCAGCATGCTTCATGATGTTTGGTGTGCTACAAACTGTGTGTGTAATATATGTTGTGCTTTCCTACACAGTGATGACACACTGTCAGGAAAAACAAAGATTTGTTTTCATGGGGGGGAATGAATCAAGACAGACTAACAAGAACAAATAATAGAAATTTTTGGGAAGAATAAGTTGAAAGGAATAGATAAGGGTAATGATAGGGATTGTAGGCAAGGGTAAGTAGGAAAGTATTGACTACAACTTAGAAGAAGAGAGACTAGCTAGCAAGATACTATCTAGCAAGCCAGAGCCTTTCAGACACTGCTGATCCAAGTGAGAGACAGCTCACAAAAGGCACAGTTCACTTCAGACGCAGCTTTATATGTTGTTTCTACATCCTTACCCCGCCCCCCCAAGCATTATGATTAGAAGGGAACTCAGAGAAAGATCACAGTCACTGGCCAACAGCCGATGTCAATATCAGAGAAGTCT
>NW_017728918.1:48911025-48914800 GCF_001723895.1 Crocodylus porosus | reverse complement strand
TCCCTGTAAGCCTGGCTCTGGCAGCGTCTCCTACCCAGAGCACTTCTCCATCCCTAACCCCACTGTCTCCTCACACATACCCTTGCTGTCATCTCTACCCTTCCCCCAAGACCATCACACACCCCAAGTGGTTCCTGGGACCAGAAGCCCTCTCCCCAGGCTGGGGCTGCACGTTCCAGCACTGCTGTGGGCATAGGGCAGGGCTACTGTGTGGCAGTTGCCCCTGCAGCTGTAGCTCTTGCCAGCAGGTCCTGTCCTGTCTGCAGGCTGGGCACTCAGGGTGTGAGATTTGTGGAGGAATATGGGATTGGGGGGAAGGAGTGTGTGTGGGGGGGTTGGGTTTGTGGGGCTGTTTGGGGGGGGCGTGGGGCTTATGCAGAGATTTGGGAGGGTGTGGGGTTCGTAGGTGGATTGTATGGGGTTTGTGGCTAGCTATGTGGGTGGGGGGTTTGTGGGGGTGGTTTGGTGTGTGCAGTTTGTGGGTGGAGGTGTGTGGGAGTTTGTGGGTGTTTGAAGGACTGCGTGGGGGTGGGAGGGACTGTTCAGAAGGCGTGGGTCCCTTGCCTACTCCCTGCACAGTTCACAGACGCCCAGGGTTGTTGGGGCTCTTGTGGCCTGCTGTTGGCAGAGACCCCCAGTGGTATAATGCTACCTCAGACCTGGGGGCTGCATGTGGCACTGGCAAGGCTGCTGATGCGTGCCCTCAGGCAGGACCAGGACACTCTTGCTGTCACCTGTGGCTCCTAGCACCGTGCGCAGAAGCCACATGCCCTTGGGCCTAGCTGGGTCCTGTCTCCATGTGCCCTGTGAGCCATTGAGCTGGGCAGGCTCCATGGAGGCAGAACCTGGCCCCACCCAAGGATGTGTGGCTTCTGCATGCAGTGCTGGGAGCCACGGGTGACAGCAAGAGCTGTCTGGTCCTGTTTGAGGGTGTTCGCCAGCAGCCAGGCCAGTGCTGTGTGCAGCCCCTGAGTCTGAGATGGCACTATGCCACCAGGGGTCTCTGTCAACAATGGGCCATGAGCACCCCGACAGCCACTGTGGCTGTGGCAAGGGGGCTCTGCACCATGCAGGAAGCAGACAGGGGACCCACCCTTCCTGAGCAGTCCGCCCCACCTGCACAGACCCTCCCACCCCCAGTCCCCTCCTACCCTAAGTCCCTGCTTACCTGGGACAGAGCCTGGGTTTGAGCTGCTACTGCAGCCTTGCCTTGCTCCTATTTGCTGCAGCATTGGCTCGGACCCTGGGGGTCTCTGCCAACAGTGGACCACAAGTGCCTCGATGGCGGTGGCTGCTGCTGCAGGGGAGCTGTGTGGGGGATGGGCAGGGGACCTCACCCCCAGCTCTGGTTGCCTCTGGGCATGCTCCAAGAGCCCTCCAAGAAGACACTTTGGCATCTGGCCATGGCGTCTCTATGGCTGGTCTGTGCCACTGCTGCTCCAGCTGATTGTCATCAATAATAATTTTAACTGAGGGAATAGGGGCTTTTAGGTTCCTCATCTTGCTTAGGGGGGGATTTTCTCCAGGCAATCTATTTAAGGTTTTAAACTGAACCCTGAGTCTTTACTGGGAAAGGACTTCGGAAACTTAATCAATGGTATGTAGACAGCGTTCCTAATTTTTAGTACTCTCATTAAGGGCACTTTAATATTAACATACGACATAACAAAAGCCTGTTGTTACTTAACCTGTTCTTCTACATAGGTATTTGAATTCAAGATTGCCTACTTTCCTAATCTGATTGGCTGAATAGCTCTTAGTGCTTGACACTTGAAAAAGAAACAGTGCTTTGTTCTACAAAATCCAAGTAGAGGGGAAGGATAATGATTATGCTTGGAATTTTCAAAGGAGTTTACAGGAACTGCTTTTAGCTGGATGGGAGTTAGTACCCTAATTCCATTAGGTTCCTTTGAAAATCCCAACCTTTGTGATGAAATCAGTGGCTAAGAATGCGGTAACCTATGGGTCAAATGCTTAATTGGTACAAACCAGTTACACCAAGAAAATAGTAGATCCTTAAAATCAATATTATTTTCTGTTCCAGTCTTCTTATATACCCTGGGGCAAATCACTTATTTTCTGTATACACTTTAAAGGGAGAGGGGTGGCTGTGAGAATAAATTGGCATGGGCTACATATGTACACAGCTAAAAGTGTACTAAATAGAACAATGCTTTATTGTTTAAATTAAAATATATAATGTCTTCCTAATAAAAGATTAACATTAAGATTAACATTAATAATAACATCTCATTCCTTCCTAATAAAAGATGTAATATTCCCACTGGTAAATAATTAGCATTTGGGACAATTTTCTATTCATTTACAAGTTTCATCCCAATCACAATCCATGCAAAAGAAATGTGGGTGCAGGCAGAAGTTCAGCTTCCCACTGTAACTGAGAACTGTTTGTAGGAAGCATTCAGAGTTACAACAACCCCCTGGAACAAACAAAGTTCACTGCTGGTTCCATCAGGGAGGGGAGTCTAGCTGCTGGCTGGGAGCCTGCAGTAGGTTTGCCCTAGCAATAGCCCCTCCTTTCTCCCAGTCCTATCCCTGTTTTAGAATGGAAGTGGGGAAAGGGAGCAGAGAGAGCTCGTTTTAGGGGTTTTCCCGCCAGTGTGGGAGGGTAGGGCTCCAATACATCAACCCCACCTTCCAGCAGGGGCTGAAAAACCCACAGACCAAACTCCCTCCGCTCTCTTTCCCCTCTCCCATTCTGAAAACAGCTCAAGGCTGGCAGGCAGTGCAGACACAAGTTACAGAAGATGCTCTGTTTTGAAAAGTCTTTTCTGATCCCTCCTGATAGGCCATTTGTGAAGCTGTCTGCAGTTGTGCACTTAAGTTTGGTCACAACTATAAACTGCTTTCTGTGGGCAAAACAGGTGAAAATTGTCACTTCTGTCTATGCCCTGTACAATCTCTGCTTTAAGGTCCTTTGGCCTAAATCGAAGGGTTCTCAATGTCAGGCCCATTATCCAAACCCAGTTCATGGAGCCATATCATCTGGTACCCCAGGCTCCCCCTGGGTCCAAACATTTGGCAGCAAGGAGAGCAATGGCAGTTTTAATTTCTGAACTTAATTGCTGGATACAGCATGGCAGGCTGGATAGCATGGCCCTGTGCCCTAAATACTGCATGTAGGGCTGGCATGCAGGGCTGGACTGAGACAGTACAGGGCCCAATCCAGGTGCAAGGGGCAAGTCGAAGGCAGTTTAGGTGCATGGTGCCCAATTAGGGAGGTGTGGGTCCTGATCCAGGTGCCACAGGAGGCTGACCCAGTGAGGGATCCAGCCTGTAGACTGGCCCCATGCCATTCATCTGGTTTGTGGGGCCAAAAGGCTTAGCCCTACAGGACTCAATAAGGTGCTTTTGCATCTATTAGGAATGTAAATGTACACTAATACATACACTACCAGTATATAAAGATGGCTAGCACAAGAGAAATACAAGCTCTGTTGTCCAGAGGGGTCAGGCCAACTCTCAGGACCTCAATATTGCGCTGTTAGACAGAAGGGTGGGTTCCCTTGCACCCACTGACCCACACCCACAAACACAATGGCAGCAGGCGTTAGAGAGGCTTGGTGCAAGGGCTGAAGTCCACTGAAGTCCAGGAGGAGAGACAGAGGTAGAGATAGAGAGTCCAAATTGTAGGAGGAGGTGTGCAGGTAGTATCTACCTATCCAGGCTGGAAAGGGGTCCTTGTCCAGGAGATGTTGTCCAGAGGGGGGTCGCTGGCAGGGCCTCTGGGTGGATAGGTGGTGTGGCATGGTGC
>NW_017728918.1:48903704-48910458 GCF_001723895.1 Crocodylus porosus | reverse complement strand
GGCCAGCCTTCAGGCCCTTGACCACCTTGGTCCATGCCCCTGACTGGGCAGAGCAGGAGGTCCCAGAGTCCTCCTTAGTCCTCCTTAAAAAAAAGAAAAACTGGGGGTTTTGCTACAGCCCCATTAGTTTTAATATAGCCAAGTGACTTTAGGAATCTTAGCCATCTGCTTTAAAACACTGTTACTTTAGTCGGTATTGTATTTTCATAGTTTCATAGTTGGTAGGGTCGGAAGGGACCTGAGCAGATCATCAAGTCCGACCCTCTGCCATGGCAAGAAAGAGTACTGGGGTCAAACGACCACAGCAAGGTGTTCATTTTCAGAGTGTGTGTTCTTTTCAGGGTATATTGGTCAGAATAGTTGGAACAGAATACAGTTCGTCCAATAAAAGATATCACAAAAAAGTCTTGCCTTTCTTCTTTTACAAACTAAGGGATACTAAAAAGATACATCACCAAGTATCTGTCCTACTTCATACCCACCCTTGCCAGCTGTCTTTGAGAAGTATATTGTATAGATTTGCTGTACTGCTCATTTTAGAAAGTGTCCTTTCATAAATTTTTGCATATCTACTATTTAAAAAAAAGGATGAAGATTGCATGAAGCTACAGTCATTGCTACTTTAAGGGCAGCAGATTTAAGGACTTATTTCCAGTATCCCACTGAAACAATGTATGCACAGGAAAGGTCAGTTACGCCAGTTTGAACTTTGCACAAAAGGAATCAGATATAATGTTTTGATTTTAAAAAATGGTTTTGAAATGATTCTTTGATTCTGGATGATGTTCTGTTATCTTAAATATAAATTAAAGAGAGTGCTGCAGCAAAAACCTGAATCAAACTTACAACTGAAGGAGGGTCTTGGACTGGGAGACAGAAAGACTGTGTTCTGCTCTAGCTTTGGTACTGACTTGCTATCACTACTTGTTGTTTTGCCACCTCTTTGCCCTACTTGTTTTATGAATATAAGATTTGCTATCCATGGACCGTCTTTTACTCTGTGTCTGTATAGTGCCTACCCTAAAGGGTTACTGATTTTCATTGGCAGTTGTAAGTGCTATAGTAATATAAATAAATCATTAACTGCAAATTCAAGTGGAGCCAAAAACCCCGAAACATTTCTCAAACTCTAAGGAAACTCTTCTGCATCCAACTATGTTGAGATTCACACTGAGTGAAAAGTAACACAGCACACATTTACATAATAAAGGACTCTACAGAGAAGGGCCAAACAAAAACACTTACAAAAGCTATTGAAGGAGGTTTTAAAAGGATTTGACAGATTTATGGGCTCATGACATTGTTGCCATGCTCTTAGTGGGAATGTACTTTGATCCAATTAAGAAAGAACAACTCCAAACATGCACAAAATCAGAAAAAAATATTTAAAGTATCTAGGGACTCATTCCAGCACTTAGCCAAGTACAAGTCATTTGAGTGAATCTAGCACAGGAAGAAGAGGCTGAAAAATAGGTGATGGAACATAATCCTAAACTTCTTTCTTCTCATCTGGCATTTAAATTGAAAATTCAGATTTTTATATCACAATTAAGATTATAACCTGAAAACATCTGTAAGTATTTTAAGATGTGCTTTGGGCTTTGGACTCTTTACATAACAAACAGAAGAAGTCAAAACAATACATTTTCATTGTGTTCCTTAAGTTATTAGGTATCAAACCTTCAATGATACATATTATTTTTTATATATAACATGATTCCACAAATCTTTTAAAATGTTATTCTGGGTAATAATCAGAACAAAGCAGTATACTACCAAGAACCAAAGTCAAATGATTATTGATTAACCAGTTTTGCCACAGTGCCCAAGAAAGCTATTCAGCAGATGTGTCAGAACACATGTTGTCCCTGACTCCTGGAAACTCACTATTCATATATTATAATAACCTTAGAGTAACATACATATATCTGAATGTAGTCCTAATACCTTATACTTTTATAACTTCTCTTGTGGCTGAAACTGTAAGGGCAAACTGGATGTAATAACAACATAATTTTTATTTGGAAAACCAATCTAATCACAACTCCAACTCACAAAGTAAACTCATTAACTTTAGACTGAAAGCTTTTGGGACACTAACCTTGCTTCCATACGTGCTTAGTAGAGTTCTGCATATGATGGGACACAGGTGCTGACTGCAGTCTATGGGTTCTACTGTAATATAAATATAAATCATAATGACATTTGACTATCGTAGTCTTTAAGTTCATTTCAGTCATTATGTTCTTTCTTATTGAGCTTAGTTAACTTTTAAAATGATTACAACAAGGACTGTATTTAGGATTTTACTTTTATGAATTTGTACCACAGGTTGAAGTTACTTTTCCCCCTTAATATTTCCATGATTTTCTCCCATCTGCATTTAATTCTGTTGCTAGCTCATAGTTTGACAGTGCTTTTACTGTGTAAAACTGATATTCTGTTGTCAATTTTTCCTGCTGCTATTTTAATCTTTGTTGTTCTGGATTTCTCTTAAAAATGTTTAAGCTAACCTGCTTTTTTTTCTTACAGGTTTAAAGGTTTGCTTGAGGTGGATGCCTGAGCTTTTTCCAGTGTTTAGTTTCTGACTTCATGATTAGTTGATTATTGTGCACTATGCTGGTTGAAATTATGTTTTCTTTGTGACTTATTTGGCCATCGGTTTGGTTGTGCCTCTTTTTTGGATAGACGCACTGTCTGACTTCCTAGATCAAAAATCTGCTCTTTAGCCTGCATATAGCAAAACAATTTTGACTCTAATTTTTCACAAGATCAGAAAACAATCTCTTTTTTTGGAGAGCAATTAACTCTCCTTATTTTGTTTATCACCATGGTTTCAGCATGCAAGAACAAAGTTTATCTTAGCCAGAAAATGTAATCTGCTGGCAACAAGTTCCCTTTTATTCACCGTCTTTAAATGTCAAAGTGTGAAGAGGGCTTATTAATGCTATTTTCTTTCTCAACAGATGTGCTTCCTGTGTGATTTCATCAACATATCTTGTAACATTAGCTAGGAGCAGAACACAGTGTAGCATACAATCTTTCCACCCCACAACATTACTCCCCACACCCAGTGCTAAAAAAGAATTTATACAGTGGATGTAGAACTGCAGTAAATTAGAAGACAGTCAGGCTCATTAACCTGTAGTATGAATAACAGTGCCCAACCCAGCTCAGTTTGTTGACTCTAAATCAACATAGAACCTAGCATAATAATTTATTTGATAGGCATATCACAGCTTGAATATAAGTAGCAGTAAAATGTCATGTCCTCTGCAGTTAATTTCCCAAATTCATAACCTTTATGCAAAAAATTAGGAGTAATCTTGTCCTATAATCTATCAGTATATTTAATTTCAGCAACTTCAGAAACAAAGCTCTCTATACAGATGGCATGGCCCTGATATCAGAGACGTTGGCACAGGCTGACAAGGGACAGCATCTCTTTAACAGCTAGATACCTCTCCTAAGATTTAACTTATAAACATGAAAGGTGTACAGTGAAAGAAGAAAGTTAAGCAAAACTAAAGGACGGTCACTACTAATTAACATCAAGGCAGGTCATGAACAAGGCCTTTTGCATTTGAAGCTGTATATTTACTCTTAGCTAGAGGATTAAAGTGTTGCTGCTACAGACATCACTAGTTTTAAGAAAAAGGCAAGGATTTTTGTGGGGGATGTATTTTATTGGATCAACTGCATGACTGGGATAAAGTTACACAAGTTTTCAAGTACAGGCATTCTTCAGGGTTTTAAGAATATTAATAAGGTTGCCAAGCAAACACCCAAAAAAGTTTGGATGTGCCAGGATGGAGGATTCCTGTGCAATGTTATTGCAGCCCTCTTGTGCATATGCATGATACTGTCTCTGTTTACACTGGGAGGTCTCAACCTTTTTTTAGATTTGAAGCACCCCTTCATAACTTTGTGAATTAAGCAGTTAAAAAACTAATCTGTTAATCACAGTGCTTACCTCCCTGCAGAGAGGGCAGGCATTGGGGGTAGGTAGCAGCTAGGTAGGGAGTGCCTAAGCCTGTCCTTATCTGTATATTTTTTCATCCCTAAAGCCTAAGCCTGCTTTTATCTACTTATTTCCTTGTACTTCTGCTGCCACCCTTCAAAGGATCTGGTGGCACTGAGAATCACTGACTTGCACGTTCTCTGGAAAATTAGCATATGTTTGTGTATCTTTCACTGCAGAGGATGGTCAGTGCAAAGTGTTTTAAATCTTGACTAAACACAGCATTACTAATTCCTTTGTGGCTTTTCTAAGACACCCATTGCTGTAGTATCTGAGGGCGCTTGTACACATGACAGAGTTTAATCCTCATTAAATTAAATCAGTTTATTAAAATTGAAATAATTTGTTTTAATTCAATACATCATTGTTTACACATGACATCCTTTAAATCAAATTAAGCTTGGTGTTCAATTCACAATAAATTGCAGCAGGGGGAGCCACAGAGATCACCCCATTGAGCTCTTTGGTACTCAGTTACAGCAGGGGGTGCTGGCAAATGAGTAATCCCCTCACTCCAGAAATGCACTCCCCCTCCCTCCCCGACCCCGAAAGCCATAGCTGCTTGCAGGGATCCCCACACCAAGCCACAGTTTCCCACATGGTCATTCCCCCACCCCCAAACTCCATGAACTCCGACACCAATCCACCTATGAAAGAAAACATACCACATCCGGAATGAACTTAATAAATTAAAACCTTTATTTTCACTTTAAAATATCTTTCTATGATATAAAAGTTTTAATTGCAGAATAAACGCTTTTACTTTAAAAAGAAAAAAGTATGAGATACGATATAAACATATACAACTCTTTTTCTTCCTTATATAAAATGTAAATAAATAAATAACTACAAATATTCTATTCTATTCTATTCTATTCTATAACCCTTGTATTTTTCTATTGTGTCTAATCTTATATCTATAATCTTCTATCATCTGACTTGTGTTGTCTGGAATCTTCAGTATCTGCTTCTTTGTCTGCTCTTCTAAGAGCCCTGAAGATGGGTTTTGGCCCATACTCCCAAAACTTTTTTCATCTCTCCCCTATAGGCTACAAAATCTCCTGTTGGGGATTTCTTAAAAAATGATGCCTGTCATTACCTAGGTTTTGGTAGGCAGCATCCCCCATGAGTTTCTAGAAAGCAATTATAAGAAAGATGCAAGTTACCCTGAAATATTAAAGTATCAACATGTGCCAAAGCACACCACCTCAACTGCAAACTTAACCATTTGCCTCTTGGTAGCTGGTGGCTGCTGAGTGCAGTTGAGGGGTGCAGATTGGGTGGGGGAGTATGAAAATCATGAGCGGTGGTAAATGGATCACCATTACCATGGTGTGTGGCCAGATAACAGCCACTAGGGGATGGGGAGGGAAGTTTTGGCTCTGTCCCTCCAGTTTTCTTGCTTTGTGGATGGACTACATTTCCCAGCAGGCCCTGCCTGCATGACTTGGGCCAGTTTCCATGGAGACCCCAGCAGCCATGCTGTGATAGTTGGCCTCAGGGTTTCCATGGAGACTGGCCCAGGTGCACTGGCAGTGCACAGCTATGTGCAATTTTGGGGTGGCTATAAGTCCCTCCACTTTAGTGCTGGCCCTGCTAGCAGGGCATGTGGCATGGCATGGAGCTGCACCACAGCCCGCCTGGCATCTTGCAGTGGTGACAGTGTGGTCCGTAGCTGGGGCAGAGCTGCAGTCTGCAGCTTGTCATACCTTGGGCCACACTGTCACCGCTCCAGGATTCCAGGCCATCTGTGTTCGGCTCTGATCCCTGCCAACAGCGGCTCTGGCCACTCCCAGGGCTCTGATGTGTTTGCAGCCCCCCGCCTGATACCCATCAGCCATGGGCCGCCACATCGCATGCAGCTGTCCTGTATGTTAATCCGCCTATCTGGGGGTGGGAGCGGAGGGTACTTAAACTACCTGGTACATGGCTGCTCCAGGCTGCTGCATGGTGCATACCTGCCCCAGCCTGGCTACCGGTTTCATCCTGGTGCCAGTTTCATCCCTGAAGCCATAGCTGCTGACACGGAGTCCCACAGCAAACTGTGTATGAAAAAAACCTCACCAGACCCAGGATGAAGTTTATAAATGTCAACCTATATTTGCATGTTAAAAGTGTTATCTACGTTATAAAAAAAAAGTATAAATAGCTGTGTAGCAGGGCTCTGAGGTGCCTGCTACTGGTGAATCAGTAAGTAGGGAGCCCAGCTGCTGGTTGCCAGGGTAACCAGGGGAAGTCAGCTGACCAGAAGGGGCAGGGCCTGGATCTTATATGACTCCCAGGCTGAGGCCAGACAGGCAGTTCCCTGCTGGCAGTCCAGGGGGAAGGAACTCTGCTGGAGAGTAGAGGCCAAACTGCAGGTATGGCCAGAGATTGGGGATGGGTGGAACAACTCTGATGTGGTGAGAGGAAGGTGGGAGCCAGATGGCTTAGAGTTACGTTATAGCCAAGGGGCTTGTGTTTTGTTTACTGTTTTAACCAGAGGACAGGATGAGGCTATAAGTGGATGGAGGAGGCCTCACAGGGGAACCACAACAGTGTGGGAGCCCCAGTCCCAAGTGTGGGCAGTAGGAAGCCCCAAGCGTGGGCAGCGTGAGAAGCCCCAGGGCAAGGAGGCTTCGAGAGGGACAAGGGTCATGATGAGCCTGAGCGCCGGAGGGCGTCGAGAGGGACAAGGGCTGTGACAAGCCTGAGCGCTGAGGGCGTCGAGAGGGACAAGGGCTGTGACAAGCC
>NW_017728918.1:48889613-48903604 GCF_001723895.1 Crocodylus porosus | reverse complement strand
GAGGGCGTCGAGAGGGACAAGGGCTGTGACAAGCCTGAGCGCTGAGGGCGTCGAGAGGGACAAGGGCTGTGACAAGCCCGAGCGCCGGAGGGCATCGAGAGGGACAAGGGCTGTGACAAGCCCGAGCGCCGGAGGGCGTCGAGAGGGACAAGGGCCGTGATGAGCCCGAGTGCCGGAGGGCGCTGAGAGGGGCAAGGGCCACGGCTAAGACTGAACAACATCCAGTAGATCTGCGAGGCTTGGGGCGTGGTACAGGGGTGGTTGGAGCTACGCATAACCCATAAGGCTGGGGTGCTTGGACCCCTATTATATAAACAAGGCTTGGGGTAGCAGGAACCATGACCAGGAGGACGAGAGGCAACCTCCCTTTACTTTTTACAAGATCAAGATGTGGTGGGTAAGAACAAGGGTGCTTTAACCCAAACTTGGCATGGTAGGGGGAGCTAGGGGAGAGCATGGCAACCCTAGGACGTTTCCCCTTTGCCTGGTACAAGCTGTATAAAAAATATAAAAAAGAAATAACAGAACTTTATATTTCTTGCTTTTTGACACTAATGACCTCATCTCAGAGTGTTAAGATCTAACAAAATCATAGATGGGAACTGCAGAGTTCAGTACATTAAAAAATAAGTCTATATAAACACTGAAAAAAAGATTTCATTTTGTGTATTTAGGGAGACAGAATAAACACAGAATGCAGCCTAGCAGTAACTACTTAGTTGCCTTTGTTCCTTATTTGGAGGATACCTTGCAGTACATCTTCTAGCAACTCCCCGAGACCAGAGGTCAGCAACGTACAGCCCATGGGCTAGATTTCGGCCATACAGTCACTGGATCTGGTCTGCAGAGCTGTGCCTGTGTACACATTGGGGCTGCGCAGCTAGAAACTATGCCTGAACTACTGCCATTTTCCCCACCCTGCTGTTCCTTCCAGTTGCAGCATGGGGACAGTTATAGCTGATGGGCAGCTTTCAGCTGTGCCTGCACTGTGGGTGGGAGGTGGGGGGTCATGGGGTGGATCTAGGGTTTTAAAAAGCAGGGTGCAGAGCATTACATACAATACAACACACATTTTTCTTCAGTTAATGAGAAACTAGAAACTTTACTAATAAACTAGGGGGGCAGAACTATATTATACAGTGTAAGATCAAAGCCACAACAAATATAAGTATTGGAATGTGCACTGTACATGTGTTACATGTGGCATTACAAAATGTAATGCTTCAGAGAAGTTCCTGTTTCAACCAAGAATATTTTTGTAGTGATTGTGTCATTTTTGTAGTGCTATAGGCATGGTGCCCACCTGTACACCCACTTTTGGTAGTGCTACAAAGATGTATATACTGCTAAATATATAACATCTGTCCACTGCATTTGATTTGAATACCCCTGGACTTTGGATAATTTCATATACAGATCTTAAAACTCTGGCTTTAACTTTCTCCTGTGATGACTGTACAGGGTGGGGCTACAGAGTTCAGTAGAAAAAAGAAAGTGGCAAATGCCGAAGACTGGTCTACAGTGAAAGTTGAAGTGACTTAGACAACATATTGGTTCAAGCAGTTTTAGCTTATTTCAGAGAGAGTCTATGTATGGAAACTTCTTTTTAAAAAGAAAAGTGACTGTGTTGAATTAGGTAAGGCCTGTTTGTCACCAAATTTAGCTAAACAAAATTAGATTCTTATTTCAGAATCAAGGTATGACCCCAGAGACTCTCACTGAATTAAAATCAATTGCAATTGACATCTTGTTATTCCAGTTTAAATCTGTGTGTACAGCAGCCCTAGATATGGCAATTTACCTTGAATGGGGAAAGAAGCCTTCTTGTGAAGAAGTCTACTTTCATTTCTACAATTTTTTGCACTTAATTTTTTTTCACATAACTGTTACCCATTTGAAGTGGAAAGCTGATGA
The DNA here is from genome assembly GCF_001723895.1 of Crocodylus porosus. NCBI lineage: Eukaryota > Metazoa > Chordata > Crocodylia > Crocodylidae > Crocodylus > Crocodylus porosus. The sequence continues at coordinate 48,901,690 of NW_017728918.1, read as the reverse complement.
CCTGTTTTTAACAAAGTGGGCCAAATTCATTGGTGGTGCAGCTCCATTAAAATCAATGAGTCATATCAGGGAAGTTGATAGAGAAAACACCAGAGCTGAATTTGATCAATTAAAACAAAAGAACAAAAGACCTAGATAATTGTGTTAATAACCTACCTTCAATAACATACAAATAAAACGATTCTTGGTAGTATACAAACTCCCAACGGAATTATTGCATCAGGAGTATAATGTGTTATTTATACTTTAATCTAACACAACATCAAACATCTATTCAGACATTTCAAAGGAAGTCCTACTTAACTATGATTCTGTCAGCAATCTTCAAGTGCAGTTTTAGAAAATCTAGAATTCCTGTCCAGAATTTAAACTGGTAATACATAGACATGAAAAAGCTGTGGAGCAGTTGTATCAAACATATGGACCGCAAGCCAGATCAAGCCTGTAGAATTGTGGAGCTCATAAACTGCCAGGAAACTCAGAGGGGTGGAGCAGAAGGAGTAGGGTGGCAAATGGGGGTAAGGCCTCACACTGAAATCCTGCGTATGGAATTCTGTTGGGGATGTGCATTGGAAGTGAGGGACAAGTGACAGCTGTTTTAATCCCTGGAGCTCTATGGAGCTACTTGCCTGTCCCCACTACCAGGGCTAAGTACAGGCAGTCAAAGAGCCTGAGCCTGAATCAATTCACAGGTTAATTTAAATTGCATAGTTTGAACTGATAAGCAAGTGAATGCACATTCACTTTTGATTCTGGAAATGCAGCTACATGCTTGTCTTGGCTCAGGCCAGAAGCTGGGGGGTACTAGAGCACACCACCCTAATGGCTGGACCAGACAGCTTGGGCCAAGGCTAGTCCGCCCACCCTGTGAGGATTGCAGGGGATTGCAGGGGAGGTGCAAAGCATCCTGGGATGTTGAGGAATTGTGAGTTAACTTGAATCTGGAGGAGATCTAGGACAGAAGTTCAGTCAACTGATTTAACCTAAATCAGTTCAGACTGATACTGCATCCATCCAGGTTTATCTTAAACCAGTTTTGGCCATTTTGAAAGCAGTTTGTGCTCACTGAACTTCTGTTGTGTTACAGATTTGAACCAGTTTTCAATCACTTATACTAGTTTGTGTAATTTCTCTCCCTAGGCCAGAGGTGGATCTATATCCAATTCATGAGGAGCCCTGTGATCCAGATCTTGCCCAGTGGGGTGGGTGAATTTGACACCCCTACTCTAGGGGATTCAGAGCTTAATACTGTCAAATTCCCCTAAATGACGTGTTTTTTATTTACAGTTGTAAACAGTGGTTTTTGATAGTAGCAGACATATGTTCAGTACTATGAGTTTACCAGCTCCTGAGGTATGTATCCATTTCTGGATTCTGAAGATTAATTTAAAAGTGGGGCGTCAGGGTCATTTAAGTACATGCAATCAAAGGTCCACTGAGGACATCATTTTCTAATGTCAGGGTTATATTATAAAAGTTTGGCTGGCCTATCTGCTCTGGCAAGCACTGCTACTATAGACACAGCTTACAGCAGCAAAATAGGACCCTATGAGAGAAATTTTTTTCTATTGACCAAAAGCACTTCTATGACAATGTAATGCTTTCTGTGCTAGGACTCTTGCTGATATGGAAATATGACAAGCAAATTGCACCCCTAAATGACAACCTGCTGGCGATATTTTTGTCATAATCTCTGTGCTCTTGATTTTCCCCCTTAATTTTCCTGACTGAATGTTTTCCTTTCTCTTTTCACTCTTTCTACGTGACTTAGTATTTCTTTTGTGTTCCTCTGAAACAATGACCAATGCAGAGCTGCTGATCACCTCTGTAAGCAATTTTTATTAGCAACCTCTGTAAATAATACAGGATGGTCCAATGCTGTGACAGTCTATAGTTTTGTTGTAATATTTCTGGTTTAAATGTGTCCATGTTACAGAATCATAGAAAATGAGGGCTAGGAGTGACCTTTGGATGTCCAAATCCCTGCCTGAAGCAGGAATACCCCTATATAAACCATCCCATACAAATCCTTGTCTAACCTGCTACTGAAACTACACAGTCTACCCTGTCATACAACCACAAGGCATAATGCCCTAACCTGCCACAGGTAAAGCAGGGGAACAACAGCAGATCAATTTCCCTGATTAGCTGGTACATGGAGAAGGAAGGGGCTAATTGTGGACCCATAACTAGGGAGATCTGCTTAGTGATCTATTAAAGAAAAAGGACCTTGACGTTGCAATGGACATTGAGTTGAATATGAGCTAACAGCGTTCCCTTGTTGTGAAGAAGACTGATGGTATACTGGGCTGTATTAGTAGGATCATTGCTAGCAGATCAAGGAAAGTGATTATTTCCCCTCCATTCAACACTGGGGAGGCCATATCTGGAGTATTGTGTCCAGTTTTGGGTCCCCCAGTATACAAAGGATGTGGACAAATTGGAGAGAGTCCAGTGGAGGACAACAAAAATGATTCAGGGGCTGGGGCACATGGCTTATGAGGAGAAGCTGAAGGCACTGAGCTTATTTAGTCTATAGAAGAGAAGACTGAGGGGGGTTTAACAGCAGCTTTCAGCTACCTGAAGGGTGGTTCCAAAGAGGAGATGGTGGTGGCAGATAACAGAACAAGGAGTAAAGGCATCAAATTGCAGCAAGGGTACTTTAGGTTAGTTATTAGGAAAAACTCTCTCACTAGGCAGGTAGTAAAGCCCTGGAACTGATTATCCAGGGGGGATCTCCATCCTTGGTGTTTTTGAGACCTGGCTAGACAAAGCCAGGAATGATTTGGCTGGAATGATTTAGTTGGAGATGGTCCTTTGATTTGAGCAGGGAGTTAGACTAGATGACCTCCTTAAGTCTCTTCCAACCCTATGATCCTATTATTCTCTAATGAGTAATAGATCATTAAGCAACAAGGAGCTAATTGTCCTATATGGATACATGATGTAGACTGCAGGCAAGCACATGAAGAGACTCTCTGCTGTTTCTGGTGCTTGGAGGGTACTTGAGAGAAAGAGGGTGTACTTCAAAAAAGGGTTCTGAAAGGGGAGATGCTTAGAGGCAAGCTTGAAAGAGAACAAGCTGGGCCTGTCTTTCCCTGACAGAGACTGCTTGGACTTTGCAGTGGAAAAGCTTCGCCTGTTGTATTGCTCTGGACCAAAACAGGTTGTTGTCCTTAAAAAGAGTTGACTGCTTTTTGCTGCATCTAGGACTTTGGGTATGCTCTGTCCCCTTGAAGCTTGTCAGGGGCTAAACTAGAAGGTCTCTCTCTGATTTTGTCATGGAAAACTAACAGGTCAGGGACCAAAAGGCCTGGTCTCTGAGTCCAAGCTCACCTACTCCAGAAGCTGGGCCTGGCTCAGAAGGTTACTCCAATTTTGGGCTCCACAGTTCAAAAAGGATGTGGACAAGCTGGAGAGAGTCCAGAGAAGAACTACGCGCATGATCAGAAGTCAGGAAAACAGACCTTATGACAACAGGCTAAGAGCCATGGGGCTCTTTAGCCTGGAAAAGCTCAGGCTCAGGGGTGATCTGATGGCTACCTGTAAGTTTATCAGGGGTGACCACCAGGATCTAGGGGAACATTTGTTCACCAGAGTGCCCCCAGGGATGATGAGGTCGAATGGTCATAAACTACTTTTAGACCATTTCAGGCTGGACATGAGGAAGAATTTCTTTACTGTCTGAGCCCCCAAGGTCTGGAACAGCCTGCCATTGGAGGTGGTTCAAGCACCTACACTGAACACCTTCAAGAGCAAATTGGATGCTTATCTTGCTGGGATCCTTTGACCCCAGCTGACTTCCTGCCCTTTGGGCAGGGGGCTGGACTCGATGATCTCCTGAGGTCCCTTCCAGCCCTAATGTCTATGAAATCTATGAAATCTATAAAATCAGAGGAAGAACTCCCATTGACTTCACTGGATATAGGATCAGGTGACCCGTGCTCACTATGTGTGGAAGGAAGAGTCCTAGTGGAGAGAGAGGAGCAGATGCGGAGCTGCAGCAGGTTGGCTCAGATGCTGGTTGGATGGGCAAGACAGGCAGTGGCAATGGGGTGAGACAGATACATTTCAAGCCTTATTTTCTTTTCTGTGTTTGTGTTTTTGGACTGGAAGAAGAATGGCCCATGACAAGGCTGACTTGTGATAGGGAGATTTTTGTGTTAGAAGTTGAGTTGACACCCAGACAGGGATCCTCAACCTGGTGGACTGGGTGCTGGCTGACAGGGTGGAGGAGGCCATGAAAATGGGGACAAGGGTGGTACCTCAAAACCCCAGTGCTTACAAAGAGTGGTGGATAGAAACTCAGGGATAAGTCTGGTGGGGCAGACAAGAAATCATTGTTGGCAGACAGGAATGAGTGTTACGTGAGCTGACTGTAGGATGGGCCCAGAAGGGCTAGCAGATGTGGTAAAGGGGACAGTCCAACTCAGGGTCATTAATCCTGTGCTAAGAGCACATCCTGCTATAATGGAAGCCTGAACGTGGGCCCAAAGTTAACTAGCGCAGCTAGAGCAAACTTGGAGGTGGGCTTAGGTAGCCTCAACCAGGCACGGACCCAGTGTTTGAAAACCTTGGTGTCCTCTGAGGCCAAGCTCCTGTCAGTTTATCCCATCAAGTCATGGTGAGTGAGGCACTGACAGACAGGTCAGAAAGGAAAGGCAGCAAGGAAAAGTTCCCGGGAACAAGTACGCCCAACCTTTTCTGGGCAGGCCCTCACTAGGCAATTAAAAATAATCTTGCAGCCTACAATAGTGCAAAGGGAGCACAGAATAGGTGCAGTCCAGAACAGCAGACTCTTACACCCACGTTAAACAAGATGGAGGCAAAATAAAATCTAGCCTCTTTCGTGCAATTATAAGACAAATGTTTCTGATGACTAAGTATAATTGACTCAAATGATGAAACATAAGTAATATGTAATAAATAACTAAATAAAAAAAACAAAAACTTGGCTCCAGACATACTGTAGACTTGTATTTAACCATCCCTAGCAAGTCACCCCTTGCTATTGAGATCATGGTTTTAAAACTGCCAGCCCTTACTAAAGGATAAACAGAGACTTGTGTAACAATAGAAGGTCGGGTTGGCAAATGCTAAGACTGTGTGAACCAGCCCTTCCCTAATCACCAAGGCATCATTCCTAATAGGGCTGTGAGTGTATACTTTAAGGCTTGCCTCTTCAGCCATGGCCTGTCCAACAATCTGGCCCAGAGAGAACATATGTTATACTTGAAACATTTTAGAAATATTTATTTATTGCATCTTATTGGCACTCTCAAATGTCAGGAGCTCTGCTTCCGTGGCACTTAAATGTATGAAAGCAGAAGCCTCGCTATTTGAGACTAAACTTTCATTAGCCTAGTACATATTTTGAATAGAGTACTTCTAAATGAACAAGTAATAAATATCATAAACATAAACTTCTGTTTATCCACAGTAGCTATATTTCAGAGCTTCTTCATTTATTTATAGCTCACGTTTCTTAGAAAGAGTTAAAAATCATATTTTGCGTTGGCAACAAGTGTCTTGCACCATTGTCAGGAAGAAACATGTGTCACTAGAATCAGTCAGAACATTTTCACCTAAAATAAATTTCATAGAAATATGTTTGTTTAATTGAAACATTTCACAATGTCACATGTTGTGATGGTGCTTTAATTGAAAACATTTAAGTTTGGTGCTCTCTGATAAGGTAGACACAGGCAGACACACACATACACACACCGAAAACCCAAACTTTTAAATCCTAATGAAGTAATTTCTCAATTCTGTTTTGTGAAATCTTTGAAAGTTTCATTTTCATCCTGCATTAGAGTGAAAACATATTTTGAAACTTGTTGGGAAATAGAATTGTCTTCCATTTAATGATCATCTTTCCTTGCGGTGGAGTTACCGTATACAGTAGTAACTACAAACAACCTAAATTAATATGTGAGTTCTGATTCTTCTACTCTGCCTGTGCAGAGGGAAAGAAAACCAATGAAAATGATGAAAATGTCTATGGAGAGGAGGAACAGTGATTAGGTTTCTTTAGGCCTTCATGTAGTACATTACCTACCTCTGCAGATCTGCAAAGCTATTGAGATTCCAGAACAAAGGCAACAGAGCTAGGACAATGTAGGCGGGAACTACTCTAAGCAGCATGCCACCCTATAAGTGTGTCTACATGTACATATTAATATGATGTGATAAACTCTAGTGCTTAACACACCAGAGTTTATTGCTCCTGGGTACACTGCTTACATGCATGCCTGGGACCACACCATATCGAGCTGGATCAGAGCAATCCCAGCTGGCAGAGGGTATAGGGGTCAGCCTGCCAGACTCGGGCTACCCACTCTGGTTCAGTGTGCTACTGAGGGGCTGACTGGGGCATGAAGGAGCTTTAGCATGGAGCTAGGCAGCAAGCAGCCCCTGTACAGAATCACCCTCATGTTCCAGCCAGCTGTGGCTGCTTCTACATGCGGAGAAAGAAAAACTCTGTAGCAGGATAGTACTTGTATTTGCAAATTCTATACTACTGCAGAGTGACTTAATTTATTCCAGCCTAATAAGGGTGCCTCTCCAAGGGGCCCTGCAGGCTGGCGCCTGGCCACGTGTAGATGCTGTGGAGATTAGTCTAATGTAAATACACCCTCTGTTTCCATACAAATGCAGAAAATCTGGAGTAAAATCTTGGAAATCTGCATACCTGAAACCCCCAATTCCTGCCCTATTCTTTTTGCTGTCATTTGCTGAGCTCTTCCTTGGGCTAGTGGACTGAATTTTTCTACACACAGGTCATTCTTTATCCATATAAGAGAGAAAACATGGTAAACTTTGCCGTGGTACTCTATTGTCATTGTCACAATGGCTCTGAATTGGAAGGTTCATCATTTTAGAGGCTAGGGGCAGACATTCAAAAAGGTGGAGTGTGAATTGATTCAACCTTTGCAGGTTAGTCTAACCTGCCTAGGCTGAACACATTTGTAACAGAACAGACATTCAGGCACATGCCTGCACTTGCTCAGGCCAGGGAAGCTGTGCCAGGGGGGCATGGCCAGTCTCAGGTGACCTGGCCAGAGAAGGGTTTAATTCCCCCCTTGGTGTCCCACTGGCAGGGACCCAAGATGGGTCTGGCAGATGCTCCCCCTTTGCTGTGGCTGCAGTGAGGCACTATGGCCCCTGAGGCAGAGTGGGGCAGGGAGGGGGGTTAGTCTCCCCTCTATCCCACTGACAGCCAGGTCTGCCCACCATTGCCATCATGGTCACTCCCTGAAGTTTCTAGCTGTCCCCTCTGCTGGAGGGAAGGAAAATAACCCCCATTCCTGCCCCTCCAACGGGCCCTGCAGGCTGGCATTTGGCCATGCCCCCACCTGGCTGCTGCAGCAAGGTGGGGGCAGGGCCCTTGGTGGGGGCAGCAGCCCCTGTCATACTGTCAGACAGTGCGAGCCCCTTGCTGGTGGGGGCACCCCACTGTGGGATGGGCAGAGCTGTGGGCATCTGCGAGTGGCAGGACTGGGGTTCGGAGCCCCTTTCCACTGCTGCCATTGCCGCAGCCCGCAGCAGCTTTCCTCACTTCACAGTGAGGCTCCCCGCTGCAAAGAGACTCACACTCGGGGAAACTCTCCCCTTGCTGCTCCAGCTGCCGGGCAGAGGCATGGCTAGACACCACCAGCTGGGCAGATCTGGCCCATGGAGGGGCTTTGTCTCTTCCTGGCAGGGGGCTGTGCTGCAGGGCGAGGAAAGCTGCTGGCCATGGCAGTGGTGGTGCGGGAGAGGGGCTCCAGACCCTGGTGCTGCTGTGCGCAGCTGGCCGCAGCTCTGCCCACTCTGCAGTGGGACCCTGGCTGGGAAGGGGTGCCCAGTCCCCAACATTATGACAGGGGCTGTTACCCCCACCAAGGGCCCTGCCCTCTCCAGCTGCAGTGGCCGGGTGGGGACATGGCCAGATGCCAGCCCACAGGGCTCCTGGGGGGTGTCAGTAACAGGGGTTATTTCCCCTCCCTCCAGTGTCCAGTGGAGGGGACAGCAAGGGGCTTATTTTCCCACAGGGAGCAAGAACAGTAGGCAGATCCAGGTGCCAGTGGGGTAGGGGGGAGACTAACACCCTTCCTTGCCCACCTCTTTCTTAGGGGTGGTGGTGCCCCACTGCTGCTGCAGCAAGTGGGGAGTACCCAGCAGTCCTGGTTCAGGATGCTGAAGAGGGAATTAAACCCTTCACTGGCCAGACACCTGCCCCTGCCTGTTCCTGCTTGGGCCTGGGAGCAGCGGGCAGAGCCAGCCTGGCTGGGCTGGAGCAGACAGCCCAGTGCAAAGAGCATGCCAGGATGCTGGGGAAGTCTGGTTTAACTTAAACCAGGAAAGGTCTGGGACAGACATTGCATAAGATTGAGCCAAATCAGTTAAGTCTGATACTACATTCAACTAGGTTTATCTCAAACTGATTTTGGCCATTTTGAAACTGGTTTATGTGCACTGAATGTCTGTTCTGTTACAGGTTTAAACCAGTTTCTGATCATTTAAACCAGTTTATGTGTAATGTCTGTCCCTAGCCAGAGAAAGCCAACTGAGACCTCAATCTAGTTTAACTTTTAGACTTTATCCAGAAAAAACTATTCACAATTCTGTGATCTGAGTAGTTGCCCAATAAGGACTGGAATGCAACTAACTAATTTATCCCTGTATGATTCTCTATCATGACTGGCTTATTCCATATATGTTAGAGAAACTGTATGTGCATATGCTCACATCAGTGAAGAACATAGGGCCAGATACTTTGCTATTGCCAACAGCAATATAACAAAATTTAAATGCCTCGTGGTGACATGAGCTGAGGATCTGATACATGATTCTCTATGCAGTTGCAAAAACTTAGTTCCAGATGACTGGATCATCTTTATTTTTTAGGATTTTTTTTCAAGTATTGGAAAGCATACATCCCACACTAAAACCTATATATATGAAGCTTGAATTTTCCAAATGAAGCAATACCTAAATTACTCAAGTACAAAAATTAACAAACTTCCTGAAGTGTGAAAAGGGTTGTCTCGAAAAAGCATATAAAAAGTTAATGTGTAAGATGAAAATGAGTTTTACAATTAAGAACTGACAAATGGAAGCAGATTTTTTGAAAGTGTAAAGTAACTCAAATAATTAAATAGCTTCTCAAATAGTACTATAGTGCTAGATTCCATTAAAAAACCCCACGTATGTAAAAGCAAATGTTTGTGAAGAGTGGCCATAGTATTAATCTAATCCACTACAATGCAGTTTTAGACCACTATCTTCTTGTGGAATCTTTCTTGAATAATTTACTGAATCATTATATATATTTAAACATGGGGCAGATAGTGATAACTGGATGAGACACTGAAGTATATCAGTCTGTGGTGATTTTGCTATTATTTTTGCATTAAGCACTCAGTACAATGTCCAATTAATTAAACAAGAATCTTTTAATTGATTTCAACTACTGATGGATTGAGGCCAAAGAAATGTAGAATGGGAGATCTGCTCCACTACTTGTTCCATATTCTTTAATTTACCACTTCCCCTTCTATTAGTTTCTTTTAGACATGTGGAAATCCAGTGGAGCAACATGTTTGCCTCTCAGACACTGCGGTTCTCATCTACCACCATCCCGCAGCAAGTGATCACATCTTTTGTCCATGCCAAACAAACATTGTCAGAAGTCCTCCTCACATTTGCTTGCCCATACCCCATCTGAGATGCAGAAAAACTATGAAAAAGGAACCAGTAGGGTAGCTTTAAATGTGTAAGGCTTTACCATCCTAACTTACACTACCCTAAAAGGAGGGTGTTCCCTTTTAAGTAGGTATTTCACTAATGACTTACCCAGGCAGATGGAGCACTAGTATTTCATAGAGACCATTAGGGAGACAAAGGTTTTTTTGAGAAGGAAGGAATAGTTCCCATGTAGATATATTTTTCTATTCTAGGTCCTCAATATATGTAACATGCATTTATGGGGACACTAGGCTTTATCTAACCACAAAAACCTAACTATTGTTTGGGGCAGCCCATTGGGTAAGTAAAAGACAAATGGTATGGGCTGGGAGATAAAGGAAATGAAGACAGAGATTGAAATTCATCTTTCTTAAATCAGGACATCCTTTCTGTTAGTGACAGGCAACACCATTCCCAGAAAATCAGAGTCATATTGTTAAAACAGACTCAGTGAGGAAGGGCTCACTGCACCAACCCCAGATACAGTAGCTGGCTTTCTTTCTGTAGGTGTTACTGTATAAAAATATAGTGAAAGGACAGAAAAATATAGTGACAGTATAGTGAAAGGAAGCCTTCAGAAAGGAGAGAGACAATAGAGAGAGAAAGGATGATCACTGAAGGGTCAGTTTTGTACAATTAAATACATATACTTGAATATTTATTTATTTTATTTATATATGACCTGTAAGGAAGCACAGCCCTTCAAGGGACTGAAACTACAGCTGCAGGTAGACCGCGCTCCAAGGAAGGCTCTAAGGGAGAAGCATAGAGCCTGGGTTGCCCACTCAGGATCTGAAAAATGACAGCAGGGTCTGTTTGTCTGTCTGTTTGTCTGTTGGACAAATTTGCCCCATGAAAGTAAACTGGCTGGAAAACGCAGAACTCATGGCCAGCTGGCTTGCTGAGTGACTTGCTTCTGCTGCCATTCATGACAAAAGTTTGGGGAAGCTTACAATAAGAGCGCAGAATAACTTATTAAACAGGAAAGTGACGGGAACAAAACTTACAACGCGGGATTCAAACAAATGGCCCATGGGCCAGTTCCAGCCTTCAGTTCTGCTGTAGCTAGCCCACTTGACAACTGGGAGGCAACTGAAAGTTGTCTGTTGCAGAGGCTGCAGAGCCCAGGGGCCTTGAGCCCTGGTGATACAGTCCTGGTCTCCCTCTGGCTGTCTTGCTCACTGTCACCTTCATGGCCTTACTGCCTCAGCCATTGGCTCCAAAGCCACGCTATATCAGAGCTACTGCTGATAACATGTTGGAACTGGAGTTGTTACTGCAGCATGGGGTATGTGGTGGTGGCAACAGCTCCATTCCTGACACAGAGCACAGCAGGAGCCACAGCTACCACTGCCACTGCCATGTGCCCCATGGTAGAGCTGGAGCTGTTTCTGCTGCTGCCACATGTCCCAGGCTGGAACCACCCTATAACCTGGGCTGGATCCAGCATTGCAAGGAACCCCACAGCTCTGGATTTGGCCTGGGGCATGAGATGAATTTGATAACCCTGATTAACAAAAAACAGAGATCCCCTAAATAACATCTCAGCCTAGCTTTGTTGCTAAATGTCTGCCCAAATAAGGTCTTACAGTGCCTCCAAAAGGTGTCTAGTCTCAGGCTTTACGGTGGACATGGGGCAAATGAAACAATGAAATGGAATGAGATAAACAGAAGAGAGAAAATAAACTGGAATGAAAGAAGCCAAAAAAAGGACTGATCTGATGATTTTTCTATTACTTTCTTTATTATTTTAATTCAGATGCTTCTATTTACAACATTCTCACAGGCAAGCTAAGGAAGAATAGGCTGGATCAATGGACTGTAAGGTGGATAGAAAATTGACTGGAGCATTGGGCTCAGAGAGTAGTAATCAATGGATTGATGCCTAGCTGGCAGCCAGTATCAAGTAGAGTCCCCCAGGGGTTGGTCCTGGGCCAATTTTGTTCAACATCTTCATCAGTGACCTGGAAGATGGCATAGAGTGCACACTCAGCAAATTTGCAGATGATACCAAGCTGTGGGGAACAGTAGATATACTGGAGGGTAGGGCTAGGATTCGGGGTGACCTAGGCAAATCAGAGGATAGGGCCAAAAGGAATCCCATTGGGTTCAATAAGGACAAGTGCAAAGTCCTGCACTTAGGATGGAAAAATTCCATGCGCTGGTACAGTCTGGGGGCTGACTGGCTGGGCAACAGCTCTGCAAAAAAGGACCTGGGGTTACAGTGGACAATAAGCTGAATATGAGCCAGCAGTGTGCACTTGTTGCAAAGAAGGTTAATGGCATACTGGGCTGCATTGGTAGGAGCATTGCCAGCAGATCAAGAGAAGTGATTGTTTCCTTCT
>NW_017728918.1:48870906-48889513 GCF_001723895.1 Crocodylus porosus | reverse complement strand
CTGCCATTCATGACAAAAGTTTGGGGAAGCTTACAATAAGAGCGCAGAATAACTTATTAAACAGGAAAGTGACGGGAACAAAACTTACAACGCGGGATTCAAACAAATGGCCCATGGGCCAGTTCCAGCCTTCAGTTCTGCTGTAGCTAGCCCACTTGACAACTGGGAGGCAACTGAAAGTTGTCTGTTGCAGAGGCTGCAGAGCCCAGGGGCCTTGAGCCCTGGTGATACAGTCCTGGTCTCCCTCTGGCTGTCTTGCTCACTGTCACCTTCATGGCCTTACTGCCTCAGCCATTGGCTCCAAAGCCACGCTATATCAGAGCTACTGCTGATAACATGTTGGAACTGGAGTTGTTACTGCAGCATGGGGTATGTGGTGGTGGCAACAGCTCCATTCCTGACACAGAGCACAGCAGGAGCCACAGCTACCACTGCCACTGCCATGTGCCCCATGGTAGAGCTGGAGCTGTTTCTGCTGCTGCCACATGTCCCAGGCTGGAACCACCCTATAACCTGGGCTGGATCCAGCATTGCAAGGAACCCCACAGCTCTGGATTTGGCCTGGGGCATGAGATGAATTTGATAACCCTGATTAACAAAAAACAGAGATCCCCTAAATAACATCTCAGCCTAGCTTTGTTGCTAAATGTCTGCCCAAATAAGGTCTTACAGTGCCTCCAAAAGGTGTCTAGTCTCAGGCTTTACGGTGGACATGGGGCAAATGAAACAATGAAATGGAATGAGATAAACAGAAGAGAGAAAATAAACTGGAATGAAAGAAGCCAAAAAAAGGACTGATCTGATGATTTTTCTATTACTTTCTTTATTATTTTAATTCAGATGCTTCTATTTACAACATTCTCACAGGCAAGCTAAGGAAGAATAGGCTGGATCAATGGACTGTAAGGTGGATAGAAAATTGACTGGAGCATTGGGCTCAGAGAGTAGTAATCAATGGATTGATGCCTAGCTGGCAGCCAGTATCAAGTAGAGTCCCCCAGGGGTTGGTCCTGGGCCAATTTTGTTCAACATCTTCATCAGTGACCTGGAAGATGGCATAGAGTGCACACTCAGCAAATTTGCAGATGATACCAAGCTGTGGGGAACAGTAGATATACTGGAGGGTAGGGCTAGGATTCGGGGTGACCTAGGCAAATCAGAGGATAGGGCCAAAAGGAATCCCATTGGGTTCAATAAGGACAAGTGCAAAGTCCTGCACTTAGGATGGAAAAATTCCATGCGCTGGTACAGTCTGGGGGCTGACTGGCTGGGCAACAGCTCTGCAAAAAAGGACCTGGGGTTACAGTGGACAATAAGCTGAATATGACCCAGCAGTGTGCACTTGTTGCAAAGAAGGTTAATGGCATACTGGGCTGCATTGGTAGGAGCATTGCCAGCAGATCAAGAGAAGTGATTGTTTCCTTCTGTTCAGCACTGGTGAGGCCACATCTGGAGTACTGTGTTCAGCTTTGGGCCCCCCACTACAAAAAAAGATGTGGACAAATTGGAGAGGGTCCAGCAGAGGGTAACAGAAATTGTGAGGGGGGCTGGGGAACATGACTTATGAGGAAAGACTAGGGGAACTGAACTTATTTAGTCTAGAGAAGAGGAAACTGAGAGGAGACTTAATAGCCTTCAATTACCTGAAGCAGGGTTCAAAAGAAGATGGAGCTAGGCTATTCTCAGTGATGGCAGATGACAGAACAAGGAGCAGTGGTCTCAAGTTGCAGCAAGGGAAGATTGGGTTAGATATTAGGAAGAATTTTCTCACTTGGAGGGTAGTAAAACACTGGAACAGGTTACCCAGAGGGGTGGTGGAAGCTGTATTGTTGAGGGTTTTCAAAACCCAGATAGACAAATCTTTGGCTGGGATGATCTAGTTGGGGCTGGTCTTGCTTTGAGCAGGGTGTTGGACTAGATGACCTCCTAAAGTCCCTTCCAACCCTAATTTTCTGTGATTCTATGATTCTATTTGTTGCTTTCTTGAAATTAATTTATGCACAGAGTACTGATTTGCTTTAAACCAATAATGTGAAAGATGCTTAGTCATAACTTGTATATAACAAACAGTAAATGTTGTAATACTTTGTTAGATCATTAAAACTAAAGAATTGCATGTGATGGATGAGAGACCAGCTTTATGTGCAGCAGCCACCTGTGAATATTTCATGAGTAGACTTCTCAGAAAAGCAAGGAAATAATTATGAAGTTTCAAACTAATGCAGCCCAACACGTTCAAGAATGGATGCTGAAAGTTAAACACCTGAGTTTCTTTTTCTGGTTTCTTTTTAGGCCTCATGGATATCAGATGGAATAATTCTACATTCATCTATCAATATCAGGTATTACACTAAGACAAGTGAGAGATGGTGGTGAGAGCTCAGGAGTCAGTGATGTGTATGCATAGGTGATGCATAAGTGCTGACAGTGGAGGGATGCACCACTGCCACCACTGCTGCTGCTGTGTATTGGGTCTGGCCAGGCTGCAGCCCCACAACCTACCATTGGTGCAGAAATTGTGCCGCTGCCACTAGCCTGACTGCTGCTGGGCCCTGGCTCTGGCCAGGCTGCAGCCCCATACCATGCTATCAGCACAGAAATCTGGGGTGGGGTACATGTCCCCCTATGCCTCCCTGATGTGTTGCCTAAGTGTGTGTCTGTGTTTTTTCCATTATACTCAACAGGTAATATTTGGGGCACTCTTGCTGAATGGGGAGCTGTCAGCGGCATGGGCAGCAGTCCTTCAAAATCAAGGATGACATCCATCAGGCTTGATGGGTCTTCAGGTGACTGAGGAGCCTGATTCTAGATGCACATGTTCTTTGGCAATGTGGGCATATTGGGATTCATAGCCCTGGGTTGGTTTCCTTCTTCTTCCTCCACCACTGCCATTCGGCCTTGGTATCAAGTTGTTGAGCCTTGAAGTGGCGCACGCCTTGGTGGACCAGGTGGCACCACACCGAATGGTCAGCAGCTTGCTCCTCCCAGCCATTGGTATCAATGCCTCTGTGCTTGAGGGCAACCTTGAGCATGTCTTTGTACTGTTTCCTTTGGCTGCCCTTTGAGCATTGGCCAGTGGAGAGCTGGGAGAAGAGAATCTGGCAAGGGAGGCAGTTCTTGGACTTCTGAATGCTGTGGCCTGTCCATTGGAGTTGATTTCTTAAGAGCAAGCCTTTGATGCTGGTAGATGCAGCATCATGGAGGACACTTATGCTGGTCTGGTGGTATAACTTAGCAATAGCATAATTATCCAGGATGCAAGAGATCAGAATTAAGTTTCCTCTCTGCCTGTCTCCCATCACGCAAAATGGCTTCTTAATGATGAGGCTACAAGGTATTCTGGGTAGAGCTAGAGTTCCATGAAGAATTAAATATTGATTTGGTCACTGGGACAGCAAAAATGTGCACAACTGTGGCCAGCAATTAGGGAACTCGCCCTGAGGGAATAGAGATGGGTATCAGTCCTTGATTTGGTGAATACTGAGTACTATTGTTCACATTTTCTAACAGTATATATAGGGAAAACTCCTTTTAAGTCAGTGGTATTGTGCCAATTTGTACTAGCACATGCTATGCTTTATAGCTTTCTTTAAGGTTATGTATTTCAAAACTAAATTTAGGCAGCTCTTTAGTATCAACAAAAAACTTAGCCGTCTTGGAATATTACAGAAAAAGACATTGCAACTCCAGCATTTTGTTAGTGCCAGCTCAGTCTGAGGGAAACGTACTTAGCAGCCTTTGGTATGGAGTTTTTCTGTAAGAGTAGCAACATGATGCCCTCAGTATAATACCCAAATCAAGTTCTGGAAAAAATGCGTGCATACACAAATTATCTTATTAGACATGCACAGTATGTAGACCATGGATATTTTTATATGTACTGCACCCACAGCTGGGCATAAAAAATCTAAAACTTCCTTCTCAATGTTTGGCTGTACAATCTGTCTGTCCTGAAATATATAGGAACCTGTTACCATCAATTAGGCAGAAGGCAGGGTAGATTTGCACCTTACAGAATAGATGAATCAGATATGTATAGCATAAACTTTCATAAACAGAGAGCTTGCTTCATCTGCTTACAAAATTATGCTATACACCTACATGGTTAGTCTATAATGTACAAATCTACCCTGCTTGTGTCTGACTTCAGACTAGCACAGTTAAGTATCTCTGTTTACCATGATTTGACCAGTCAACACTCCTTTTCTCTTCTGGGAGAATTGCCTACTCAGAGTTAAACCAAAGGGAATAAATGATAGGATTACCTATGCTGTTTCACTATCCAGGACCACATATGTTTTCTAGTCTTCCATAAGCAACAAGGAGGTTCTGAACAGAGATTTCTCAGTGCCAGGCGTTCTGTTTTCCTTGGAGCCTAAAGATTGACAAGGAAACAGCTAGGAGGGCTTATGCATGAGCATTTATTTTCTTTCCCTGTAACTAATAGGCTCAGAATGACTTCTTTAGATGCTTTTTAAAGCTGAATTTGTGAACAGTTGTGTCACTTCCTGTCAAAACTTCTAAATTTTTCTTTACTTTGACAAGCAGCATCCTTGACAATGCACAGCTCTTATCCTGGCTAGCTATTTCAGTCCAAAGATCGCTGAAGACAGCTGGAAGATAGCTTAACTGAGCCAATGGGGTTGGAATCAATAGGTAATGCAGTCAGCCTCTCTTTAGGCCCGTACGTAGTTGCTTTACTAAGTCCCGTAGAAGGGAGTTGGATTCAGGCACATAGTTAATAACTCTACTAGGGTCTACAGTTCTGATTCAGGGGGCACGTATACATGAGACCCTGCTGCACAGTTGTTACTGTGCATTTATTTAGTACTTGTATTAGCAAGTATTAAATAAATGTGCAGCAACCAGAGTTACTGTGCAGTAGCGGTGGCAAACATCTTTTAGTTGACACTAATGCATAGTAGGCCAATAATACTGGGCAGTAGCGTATTAGCATTGTTTGCGCTGCTATGTGCTACTGTGCAGTATTTTTTGCTACTGCACAGTCAGTGTCTTGTATAGATGTGCTCAGTGAGGACAAAGCTAATTTGTATTATCTTGTAATTTGTAATCCACTCTGGGGTGGGGACTGGTGAAGCAATGCTGGTAAACTAGCATATTTCAATCAGAGGGAAAATGAACACAACCGATATAGGGTCCTGAAAAGTGTTTATGGATAATGATGGCAAGAATAAGAATGCCAACAATCAACTTTAGTGAGGTTTTATGACAATGGAGCCTATAGGGTCATGAATTATATACTAGTGGTTAACAGTTTTTTAGGTACTTAATTAGAAGACACTTCAGGCTAAATTCTACATACATTTCTATACAAACACACAAAGGATATAAGTACTTGTACAACCACTTGTTGTAAATAAGTCAATGGCAGAATTGCTAATAAAACCCAAGAGTCTGTTCTTGTGTCCTGACTCTAACAACTGAACAGTCTTTGTAGGCTTACTAGAGGGAATAATGTGAAGGCAAGGGCAGATTTAAATCACATTCTTTAGCAGCCGGAAATATTTCTGTTTAGAGTGGAGGTTCCAGGAAGCCTGGTATGGGAGAATTTTATTCAATATCTTCTGTTATGGACATTACCATATGAATGAACAGGAGATGGCAGATATCATTATTGTCAGGACTTTGAAGAACAAAAATATACCCTCACTAACCTCCCCCCGCCCCAAATCTAATCTCTTGCAATATAAATATCTGAAAACTTTTCCATGGTGTGTTATCTGTAAATAATGGGAAAATTTATGTAAGGCAAAGAGTAAATATTTGCTTCAGATTGATGGAGTTGCATGGCATCTAATATATTCATTGTTACTACCACAGAAAACCTATCCAGAGGATAGTAAGCCGTTTTGTTATGCAGCTAGGTCACTATTCAGTAGTATATTTAAGTGTGCAAGGAATTCCACAAAAGAGACAAAGAACACAGTTATAACTACTGTTGTTTTGTGATGGTTACCTTCAGGTAAAACAAGACAAATTATAAATGTATTGGATGAAAATGCCAAAAGTTATGAAGATCATAGTGAAGTTCATGAAAACTCAAAGATACGAATTTTAATAGACATTACCATATAAAGGTTTCTGTGTTGTCATTTCTTATTTAACAGTAAAAATATCTTAAAGAGGTTTTTATCATATAAAATGTGGCTTATTAAGATTATTATGCTTATCAAGATACTTTGAAGCTCCTGTTAAGTTTATAAATTTATTATCATATCATAAAGAAGAGCCTGAAAAAGACTTTGCCATAGTGTGTCAAGCAAATGCAACTACTCAGAATAATGAAAACCATAAATTTCCATTTCTTGAAACATGTTAGTTACCACATCACACCACACTGGTGGTCTGCCTACTTAAGCATCTTGTAATTGACAGTGGTCATTATCAGATATATCCTAGGAAATCCATAATAATCGCTTTCTTTATTTAAAACATTGGTCTAAATTAAAAGGAGAAACACACAAGCCAGATATTTTAACTGTAGTAGTCACATCAATAGTTACTGTTCAAGGCAATTGTCTATGGAATATAATAGAAGTCCCTGGGCTATAATCATTCAAATTCAATACAGAACCCCATGTTTTCTCCAAGAAAAATAGCTACGCAGGGAAGAAGGAATTTTGATATCTTCTCAGTTCTTAAGTAGCACCAAGTCATCTTAATGAACAAAGTACACTAAATTGAAATTGCTAATTCTCCAGAAAGAGAATATTCAAAGGTCAGAAAACAATCCTTTCCCAGATCTCAGCCTGCCTCTACTCAGCAGAGAGAACTATAGATTTAAAATAAGATGAAACAATAATATTCAGTGAAATAAGAATATACATAATACAATATATTACCTGACATGTACTTAGTATTTGTCATTCCAAAGGATTTGTTTTACAAACTGCCATACACATACTGTGAAGTAGAACAGAGTCAAAAGAAATGGCAATACTAGCTTTGGCTAGTACATACTGGTATCACAGGTCAACTGGATTTAGACGCACATCTAAGTAGTATGTGCATGTGCAGAGTGACAAGTGTCTGGTCATCTCACACTTCTGGACTTTTCTGGTTGCCACATGTAACCAGGAAGGTCTTTTTCCCCTCCTGTTGCTCGGGATGTCAAGTTTCGGGGGGGGGGTTGCCTTTTTCAGGAGTGTTGTGTATTGGCCACATCCAAGGCTGGGGATTAGGTCTAGGGTATGCTCATGTTCCTTCTGAGAATTAAGAATCTCAGAAGTTCCCGACAAGAGGGCCTGATTCCTCCACTCGGGGTCAGACTGCTTGCCACATTCCTTTCACATCAGGAAGGAATTTTACCCTGTGATCAGATTGGCATAGACTATGACGGTTTTTGTCTTCCTCTTTACTGGCAGGGTATGGTCCTTTCCTTGGGCATATTTTAACAAATGACTTCTTGTTCTTGGAGTAGTGGGACACTGACAGTGCCTTTGTCTCTCTGCTTTATCTGTGGCAATTAAAGGGTGCTTGTGCTATTTCAGATATTGTATCTGGTAGTTAGGATGATAGTATCTGGTAGTTGTGTGTGACAGTTGTTGTCAAAGTTATTAAGAATAGGTTAGACTTGTCACACACGTCGAGGATGATCTAGATAGGTATAGTCTTACCTTGTGCATGGGGTTGGATTAGACTACTTCCTGAAGTCCCTTCCAGTCCTACTTCTCTATGATTCTGTGAAAGATGGCTTGAGAGCTCATGAAGAACAAGTCAATTCACTGTCAGGCCTACTTGGAGGAGGACAGGGTAACAACACGTGAGAAATCTGTTGTAGTTGGTGCCCAAGGCACATCTGTGCTCAGGCAGAAATTTGGACAAGTGCTAATTAGCATGCTTCCAAGATAATTAGCACATCCATTCAGCCACAGCTGTACTGTTGCCCATCTGGCAGCAGTACAAACCTTAGAGGCCTTTCTCTTGACTTCAGCAAGCTTTGGATTGGAGCTCAAGTTAATAAAGCTCTGTGGGAAAAGAAACTTGCATGTCAGTACTACATTCCATTTTTTTATTTAATGCCACAAGCTCTTATCATTATTTTCGTGGGAGTTATTTAGAAACATAGTCAATGACCAGGGCCCCTACTCTGGACACAACACAAAAAGATGATACCTGTCTCAGAGTTTACTATCAAATATCTTTTTTTTTTCTGCTATTAGCCACAAATTCCAGGTTACTTCCAGACTACATAAAGTGTCTAACAGTTACTATATAAACCAATACATGATGCTTATGGGTGGATCTAGGATTTTGAAAAGTAGGGTGCAGAGGGTGGGGTGCATCATTAGACATAACACACCATATTTTTCCCAGCCAGCAGAATTGCAGAAGAAAGGTGAGCTTTATTAATGGAACATGAAGACTCCACCACTGACCCCCATCCAACCCTGATGACACTGTGTATATCAAATGATCTATATATCATTTTTGAAGGCTCAGCATCTATATGTGATGTAAAAGAAGTTTTAAAAAGTTAAGTGTGTGTGACACTGTGCTTAGAGGTAAATTAAAATGGTCTGTTATTCAATGAAAACTCTCAAATGCATGAAAGAACTCTGTCCTTTGAAAGACTTGCAGTTGTGGAACTTATTCTTTCTTTTGATACCTTAAAATAATATGAGCAGAAGAAAATGAGTGCCCTTTTAGAACAGTCAAAACAAAACGGTTCCTTTTAGCCCATTGCTACTTTGAACTCAGTTGTCACCATAGTGAAAGTTTGAGCCATGATAGGAGCTTCCTTGATTTTGGACATGATCCTAATCTGAAACCAGGGGGATTTCTGTCCAGAGACAATTTGCAGAACTGAGTTCCTTGGAAGGGTTCACTTTACCATGTGTTACGTAGTATCTGAAAATGCCACCAATCCATTACATTTTTGGGTTCACACCATTCAGCATTATTTTTTCCCCAAGCAAAATATGATAAAGATTAATAATGTTATTTGGCTGGAATAAGAAACTGTTCAAACTTGCCAGCAGTAAAATCCATGATCTGAATATCAGAAAGCTTCAATTAACCTTTCTGTTTCATGATTGTGTATGTACTTACACATATCCACACATCTACCCACAAACACATGCAGGTATGCATATCAATCCATATTCCAACTGGATTTTGCACATATTACTTTTGGTCTTCTAGGAAGCATGTAAAGTACCCAGAAAATATTCATGCAATGGACTAATGGGATTTAAGTAATTTAGAGAAGTTTTTCAGTGCTTCTCTGAATAGAATCACAGAAAAGTTTATTATTTTATTAAAACCAGTTTGGCTATTACTTTTTCAAATCATATCTTTATTTTATTAACCTTGCCAATGGTGTCTTATTACCTATTTTTAATTAGGCTGCATAGCTCTCCTATAACCTTTAATCTGAGACTTAACTTCATGATGTCAATACAAGCATTCTTTCTCTAATAAATGAAATGTATACAGGCTGCAACCTTTACTTTTTAATCTCAATACTTACTAGTAAGTAAAACTTTAGACAGAGATAAAAGTCTCTGGGATTTATTCTTTAATATATACCAGAAGCAATACCATCAAATTCAAGTCCTAATCAATGACCAGAGCTGTATCCTGATCATATATGTCACTGTTGAACTGGCACAAGTAGGAAGAGATACTGGCTTCTTTGTTGTAAGCAAGTTTTTTTTTTCACTATGAACATTAAGGCCTTATTTAATTGTGTAAAGTAAAGAAAAGACAAATGAAGTTGATACCCAAATATGCAATTGACCATGAAACTGGGTAGAAAATAATTTTATAAATCTCAAACTTAGCACAATGTTACACTCAAAGATAACAACTTAAAATCCTGATGATTTACCAGTGCCAAAAAACATTCATTTAGGTCCCAATCCCATTGAAAAAAAAATAGTAAAACTTCCACTAACTTTAACTGGGCAGGTTTCAGTTCTGTGTAGATTTATGATGCATAATAACACATCATCTTTCTGAAAATATTTATCCTATAGTTTGCTTTACAAACTGCCATACAGAGAATGTGAGGTAGAACAGGGTCAAAAGAACTGGCGATATTAGCTTTGGCTCATATATACTGGTATTGCAGATCAGCTGGATTTAGAAGCACATATAAGTTTGATGTACATGTGCAGAGTGACAAGTGTCTGGTCATCTTACTTCTAGACTTTGCTGGATGCCAATGTAACCAGGAAGCAGCTCTCATCTTATTTTATGGATAATCTGTGTGAGGCAGGATGATAATTATGCTTAAGGCAATGAGCTGGTATTCAGATCCAGGCTCAGTTTTTGGTTCTGTAATATTGTACCTGTGTAACTTGAGGAATGTCATGTAATTCTGTGCCTTGCTTATTTTCCTGTACAACAGGGATAGTATTGCCTTTCCCTTACACTTTATCTTTCTTTGACTGTCAGCAGCCTTTGACTATGAGTAGAGAAAAGCGTTCGAAGTCATAGCTGGGCAGTTCTGTTGGGTGACAGCAGCATACAGGGCAGCTGCACAAGCGCCTGGGGCTGATACTAACTCCTCCCCGGCCAACCACTCTGCCCCACCTTAGACATGACGCTGCCAATAGTTGGCTCTTACTAGCTGAATGGTTCTCAGTACAATGCTTCCAAACTGCTTTAATATAAATAAATAATATTAGAGTGATCAAATTCCTGGCATCCAGTTTTTCAACTACTAGACCAAGAACAGAAAAATTCTCAAAACTGGCAAAAATGAAGATAAACATAATATTTTCCCCAGATGTATAAGAATATGTACAAGGCTTCCTTTCTTTGCTTCAGGTTGGTTGGAAGAAAAACAAAAGGTAAATTTTTTTTTCAGGTGGAAATTTACAGTTTCCTGCATGAAGGAAAAATTTGTGATAGACTCCAATATGGCTTGAAGGATGTGGATTTTTAACTTAAACCGGTCAGCACTTAGTAGTTTTGCCTGTGTAGCTTTGTCAGTCAGGAATGTAATTCTACTCATTGGCCCCTTGACAGAAAAATAAGACAAAACAAGACAACTGTAGATACAGTTATGCAGGCAAAAACATGTTTTTACCAGTGTGGTTTTTTCCTCTACCAGTGTATACTTTCAAATATTTTTGAGGTCTAATATCATGGGAGCTCCTGCCACTGCAGGTTTGCCAGCAGAGATAGGGCTCCATATGTATAGTTGCATATAGTTGCAGAATTTTTTTTTCCCCTGACAATTTTGCTACAACACTTCCTGAAACGGTTGAAGCTTTTCTGGCAGAATCGGCATTCAGAGAGTGGATTCTATTGGCAGAACTATGTCAGCTGAGCAGTATGATTTACTTGGCAAGACTTTTTAGTGTAGATTTACTCTAAGATAAAGTATTAATGATCCACCCAGGCAGGCAGAACAGAATTACCACTTCCACCTAACAATGGTTGGTCCTTTGGAACCAATCATCTTGATGGCTCAGACAGATACTCAGCCAAATAACCTATGAAATGCTATATTGAAGTCTCAGAAATAAAACCCCATTAGATGTGGTGTTGCTGTAGTCTGAGGAGTAAGACAGAGCTGATCTTGAAGGGAAAGGTGCCTGTTCCTTGTAGGTACATGAATGACCCATAACAGACTCCATAGAACTGCTTGGATATTGGAGAGACACTGGATTTTGTCAGTCCTTTCCTTTTTTGGTACACTTGTGATGAAGTATTTAGCAGAATTCACAGATTCATTGGAGTCTGAGAGGCAACACTTCAGCCATGGTCTCAAGCGTGTTGCCCCTGGGCTGTCAACCATAAACCTCAGCACCCACACCACCCCATCCCCACCTCTTGCCAGTGAGAAACTAAGACAAGAAGAGGTCAGAAGAAGGGCTGTCTCTTTTGAAATGTAAACTTTTGCAGTACCCATAGATGTGCAGGGAGGCTGCTCCACCATGCTGTAATTGCAGTGCATGAGAGCAGACTTGATAAATCAGTCTGTTGGAGTGTGCCAATTAGTGTGTTTCAACCATCCTCCGCATCTCATGTATCAGCGTCCCTGGATTTCAAATGGCAGTGGTGGCGCCTTAATTGAAGCTCATTGAATGTGCTATAGTTCAAGCACCCCCACTGCCATTTTGAAGCACAGGGACTCTGAGATACTGCAGGCACTTTAATTAGAGGGGCTCTCAAAGCTGCTCTAATTAAAGTGATCTTCCCAGCCCAAGCTTGTGTAAAAATGCCCTTAGTTTCTTTTTTTAACCAAGCTGAGATGGGTGGAGGAAGGGAACTTTTCTAATTTACCTTACGAGAAGCATACACGTTATCCTTGCCAACCACAGGAGTTAGGTTCCAGAAAGTTCCCATGGTTGGCAAAACCGTGGTTGGTAAAACTAAAGGCTTATGGGAAAAATGGGGTTAGGGATTTGAATACTGTACAGTATAGTGCATAAAAATCATTTTTACTTATCTTTAATACACTGGATCCTCAGCTGGGCATCAGCGTACCCCTAGGGGTACTTAAACAGGTTATAGGGGATAAGTGTCGGTGGGTGGGAATGGAGCTTACCCAGGATGCAGCCACAGCATCTCCCCTGGTGCGTTCACTTCTTACCTGGGGGAGGGAAGGAACATGCCGGCCGTCCCCATGCATCACTTCATGGCACTTCCCTGTCCCCACCCATCTGAATGGCGGGGTGGGGGTGTTTTGTGCCTCCTCCCATGGTGTGCAATTGGTCAGTCAGCAGCTCGCAGATGGGGCCCTGGCTGGGCTGGGTCATGGGACAATCTGAGCCTGGCAGCAGCGCCAGCCACCCACCTGCACCCCGGATAAGTTTCCAGGCTTGGATTGTCCCAAGACCCGGCCTGGCCAGGGCTCTATTCAGTGGAAAACCATGGTTACTCAGAACTGTATACATGGTAGCCAAAATGGAATACAGAATATTAACTGTGGATACTCAAAACTATGGCTGGCAAAACTGTGGTTGGTGAGGGAAACCTGTAAATCTAGATGTATTATGGAAACCAACTCCTGTTTCAAATCCAATCTCTATGTTGTATCTTGTTTGCAGGGCCTCCAGTGTTGTGCGAGTATTTTAAACAAGGTGGCTCCAAGGAGAAAAGAAACCTGCAGCTTTAAAGGAAGGGGAATAAAGGATAAATAGTTCATGGACCCTAATAAGCTACCCACTCAGTCCCAGTCAAGTCTAATGTAAATCTTTGTCAGCAGAGCTTTTTCAGTTTGGCATAGCTACGCTGACACTGTAGGCACAGTTCCACCAGAGAAAACACTGTTTTGTTGATGTGATCTTTATCCACACTAGAAGAACTTTGCTGATGTAGTTGTATTGGCAAAATATTCACAGTAAGTGAGGCCCTAAAGGACCATGACCTGAAGGGGAGGGGAGTTCAGGAAGGGTGTTCTGTAAGTCATGGTGGTGCTTACAAGTCAGGAAACAGCTATTATTGGGAAGGGAGATGGATAAATTGATGCCATTTATGGAAAAACAAAATATAATGAAGAAATAAGGAAAATTATGCAGAGTGCATGGTATTGAAACATTTTTTCAGAGTATCTTATGGATATGTCTTTGAAGGTACAGAACGCAGCAGAACAGCTTACGTAGGAGGGAAATGAAAAAGGTCAGTGCATATGCGTGTTAAAGCCAATAGGCTCATAATTGGCCCAGAAAATAACATTTAATGAACATTTAATTTCATAGATGCTAGCTGCCTATGTAGTTGCTAGGAGAAATGGTTTGTGCTGAAGGAGAAAGTGCTCTGCAGGTTACAAATAGATATCAGTTGTAAGTTTATAAGAAATAAAAAATACTTTTTAATTCAACAAATGCAATTGATGAAACTGGGGCAGATTACTTCCCAGACCTCCACTAGCACCCGATAGTGTAGTTCATGGGTGACTGGTGCCTCCTGAGATTGGGGGGGGGCACAGTTTGTGCTTGGCAGCATTGGTAGTG
Source organism: Crocodylus porosus (assembly GCF_001723895.1). Classification (NCBI taxonomy): domain Eukaryota; kingdom Metazoa; phylum Chordata; order Crocodylia; family Crocodylidae; genus Crocodylus; species Crocodylus porosus. The sequence continues at coordinate 48,875,579 of NW_017728918.1, read as the reverse complement.
AGTGGCAACCACCTGCAGAATCCAGTGGCAGTGGCAGCGGCAGGGGGAGGGGGTGAACAGCAACCACCCGCAGAAGCTGGAAACCTCCAAACTGGGCACTTGGTAGAGGATAAAGCCTGTTCTCATCACCTTTATTAATTCCCTGCAGGAGGTGCACAATCCTTGGATGACTCATAAGTGAATCTGGCCTTGAACATCTTTTCAAAGGGCTAAGGCTCTAAATAACATGCATAGTGCAAAAGCTGCCTACTTAAATATCTGAGCAACTTCTTCCTCTCATTTGTTTCTTAGTTTGCTTTGGTAATGGAAAAGCTGTATTTAAAGAGATGCAATTTATGTTCTGTCTGACTGTTGAACTGACGCATTAAATTTAAATATCATTAGGTTACAATTTACACAGTTAAACTAGTCAATAAAGTAATTTATAAAAACGCACTGCATGTTGATAATTTCAGGATACTGATTTCTGTAACGTACATCCCCAGAATCACTACTCTACAGATTAGCCTTTTTCCACTTCCTTATGGAAACCTGCTTGTACTGGATCCTAGATTTGACATACATTTCTTCAGCAGTAAGTAGAGATTTAGTACTGTCTGATGTTTGAATTACACTGAAGTATTTTAGGTAACCTAGCTGCAGAAGAATTGTGTTTAGAAAATGGACAAAAGCATTGGAACATGACTTGAATTTTGGCAGTGCCTACCACTACATTGTCTATTCTTAATATATTAGCAACTAAAAATATCTTAAACAAGTGGAAAGCAAGTTTTTTTGTGTTTTTTTTCTCTGTACTTCAGATCATGGTGATCACTGATTGTGACCATTATAATCATTTGAAATTGATCTGCTTCTTACATTGCCAGAAAATTAAAACCTGATACTATTCTGTACTCAGTTTAAAATCTGTGCTACCTGAGCCACTTTTCATTGTTGCTACAGAACACCATATGCCTTAAAGTCTACATGTTCTGTGATCTGTCTTTTTATGTCTGGCTTCCTGGCAACCATGTTTAATAGCACTGTTGAAAAACATGGATATGCTATGAAATAATGGTTCTGGTATTTAATGTACCACAAATACAGAACAAAATTAAGTATGTCAATTAAAAACATTAAGGGCATTTCATTTTTAATTTAAAAACTCAACTCCTTAGAAGTAAGGCTGATCACCTCCCATTTAATTATTGTCCTAATTATCACACATTCTATATTATCTACCACAACAAGGTATCATTTATTCTTTTGAACTTCAGTGAAGTTAAGCTTCCCAAAATAAATTCACTTCTCATGTCATCCCAATAAAACAAACTTCAGTTTAGCCTAAGATTTGACTGTAGTGATTTCCAAAATCAGTGGCTCCTAAATTTCCAACCTGAATTTTGCTGGTGGCTTTAACTCTTTTGAATGAAATTTGGGTGGTTGACTGTTGAGGCAGAGGTAGTCACTGTGGGTCACAAAATGAAACAGATCAATTCTGCTGGGATGTGTCCTGACACAGCTGATCCACTTCACTGTGCAAAGCAGGTCACCTATTGCGCCACCCATTGGGACAAAGATTCCCCGGGGCATGTCTCTGTAAGTGGGAAAAGCTGGGTTTCCCACTTGCAGATACATGCCCTAGGCGATGTGTATGTAAGAGGGGAAAGCTGGTCAGGGGGTCTTAGTGTTTAAGCAGCCCAATACTACATGGGGCCAGGGTTCATAGGACCAGGCCCCTCAAACCCCAGGAGTGCCTGTCCAGGGTAGCTGGAGAAGGCAGACAATACCGGGGTGCCTGTGCTCTCATGCCATTATTTTAACTGATGTCTGCTGCAATAAACTAACAGAAACTATTACTACCTTTGTCATGGCTACAAATTTGGACATTTGTGGCATAACAAATGGCATAGACACCTGTTTGCTTCCCTTTGTGCTACTATACAAATTGCTATGGTGGTACAAAGGCAATGTTTGTTTATAAGAGTTTCATGGCCTTGTCTATTTAGACCTTTAAAGATGAGACATGTGTCTCAGTCCTGTAAAACTCCCTCTGTCTCTGTCTGTCTCTCTCAAGGGTAGTATTACACATGAACAGTCCCATTTGATTCAGTAGAATTACTCCTAAGGTCTACTCACATGAGTAAGAATTCAAAGACTTGAGTTCCAGAACCTTGGAGCTATTCTGGGACTTAATTTATTGTTGGTACAGAGCACTGTCACACCTGGTTGGTGTGCCATGTCTCTGAAATAGACTGTTGTATGTTGAATCAGGATAGTTTTAACCTAGAAGACTCACAGTTATGGTGGTGGTTTTATGATGTGATTGTCTTATCTCCAGAAGTTGGGCTGAACACAACAGTTATATCCTAGAACATCTGAACAGCTACTTTTGGTCATTGCCTGGCTCATGATGAAATTAAATCAGTGAACAAAAATGAAAGATCCTGTATTTCACTGCCAGTTCCTTAAGACATCCAAGCCTTGTGCTATATCTACCTGTGACTAAAAAAAAAGATAATTATAGAATAGTAGTTATGATCAGATTTCAAATGGAAATTTAGTTGAACCTTGAGTTAATGGAGGCAGTTGCCACTCCATTAGCATGATGGTGACATCTGAGTTTGGTAGGAATCACTGTTACTTCTGGATCAGAGATGAGGACTGAGTCATACTGATATGGCTGAAAGTTCATAGCCCGTAGCTGTTGGATGTCATATGTGAAATGAAGGGCAGCTCAGGGGAAGTAGCAGCAGCAGCTTGAAGAGTGAATTTCAATGACTTTGTAGTGTCATGCTGGCTGCCATGGTCATGGAGGACAATTGTGGGCAATGGGCATAATGGTTCCAGTAATTTCAAGCTCCGAGGTGATGATGAAGAATGTGGTTTAGGCAGGCAGCAGAAGCATCCAGTTCTCTTCTGCATGTATGGATGCAGAAGAGAACTGAAGAGTGGGAAGATCTGAATTTCACTGTTGTCCCTGTCCCAGTTAGGTCTGAAGACTTGCCTTAATGTACATTGAGTGTAAAGAAATAGTTTTATAAGAGCAAAAGTTTCATTCCAAAGTTTCTGGTGTAGAACACCTAGCAGGAAAGGCTGCTGGAGGCTTGATAGCAGTTGCATGAAGAGTCTGATGCTCTCCATTCTCCATTCTGATAGGTCAGAACTGTGTTCTTCATTACCTACTGGATCCCTTCCACAACATACCATGTTTCTTTCTAACGATAGCAATTTTTCCCCTCCAGTAGCCTTTTGGTGATCAGAAATTTCACACTCATGCAAGGAACAAGAGAGATTCACAGACCAGAGTAAGTTACTTTGCCTTCCTGGTTCTCAGGTTCCGTACCCGTATAATGGAGGTAGCGATACTTACCTTCTTTTCAAAAGTGCTTTAAAATCTATGGATGAAAAAAAATGAAAAAACCCAAACATTTTTTTATTATTATTATTATTATTAGGCTTCTTATTTTTTATTCTATTTGAGTCTCAGACATTGTAAGCAGACACTTGTGTTCTGCAAATATTGCAAATACTGTTAATTATAGAAAACATAAAAGTGGGTCTTTATTTACATACTAAATATGAACTTATTTGATAACAGTTTCATACTATTCATGATTTTGCTGTTTGTCCATTTGGATCTATGAAAAATGATACACATGGTGCCCATCTAGGTATATGGGTACCACTCCAGTACTTTGGTATGCAAAACTCAGTCTCACCCCTTGACAAAAACTGCCAGTAAAAAAAAATGAAAACCTGAACCATATCCTACCAATCCATATCCCACCAAAGCCCCTTTCTTTTATATGCTCACACTCCTGAAATGCACCTCAAAAAGCTGAGCCTCGCAGCATGCCATGGAAGTCAGCAAATCTGACCTATTTGGATCATAGATATGACTCAGTTCCAAAGCTGAGTTTTCTAATGAGGCCAGATCAGAACCCTGGTCTCAGCTAGGCTGAATGAAGCAATCAGGACAGTCAAGCCCCTGAAGCCACAAGCAACAGACTCTGTGTGCTCCAGCCCTTAAAAGTCAGACCCAACCTATAGTCTCCCAGCAAAAGTTCTTACTTCTGACCCTCCATGCGCTTTCTTGATGGTTTTGACTTCTGGCTCTGACTCTGGTTTCCAATTCTGTTTGGACCCTTGGCACCCCCTCATTCTAGTTTTTTGCCCTAGGTTGCTGATTTTAGTTTTTCACTCTGCACTGGTTCAACCTCCAGCTCTGGCTTTCTGTATTTGATCCTGATCAACCTTCATCTTACCCTGTCTCCAGCTCCAGCTTTTGATCCTTGTCTGTCTTGATTTGGCTTACCAGACCTCTCTGTACCCCAGCTCTTGGAAATCAGCCTGGACTCTACCCAGTCTTCAGGTGCCTAGCCATTTTGCCAGACCAGCTATGCCTCAGTCCCCAACAAGATGTCCCTAACAGCTTCCTGAGAAGCTGAGGTGTCCTTCCCCTATAAGCAGCATGAATGACCAGTACTTATATGGGATAGCCCATGTTTTGGGACACCTTAGGCCAATCTTGTTCTGCCGTATGATTTACCTGTATCTTATTTCACCACTGGGAATAATAGGACTTTCCTATCTCATGGATGCTACAAGGATAAAACAGTAAAGATGATGAGGTACTCAGATACCAACTAGTGTAATAAACAGGAATCCTGGTTTTCTCTGATTAAAAAAAA
>NW_017728918.1:48858251-48870266 GCF_001723895.1 Crocodylus porosus | reverse complement strand
AATGCTCAAAGCAAGATATGCAATGAAAAAGGAGGCCAGGTAAAACATGGTGAAAATCCATCCTGATGATTGCTTATACATGAACTTCTCAACATAGAATATTGGTCCAATCTAACTGCCAAATAAAAGACTCTGGTCCCAGACACCCTCACTCATAGCAGCAGGCACAATTCTTGTCATACTTTTTAGTACAAATCTTTGTAAGAGGAAAGGGTATTTTTGGAGGGAGGTGGGGATATCTTTTATTGGGCCAATTAGATATGTTTTTAAATGCATTCGAAGCATTCTTCTTCAGGTGACCTGAAGATGCACCTACCTTCAGAAGAATGCTTTGCATTTGAAAGCTTGCCAACTTTATCCCAACTGTACAGTTGGTCCAATAAAAGATATCCATGCTCCCCACCCCCCAGCAAAAAAAAAATCCTTGCCTCTCACATAATTCCTGGACCATCACAGCTACAACATCACTCTAATGCTACCATATTATGCTTTTTTGCCATTTTAATATTTTTAAGCCACTTCCAATTAGAATAAAACCAAAACATCACCAGTATACAGCATAGCCAATTTATTCTTGTCCCTTCATGAAGTCGTTCTCAAGACTTCTTTTACTGGTATTTTGAGTAAGGATTTCAGAAGCCAGATCATTACATCTGTAAATATCAAGTGGATAGAAGCATATATATTAAACCCATGGTGAGGCCTGGTGTTTTAAAGGAGGGAACATTTACCCTAGTAGGGAAAATGAGAATTAGGAATAGTGGGTTACTCCATAATGGATGATGTAATATAGGGTGACCTAACATATGACATATGATTGTTAACAGCAAGAACTGACTATTCTCTAATTAAAATTATGTATATGAGGAGCTAGATAAATATAGAAACTCAATTTTACATATAGCGCAAAATATATGTCAATGTAAACACACTGTAAAAGTTCAGTCCATTTTAATTAACCATCTAACACAAAGGAAGCATAAACAAGTCTTGGTATTTTATTCTTCATTAACTCTGAACCCCTAGAGCCTCATTATAGCTGTATTTTGCAATGTATTTACCTCTTGGACATTAGTTGGAATTAGTTTTGTGTTGAAACTTCTATGTACTGTATTTGCTGTACACCTATACATCAAAGCCTTCTTATGCAATAAAAAGTATTATAAGAATAGAGCAGAATTGTGCTACTTAACTAAATCAACAGCAAATGCCAAACCAAAATAATAAAATACATATTCACAAGCCATTCTTATAAGGTATATTGGATTTTTCCCCCCAAAAGATATGGAGTTTTAATCAGATGAAAGGCAGAACATATCTGATAAAGCTAACCTTTTCTTCTATTGCCATTGTAATGCAATTTTTTGCAAATAAATGTGGTATTTCACATACATTTGTCAAATAACTTGAACAAATAAACCATAGAATGAACTATGTCCATTGACTGTGTCTTTAATATTAATTTCATTTACAGTTCCCAGTGAATCAGAACTTATGGTAGAAATCAATTAAAAGTGGTTGATGTCAGCAGCGTACTTGACATTCTTTGAGTGATCACATGTCCGCACCATGACTAGAATGAAATTCTTGTTTTCATAAGACTCAAACTTCCATTCATTCCCCATTTTTACCAGGCCCTGAAACATGAGCCATCTTTATCCTAATCTGGAGACAGACGTGGATTTGTACAAAGAAAAGCACTATGACACACTTCTGGTATAATTATAAAAAGTGACTTTTTAAACAAATTCCCTTCAGGAAATTCTGTTTCCTAACATTTACTTGATAGCAAAGAAATGATAAATATTTCAGTTGAATTTCTCTTAGAAATAGAAGAATATTATTGCAGATAGCTGATCACTGGGATTCTGTTATTTGTAATTTAGAATGTAAAGCAAAAATGTACAAAATCATCTAGCTATGTACATTGCTAGCTTTTGTTAAATCGTTCTTTCATATATTTGTCTTTATTCTCCCATGTTTTCCTAGTATTTGTAATACCCACTATAGTGTCTTGCTTTTGAGCAGCATGTATGCTTCTAGGGGAAAGACTTCCTTTTTACTTGTGCTTGTGCAGCTCCTGGCACAATGAACTGTGATTCAGGTCCAGGTCAGGTCTTCTATAAATAATAACTGTTTAATGAATGGTAAAGATAAGAGAGTATATTCCATGTCTGAACATTTCCTAAAAGTCTCTAAGTTAAAACGTTTCAAATGACACATAGCCAAAAAGCAGTTTTACAGATAACTTTCTGTTACTTAGAGCTGTGCAGATTGACTTGTATATGAACATTTACAGACTCTGTATACTGGTACCTTCTTTGGCTCCAAAACAGTTACTCAAAGAACATAATTTCATGAGTAATAATTACTTATGTGAGTGAAGACTGCTCTGTTCTTTTTTAATTTGATGCAAGGTGATGATGCTATTTCTGTTAGCCATTGGAGTTTCTATATGAAAATGGTGAACTGTGTCCATTCACCATTTTTGGAGAATTGGAAAGAAATGCATTTTTGGACTTGGAAGGTCACCCTTTCAGTGAAATGGCAGCTTCTGCCTTCAGAAACTTTGTGAGAGAAGAGGGGGATTTCTTCTCACCAGAGAGAGAGTTGGGGGCTAACTGTCCCCTTTTGGAAAAGATACTGGTGATATTCATTGTCATTGGAAACCCCTTAATTCTAATATTATAAAAGCTGTTGTCTGTCTGTCCATAATGCTTTAGTCACACTCTGATGGGCTGAAATGTACTTGATTTTGACTACACCTCCCAGTCCCCAGTCTGTGTCCTATCCCAGGATTTTGGGGATGAGAAGGCTATGCCATTTTTACACTAACTAAGGATTCTTCATTTTGGTAAGAGCATATGCTGAATGAATGACATCACTAACATATAGATTCTCTAATACCATGTTTGCATCTACATTTTAAGATATATCTAAGAATGAGCTAGATCAAGTACCAGTGTCAGATTTGGTGTAAACCCTGAGAATCAGAAATGGGTACTTGTGGACATGGGGGGCGGGGGGAGGAAAACCAAGGGTGGAGCCAAAGTAGGTGTAACTTTAGAATTCTTATTGAGAGCAGTTACAACATGCCTGCATTTTTCTGGACACATTGAACAAATAAAACAGTCATGTCAGAGATTTCAGAATGATGTGTGCGGCAGAGCATCTTTGGTGTATGCCACTTTAAGGCTGAGAGCAGGCAGCTAGCTGGCAGGTGCGGGCCAGCCCTGATGAGGTGGATATTTTTGATCCAGGCTCACAGGGCTGAGACTGCATTCTGTTGCTGGCAGCTGGGGAGCAACAACACCCAGCTGAGCTGCTGCTCAGAACACCTTGAAGGTAAGGGAAGAACTATGTGGATAGCAAGAGGTTCTTAGAGGGCCCAGTGGGGTCCTGAGCCCCAGGAAGAAGGCTAGACCTATTAAGAACAAGGCCTAGCTTAGGCATGGGGCTGATAGCTTGTAATCCTACAAAAGGGCTAGGCAAGCCCCGGAGTAGATCTGGCAGGGGTGAAGCCAGGGCTCAGGGGAGCCCAGTTGGCTTAGGCCTCAGCATTGTGGGGTGCTAGGCCAACCTGGATTAGGATGAAGGCTCTATGGTCAGTGCAAGAGGGCCAGGGCAGGATGGCCAAAGGGCAAATAAGCCCAATGCGAGAAGCAGGCGGGGGCCATGGCAAGCTATCTGGCACCCTGACTGGCCTAGAGGTGGGGCCTGGAGAGCTCACAAAGCCTGAAGGCCCCTTCAGTGGTGGGGACATGGCAGGCCAGTTGCCTCCCAAGTGAAAGGTGGGTAGGGGCACCATAAAACCCGAGCCCCCACATCCAGGTGGGATACCCAGACCCAGGGACAGGTACAGGTGCCAGGCACATCTCCAGACATCTGAGCCTAATGGGGTACAAGACCCTGGAGGCCCCAGTGAGTGGGGCATATGTGTGAGGCCCTGGCGAGAGGACATAGTTGGAAGGCCCTAGCAGGAAGGCATGAGTTGAAGCCCCAGGGAGGGCATCAAGGCCCCAGGGAGGTCAAGCCAAGGAAAGTCTATGGATGCCTGAGGCCACAGTTGGCCCAGAAGCTAAGACCCTGGTAACTCCTCAGATATGGTGAGGCTAAGTGTTGGGCCAGAGGGAGACCCTAGTAAGCCCTCAGACATGGTGAAGCTGAGTTTGGGTCAAAAGGGAAAGTAATTGGCCCTAAGGAGGGAGTGAGAGTGATAAGTTACTCAGAGAGGCTTGGGTCAGAGCTCAGCCCAGGGCAAGGTGAATTGGCTGGTCACCATTCAGATGAGGGCCTGAGAGGCTACGCACCGGCCAGCCAAGGAGTGTAAGTAGGCAAGCCTGATGGGCTACCCAGTTGCTCAAGGGAACAGGGCAGGTTGGGTGTGGCCCAGTGGAGGGCAGCATGTAAGAGGCCTGGTGAGAGAGGGAAGAGTGTGAGAGGCCCCAGCGAGAGGGCATGGTATGAATGAGGCCCAATGAGGCAGAGTGAAAGGATGAATGCATAAAGCCTAGCAAGGGACCAAGTTTGGCCTGGCCACAAGCCGGAGTAAAGAATAACTCAGGGATGGCATCTGTGAGGCATGGGACATGATAAGGGAAGGTCAGAATCATGTATAGTGCCCTCTGGCATCGGGGCATTAAAATGGGCAGCCTATTATGATAAATCCAAAATAATGTATTGGGGAAGTTGTGTGATGAAATATCCATGGAATATGGGGGGAACCAAACTTGAAGTTGTCAAAACCTATAGATATTTGGGTGTGTTATTCACAACTTCACCGTTATGGAAACATCATATTCAGTCAGTTAATACTAAGGTATCCTAATCAGCTGTGGCTATAAAGAAATTTTATGAAACCACAGCAGGACTACCAGTCCAAGCTCCTATATCAGCATATAAAGCCAAAGTTACCTCTTAGATCTTATATTGTGCTGAAGTATGGGGTTATGCTGCTAATAATGATGTAGACATACCTCAGAACAAGTTTCTTAGGGCTTTTCTGGCACTTCCTTCCTCAACTCCTGCATCTTTTTTGAGATTAGAAATGGGAATGGATTCTGTTTTAACTAATATCATTATTAAAATGGCAGGATTTTGGTTTAAAATCATGCCCCTTTTACCATCTTGTCTGCTTAAATTACTCTACATAGAAGATATTAATAATCCCCCTCCACTCCAATCACCCTAGTTAGCTTTTCTTTCTCACACTTTTACACTTTCTGGGATGGGATACTATCTCAAAAATAATGAAAGATTTTTCTCACCCATAGAAAAGGTTTCGGTTTTCCAGCGGATATGAGATACTGCCAGGCAGAATAAATTTGTAGTGGCTAAGGCTACTTGCATTGTCCCTTTATAAACTCTTTGGAAATTAGGTTGTGGGGAGGGAAAGGTATTTACAGTTGGATCTCAATAATAAATGGCGATCCTCTTTGACTAGACTTAGGACTGAACAGCCCACAGCTGTTCTGGCTGGACATAGATTTTCCATTCCAAGGGCTAAAAAATGTTGCCCAGTATGTCTAGAAGTTTTGGAAGATACTATCCACCATGTATTAGAAGGTTCTTTATATAATGTCATAAAGAGAACCTATTTATTACCATTCTTGTAGAAATTGATACATTTTTGAAACAGAGAGAAATTAATCTGGTTTCTACAGCAAACAGATCCAAATGTAGTAAATCATCTCAGAATTTTTGCTTACAAGGCTGAGGCATTAGAGTTACGTATCCTTTATTACTGATATGAATGATACGTTTTAACATTGGATTTGATTTTATTGTCTCAATTATAGATCTATGTACAACAATATTACAGATTCATGTCTTGATTTACCACTATATTTATATTAATAATGTTTTTATGTTGGTGGCTTCTATTTTTAGTTTAATATTTGTAGTACAGTCACTTTGTTTTAATTTATTTATATTATGCTTCTATGAGTGTTATGTCATCTTCAGGAGCATGGCATTTAGTCAGAATCCTTAATAAATAGAAATAGAAATTGAATTGAATGGACAGCCTCCCATATATATACACTAGTTTTGGGAAGAGCAAAGTTGTGGCAGGTGAGACTGGGTGGACTGTCCTACTTAGACAGGTGGGTGGGCTGATGTGAGACCCAGACCCAAGAGTTGCCCCCATTGTAGTGTAACATTAAACACTTTTAAAATCTGTAATCTGAAAAGATACATTCCAATTGCCAGGTGTTCCTTTTTCAAATTTCTGACCATGGGCCACATCTGAACATCAGATAATTTAATGATTAGATTGACCAATAGGGATAGCTGGCACCTTCATAGAGAGAGAGAGAGAGAGAGAGAGAGAGAAATAGATAAATAGGTAAGTATAAATCAAATATATATTTGATTGTTTAAATATATAAATTGTAGATATGTGTTGGTATCCTCCTTCTTTTCGATATCACTCCTCTAGTATCTCAGTGATTATATCTCCAGACAAGTTTGTACAATGCTTGAAGATTCCCAGGCAGCACAGAGTTATGATTCCAGTGACATTTTAAAAAATTCTTTCCTCCCTTAGTTAAATTCTATTTTATGCTTTCTGTTCACTGAAGACCTCACATTATAATTCAGCTTAGGTTACCAGAGATATGAGATTGCCTGGGTTGCTATGAAATATCTTGTGTTCGTGATGCTGCTTCTAATGTTCTTTTCAGTGAATTCAGAGCCCAAAGAGAATTCAAGGAGAGGAAAGAATTTTAAAAAGTAAGTTAGGAACAACCCAACTTGTAAAAATAGTAAGGACAAGAAACTTGGAACTCCCTTCTCATCATTGCAGAGGCAGAAAAGGATCTTAGAGTCATCATTGATGCCAAGATGAACATGGGCTGGCAGTGTGGAGATGCAGTCAGGAAGGCTAACTGCACCTTGTCATGCATCCACAGATGCATCTCAAGCAGGTCCAAGGAGGTGATTCTCCCCCCTCTATGTGGCACTGGTCAGGCCGCAGCTGGAGTACTGCGTCCAGTTCTGCTGCATTTCAAGAGGGATGTGGACAACATGGAGAGGGTCCAGAGGAGGCCACTCAGAGATCAGGGGGCAGCAGGGCAGGCCTTACGAGGAGAGGCTACGGGACCTGAACCTGTTCAGCCTCCACAAGAAAAGGCTGAGGGGGGATCTAGTGTCCTGTTACAAACTAGTCAGAGGGGACCAGCTGGCACTGGGGGAGTTCCTGTTCCCCCGAGCACTGCCAGGAGTGACTAGAAATAATGGTCACAAGCTGGCAGAGGGTAGATTCAGACTAGATATCAGGAGGCGCTACTTCACTGTCAGGGTGGCTAGGACCTGGAACCAACTTCCAAAGGAAGTGGTGCTCGCTCCTACTTTGGAGGTCTTTAAGACAAGGCTAGACAATCACCTTGCTGGGGTTGTTTGACCCCAGTACTCTTTCCTGCCATGGCAGGGGTTGGACTTGAAGATCTGCTCAGGTCCCTTCCGACCCTACTAACTATGAAACTATTCTTGCTCTATTTCTATCTTTTTCTATATATTTCTTCTGTCTTTGCATTTCACCTAGAAAAGAAAGATGAGAAAGTCAGAACTGAAAAATCTTCAGACAGGACTGTTATGAGATACATAAACAGTCCTGCACAGACCAACAACCTAGACAAATTAAGCTCAGGAAACCAGCTACTAATCTGTAATCAAAGCCAAATATGCAGAACAAAGTAGACAAGTATTTTGCAATATATTTTTTTTCAGAAATTTATTCCAGAGCTGACTGTATCAAGGAGTATTTTTCCATTGAATAGGAAGAACACTAGATCTTGTTACCACATTGTTTGTTTTCCAATAGCTTGCTCAGGTGGCTGTCTCTTTAAGGGAGTAGTATTTCTGACATTGGAATGTCACTTGGTTGGAATTTTCCATATGTTGATATGCAGCATTGTTGCCTTTGATCTGTTTAGACAGGTTATTTGTTTCTAAAGATTCAGAAAGCTACCCTCTTGAAAAAAGCTATTTTTCTTAATATTTAAAATTGTAAAATACTTTCCTATCATAAAGTCTTTAGTCAAAAACATGGGAGGTAGGACTAAAACTCTTAGGCAAAATATACATGACTACATCCTACAGTACAAGTCACAAACCCCTCACCCAGCTGTTTAAACACCTGAGTTTCACCAATGAGTTCCATAGGGACCTTGAGCATTGTTATTGAACATTCCCAGAACTGCTGTCATTGCGACAAGGTGGTGCATATTTATGCCTGCCTTGTATTTAAAACAGTTTGGGAGTAGGATCCACAGATTAGGATTCCAATGCCTAAGACTCCTGAAGGACCTAATTTGATAGTCGTGATCTGAATATACATAAAACATGTCAAATGAATGGACATTTGAGGAGAAACTGATGTTGTCCACCTTATTGTGTAATAGTTTAATCCTTGGACCACTCACTCAGAAAGTAGGGCTGGGTATAGACATTGAGGGACATTAGGGGAAGGTTAGGTTGAGTTAAAAATGGCCATCCAGTCTAAGGTAAATCAAGATGGGAGAAGCTGGGAGAATTAGGGGGCAAGCAGATTCTGTGGCACAGATCAGAGAGGTAAGCAGAATCCATGGGAGGGAATAGGGGAATCAGGGGGGTAGGCAGGATCTATAGGGATATGGGGGGGAGTTCAGAGGGTCTGCAGGGGAGTTTGGGGAATCAGGAGGGCACATGGGGTCTGTGGGGAGATGGGGGAGCAGGAATCATCTACAGAGGGGATTGGGGGGCAGGTGGGATATGTGGGAGGAACCAGGGAGGGTAGGCTGCATCCAGAGGGGATTGGGGGGATCTGGAGGGCAGGTTGGGTCCAGGAGGGTTTGACAGGAGAAGGGGGCTTATGGGGCAGTTTGGGGAAATGGAGCACTCTGTTCCCAGTCCTCCAGAATCAGGAGCTATTTTTATCCGTTTGACCAACCCCGTCCCCAGATAAACAATCTACCCAACTGCTCTGGTGAACCTACCCTCTCATTCCCCTTTCCCTCCCCCCACCTGACTTACTTAACTACAGCACTGGTGAACACTGATAAAACTGGCACTGAGAGTAGTTTGTGGGATGGGTGATTTGGTGGGGTGAGAAAGGGGGAGCTGTCCAGTCTGTGGGGGGTGGTGTCCATCTGGGGGTAAGACCAGGGGTGAGGGGGCCAAAAATAACCTGGTGCCAAGGAGCGGGTAGGAAAAGCACAGCCATGGGCCTGGGGCCAGCAGCTGAGCTTTTCCAGGCTTGGGGCTGCACCGGGAACTGTACAGAAGTTTGGGACTGTTAGATCAGTCCAAAAATGGTCACCCCAATTTAAGTTAGACTATCTCAGAGATAAGGTTAACTTAGATCAGGTCAGCCATTTTTAGCCCAATTTTACCTTCCTGAAACTTCTATACAGTTTGCACTTAGATTGACTTACCTAGGTATCTAAGGGTGCAGACAGAAGTGAACATTTTCACCCTATCTGGCCACAGAAAGCTATCTACAGCTATACATAAGTGCATGGCTGCAGACTGCTTCTAACCTGGCTGATTGAGTCAAAAATTTGAACCCTCATTGCATGAGGGTTCAGGTGAAGACATTCAAAACAAAGCATCTTCTGTGTCTGCACTGCCTGCCAGTATGTTGCTGTTTTCAGAATGGGAGGGAGGAAAGGGAGCAGAGGGAGTTTGGTTTGGGTTTTTTTCAGCCCCTTCTAGAGGGTGAGGTGGGTGTATTAGAGCCCCCCCCCAACATGGGGGGGGGCAAGTCACACTCCTACCCTCCAGTGCCAGCTGGGGAACTCCTAGAATGAGCTCCCTATGCTTCCTTTCCCCCCCTCCAATTCTGAAAACAGTGTGGGCTTGCAGGGAAGAAGGGACTAAATTTCCCTCTCTTCTGGAACCAACAGTGAACATCTGTTAGGACTGGGGGCTTGTTGTAACTCAGCACACTTCCTGCAAAGCATTTTCAGTTACAGCAGGGAGCTGCATTTCTGTCGGAGCCCTAAATATAATGTTTGCACCTGGGGGAACTAAGATTGGGTGGCCATTTTAATGTGATCTAACTTCCTAACCTCCCCAAATGTCGCATCCTGGGAGACCTGGGTTATATTCACTTTCAGGTCAAGGGAGTTCAAATCTACTACCTAAGCACCAAGCTGGAGGCCAGGTGGGACTAAGGGCTCTCTCCACTACTGCTGAAGCTATACTATTGTGCAGCAGTCAAAGAAAAAAAAACTAGAACACCATTATATCACAAAATGTTAAAGAAGCATGATTCAGACTGAAGATCAATGACCGCACTGGAAGTAGGTTTAAGCCCAAAGTTTTGACATAAAAATAAACATAATAGATTTACTCTTTCAAGCATTCATCTTTTCTAAAGACTAAGCTATTAATTCTGTTACTTCTGTTGCAATGAATATGCAAAATCTTTATGAAGTTTAAAGCTAATTAAGACTACTGAATAAATGTCAGTATTATAAAATCATAACAAATATTGACAACGGTCATGGAAAGAGTAACAAGTTAACTCTTAAGTTTTTAGTTCAAAAAAGTATTCTGATTGCAAGAAACTAAACACTCCTATTCTAATTGATTAATTTAATCAATTAAGCTATTTGGAATAATTTGATCCAAACTCAGTTTAAAAGCCATCTTTACTGTTCAGCAACTTCATTTCAAGTGTGCTTTGAGCTGGTAAGGTCAACAAACTTGTGGATCTCAAATCTGTCTCTGAAGATGTTATCCATGTTGTTATTACTTGTTTGGTAGTAGGCACCTTTTCCTAATTATTAATTGAGGGACTAGATGCAGTCGAGGTATACAATATATTCCAGCCCCTGTTCAAGGCCAGAGCATCCCTGACTAAACAATTCCAATCAAGTGTCTGTCTAACTTGCTCTTAAAAAGTTCCATGGATAGAGATTCCACAACTTCTTTAGGTAATGTGTTACAATACTTGACCACCCTCATAGTCAGAAGATTTTTCTAATCTCCAACTTAAATTTTCTCTTCGGCATTTTGAGGACATAGTTCCTAGTCTTGTCCCCTACATCCATGGAAGAAAGTCTATCTCTATCATCTTTATAATTGTTCTTAAGGTACTTGAAGAATGGTATCAACCTCCCCCTCCTCAGTCTTCTCTTTTCCAGACAAAATACTCCTAGTTATTTCAGCCTGTTCTCATTAGCATGCATGCCTCATGCCTCCTGAGGCTGGCGGGGCACAGGCAGCAGGCAGCAGCAGTGGTGGCGGCATGGTGATGGTGAGCCAGGACCACCTGCAGGTGGCCGTGGTGATGTCGGTAGCAGGGGGTGGTGGTGAGTGCTGAGTGTCGATCAGCAACCACCCACAGACACTGCCGGCAGTGCCAGCCGGGGGAAAGGGGGGCAGGATAGTAAGCAACGACCGCCCATAGACACTGCCAGTAGTGTTGGCAGTGGCCAATCTCAGGGGGTGCACGTACACCCATGTGTACCCCCTATGCATCACCAGTGCTCATTAGACATATATCCCAGGTTTCTAATCATCTTTGTCACTGTTCACTGGACTCTTTTTAAGCTGTCCACATCTTCCTTGAAGTGTGGGGCTTAAAACTGGACACACTACTCAAAGTGATAACTCACCAGTGCTGAAGAGAGTGGAAGAATCACTTCCTTTTAATTTGCAAGAGACACTTCTGTTAACAAAGCATGTTTTTAGGCCCAGTCTAATTTATCATATAAAAGCATCCTCATAAGAGAAACAACAGTCATCCTCATTAGCCATTTCCACAAAGGTTTCAAGTTCTGAATAGAAATGGAGATAGCTTATTTCCCACATGAAAGGGAGATGTGTTTTGTGTTGGTATAGCAGAGCACTAGGGTGCTCGCTACTAGCGATAGTAATAAAGAGAGCCGCCAATCACCAGGGCAGCTCAGGTGAGGGTTGCCAGGGCAACTAATGTTGGTCAGCTGGCCAGGAGGGGGCAGGGCCGGGCCTTTATAAACAGCCCAGGCCGGAGCCTAGCTAGCCGTTCCCTCCAGACAGGCGCAGGCG
>NW_017728918.1:48845437-48857796 GCF_001723895.1 Crocodylus porosus | reverse complement strand
GGGCGCTGAAGTGTAAGGGCTTGATAACACCCGGGAATAGCTGCGAGGCTTGGGGCGTGCTGAAGGGGAGGTTGGAGGCACGCATTGCCCATAAGGCAGGGGTGCACTGGGGCACCCCAATCAGAATGGGGCATAGAGCGGAGTAGTGTCCAAGGCGAGACAAGGCAGCCTCCCTTACTGAACTTAAAACATCAAAGATGTGGCGGGTGAGTTGAGGGTGCTGAATCACCTAATTGGACACAGCAGGGGGCGCTAGCGGGATCATGGCTGCCCCTGCACCCACTCCATGACAGTTGGTATAAGAAAATTTTCATTGCCCTGATGGTGTATACTTTCTGGATACCTATTGTGGTTCAGTTTTTTTTCTTGGTACTTGCGGTTGATTAATCCTCCTGTCCCAAACCACCCACCCAGCACCCAAGAAAGCACACATATTGTATACCTGGGAAGTTCCATGAGTACCTGTTATGAGACAAGAATATACTTTTTACCAGATCTGGATGTGTTCTAATTTAAACATGTGAACTATCAATATGTGCTTGAAGGAGAACATTGTTAAAATTAGCATATGAGTGTGTGCATAGATATGATAAGGCAAAACTTGTCTGTGATTCAGTGGGTCACTGGGAGCTCTTCCCATTATGTAGCCATGCACAGCAGCACCTTTGGATCAAAATAGACAGGGTAGCTCAGTCTGGAAGGTAGCTCAGTCTGGAAGGAAAAGAAGGATGTACACTGGGAAATGTCATCTTCCTGTATGCTCAGCCCAGAGAGTCAATAATGCTAAGACATGCCCCATTTAACACAAGTTTAAATGTAGAAGTGTTCAGGACTAATGTGTACTCCCCAAGCCATATACTTTGAACCTTACACTTTAGTGCATTTGAAAATGTAGCAAATGTACCTATATAGCCCTTTCTCCCTGTAGGAAAAGTTAAGTTCCTAGTTAAGTATAAAAATCTAATTTGATTGGTACTGAAAATCCTTCCAAATCCATTCCTGATGGCTGGGTTGGGCAAAAATGCATTGTATTTAACCCCAGAAACAAGTCAGCAGACTCTATTATTGAAAATTCAGCATAAGCTGCAAGATTTTTGCATGAGGCTTACTAAAAAAGAGAAAACATAAGGCAGCTTCCCACCCTTCAGAAGAGTATCTAAAAGATCAATACCAGTCACAAGCAAGCCAAAATCCAAGCTTCAAAAACCTGCAGATGATGGGTGGTGATGAGAATTCAAATGCAGCTCCAAGCTGGAATTTCACAATTTATTCCTTTTATTTATCACAATCAGCAGTAGATTCAATCATTCAAATTCCTTTGGCACCTTTGAATTCTATGCCTGAATTCTGTAGTGCAGTCCTACCCCTAATACCAATATACAGTCTTTAGGGCATGGCACAGCTTTGTACGTGTTTAAGCAATGCTTAGCACAATAGGTCCTTGGCATGTGCCTGGCTTCTAGTTGCCATTGCAATACAAACAATGAACAATCTAACAATTACGTTATGAAATTCAGTGTGTAACTGCTTGGACGGAATAACTTGCACTTTTACCTTCAACTCTGAAGATTACTGTAGCCCCAGACTTTCTTGCAGTCAGTAAACTTTTTGGTGATTTTTTTTTTTTTTTTTTAAATTGTTATATAAATGTACTTTTGCATTCATCTGTGCCTCCTGGTTTTGGCTGAGATTAGAAGCGGAAATTCAGAAATATTGTGAGAAAAGACAAGGTATTTCTGGGCAAGCTAAACCAGAAGGTCTGGGCAGTGTTGTGAGAAAATCTGTTATGAGATTTGCAGCCCAGTTTCTAGAACAAACAAGTTTTAATAATCTGGAGATAAGTATCCAAATAGTGTGTATTCGTTCAGTCTCCTCTATCTTTGGTATGTAAGGTACGTATCACTTGCTATCAAAAATGTTTATCTTTACCTATCTAAAAAGATGCTTGTCTTTTCTTTTCTCTTAGAAAATCATTCTTCAGAAAAATCTAATTTTTAGGGCATAACTTTTATTCTTGAGGTTTTTTGTTTCTTTTTGAGAAATGTAGCCTTCTCCCATAGACATTGTCAATGTCTTTCTTCAACACACTCATTTCTAATGGAAGGTCCAGGGGATGTGAGGGAGGGGGAGCATAAAAAAGGAGCAGCCCTGGGCTGCATTGGCTGAAGTCATTGAAAGTATGGAACTCTTGTAGTTTCTTCAGGTCTAGCACCTGACTAACACCTGCTTTTAACCACCATCCCAGCAACACAATGTGATCAAGATCATTTTAGTTTGTGTGTGCATCACTATCCAATGCACATCTGCATAAAAAGGAGTTTTTATCTGTTTTTATGTCTCTTGATACACAATAAACAGAAATGCACATTTAACACACAAATGATAGATGCGG
Organism: Crocodylus porosus; assembly: GCF_001723895.1. Lineage (NCBI taxonomy): Eukaryota > Metazoa > Chordata > Crocodylia > Crocodylidae > Crocodylus > Crocodylus porosus. The sequence goes on along the minus strand of NW_017728918.1, from coordinate 48,855,404 downwards.
CAGTATTAAGAATATTTGCAAAAGGGGTTTCTGGGAACGGTCATAGTCTGGGGAGGAAAAAGGGGCACAAAACACCAGTCCTTTATACACTGGTGATCTTATGGACTGGTCAGCAGGTCTTACGGGTCTGAATAGGAGCTCCTCCAACCCCCATACTCCCACCTTGAACCTCTGAGCTAACATAGTCTTTAGGCCTCAGACACTTAGGAAGGGACTACAATCAATGTCAATATTTCAAGTCTTGTATGTGCCAGCCTCATAGCTAAAGGCTCCTGGTCTGGCTTCTGGGATACCACAAGTCTGTTCTGAATAAGTATAGCAAAAAGAAAGCAGCTTGGCTACTCCTCACGCATTTGTTGCTCAGCTGGCTCTGGTGTCTGCTCACCAACACACCTCGGTTCTGGGGGCTTTTCAGGGCTTCCAGCTGATTCTTCACTCCAGTTGGGGGCTGCTTCCACTGCACAGCTTCCGCCGCCCACCAGTCTCAGCCTCTGACCTCCAGGCTGCTGACATCTGACATTCAAGAGAACCTCAGAGTGAAGCTCGTGTACTGGCCAGATGTACCTTGACTCTGTACCCTGGGACTGGTAGATATAGAATTGTTTGTATTATTTTTGTCTGTTATCACTATGTATCAATAAAAATTGTCTATTATTGAATGAAGTGGTCATGGTTGGTCTGAGGGTTTTGGGTCTACCCAGAACAAGGTATCTGGCTCATAAATCCAGTGCCAACAGTGATTGCAGCCCAAAAGCATGATTTTAATAACGAGGGCCAATAAGTAGATTATAGTAAGATGCAAGATCTGCCCTTTCTAGTAAAGAACAAAATGAGACAGTTTCATCAAAAATAAATCTTCTAGGTTATATACATAACATACATTACCTTTTGCTTCATTTTCTTTTTGCACCTATGTATTTAAAGCTGCCAAAATGCTACTGATGCTAAGAAAGAAATTTGAATCACCCACCTGGTCTTCTCAATATTTTTCTCATGGTGAAGTTGAGTGGGGCTTTTGTCACTGGCACAGATTCAAAGGCTTCAGGAATTGTTTTGAATAGGGCTGGACATCATGATAGTACTAAACATTCCCTATCCACCTCTGCTCACCTGCCTGCTATAAACCAAATGCATCAAGGCCCATGAAGCCATAACCTCTGGTTCATGGTGCTGCCCATAGGTTTTAAGCTAGACCACATGTGGCATGTCAGATCAGCCTTGAATGCCATGTGGTACATGGGGCTGGAGCTGGTGCATGAAGTACATGGTGCCAGGGTACCAGGGTCTTCTAGGAAATGTACTGCACATCCCTGAGGCTACTCTAGACTTGTCCCTCTGTGTTCACTTTTGAGCCCCTGAAGTCAGACTCCATTCCATCTTTTAGGCATCTAAATGGATTTAGGCACCTCAGTCCTATTCTTAACAGTTTGTCACACACTCAAACAGGGTGGAAAAGAATCACATATTGGTACCTAGGTCCACTTACATCCCTAACTGCTGGAATAGATTCTTTCTAAGTCTATAGCAGAGTTGGACGAAATACAGCCTGCGGGCCTCATCTGGCCCGCGAGGCCATTCTATCTGGCCTGCAGGGTCCCTAAAAGTTCAGAAAATTAATATTTATCTGCCCTTGGTTCCTGTCAAAAAAGACAGGAACCAGGGGCAGTAGGACCCAGGGTAAGCCGGGGTGGGCTCCTGCAACAGCAGGGCCCTCACAACCCTGCCCACACAGCTGTAAGCCCCAGCAGGGGCTTCTGGCCTGGGACCATGCAGCTGCCCCACACCAGAAACTCAGGTAAGTTGGGGGGGGGGGGGAGAGAGCAGGGAAAGAGCCTGTGGAAAAGCTGAGCCCAGGGAAAAGTGGCCCTTCACTTGCTGCAGCCCATGCAGGACTGTCTTAAGCAGGCACAGGCAGCCCGGTGTGGGCTGAGAATGGCTGAAGCGCAGGGTGCCAGCCACAGGGTGGGCGAGGGGCTGTTTTCCCCCTGTGCTCAGCACCAGCTTGTACCCCGCAACCAGTCTGAGCCTCATGCCAGCTCCAGGCTTGCCTGTTGGGACTGCATGCAGTGCCAGCGTCTGTGACCTCCCTGCTTGCCACACCAGGCAGTGTTTGCCACTGAGGGGTGGGTGAGGGGCCACTTTTCCCTGTGCTCAGCACCAGTTCCTTCCCTGCCAGTGAGCAGGGGGTCAGGGCTGCACGCTGTCCCCCGCCTATACTGCAGAGCTGGGGGGGCACTTGGAGTGAGTGGGCGGGGAGCCAGTGGGAGCACAGGGCCCACACTGGTGTATCCTGGGGCCACCACTAGCAGGGCCCAGAGCAGGGTGTCAGGAGTACAGGGTCCTGGCCGGCAGAGGCTCTGTGGAGCCGGGCCAGCTCCCCACTCCCCCTGCTGGTGCAGCCCAGCCCAGCCTGGCTCCACAGACCCCTGCCAGCCCACGCCCTGCTCTGGGCCCCACTAGTGCTGGCCCTGGGACATTGGTCTGAAGACACTGAGACATTAGTCCTAAGATGGTAACCAGGGGATGGGGTACCTGCCAAGGGGTGGGGCTACCCAAGTGGCCCTCAACAGCTTACCAGAACTGGGTAAGCAGCCCTTCACTCAAAGTAATTTCCTGCCCCTGTCTATAGTGTGCCTGCCAGTAGGTTCTGGGGATGATGTTGGCATGGTCTCACAGGTGAACTTTTGGATGTGGAGTTTGTTAGACTATGTGGGTGGGTGGGGTCTGGACTGGGCAAGCTCAAAGGGTGATTGAACTGACTATCCTGAATATTACTGCTTGTGTTAAGGCAAATAAATATTTGCTTTAATTATTGCATTAACTATTTGGTGTTCCATTTCTATTGACTTAACCATTCATCTTTATCAACTTGTTAAATAAAAAAAGACACCACTGATATTTCAGGGTGTAAACAGATTTAGATTACAATGCAACCTCATCATAACTAACCCCCATAGGACTGGGAGATAAGTTCATTAAAAGAGGGTGTTTTGCTATAATATGATTAATCAATTTGCTGCATCATAATTAAAAAAAAACAAATTGGTTCTTGCTGTTGAGATTGAAAAGCAGAGGTTTGTTGTAAATGGGTTGTGTCTACACAAGGTACTTTACTGCACAGTAGACTAATTTATCGCAAAGCAAAACATCATGTCTACATGTGCAGGTGCTTACTGCACAGTAAATTAGTCTACTCCATGGTTAGTTTGCTACCTGAAAATGGAGGTGCTTCTCACTCTCTGCCTGCAAATGCAGGTAGCAAATTAACTGTGTAGTAGTTACTACACACTAGAACATGTGTAGATGCTGTCTGGTAGTCAGTTCTACCACCTGGGGGCTACCCTCAGATTTGCCCCAGGGACATGGGACTCTGAGCTTTTCCAGCCCCGCCAGCTCTGGGTGTGCAGCCCCACCCAAGAGGCCTGCCTCAGTACCATCTGCCCTGATGAGGTAAGTTCCTCCCTGGAGGGATCTAACCAGCCAGATACTGTGCTCCTACACCCCTGGGCACCAGTGGGGGCTGCACACCATTGCTGATAGCAGGTACAAACTTGGGCTAGTGGGGACACCTGCCATGCCCACCTGCTAAGAGCTGCACTGGGAAGAGGCCCCTCCCCTCCCATGGCCTCTGGAGTTCCCACCCCCCTCAGCATGCAGGGAGGTGGGAGGCAGCACAAAACTTTATTAAGCAGCCATTACCTTCTCAGCTAGGCAGCCATGGGCCTCTGACATGTAGAGAAACATGTCAATCCCTGTGGTGATGTCCTTGGCTACAGAGGGCAAGGATGTGTAGTGTAAGCCCAGGTACTTCTCCAGGTGGCAGCGCACATTGTGGGGAAATATGGTCTTGCCCACTACACTGTCAGAGCTCAGGTTCCTATGCCAGGTTGTCAGGTGTGCATGGGGTACCATGGTAATCATCATCAGCAGGGTGTAGTGAGTGAGGCACCCCTCAGTGCATACAGACAGCTCACTGCAGTGTGCCTGGGGCACTCTCACCAGGGGCATGGGTCAGTTGCTTCACCAATAGCCCTGCACTACAGCTATGAAGCCCTCACACCACCAAGGGATGGTGCACCTGTGCCCTTTACACTGAAGACAGGATGGGAACAGTCGACCCCAGCAGGGAAGCAATTAAGAGTGATCTTTGTGGGAGACTTCCTGCTGTGGGGCACAGAAGGAGCCATTTGTCATCCAGACGTCTTTGCTCAAGAGGTCTGCTGCCTTCTAGGAGCCAGGAATAGAGATGTTAAAATGAGGATCCCTAAATTGGTCCATCCTACTGACCACTACCCCATGCTCCTTGTCCATGTGGGCACCAAGAACATGGTGAGAAACAGCCCTGGGAGAATCATGAGAGACTACAGGACCATGGGGGTGAAGCTGAAGGAACTAGGAGCACAAGTAGTCTTTTCCTCAAACCTTCCTGTCAGAGGCTATGGCCATTGGAGGGAGGAGTGCATCAAGGAGGTCAACTGATAGCTTAGGAGATGGTGTCACCATGTAGGCTTTGGATTTCTCGACTTTGGTATGCATTTCAATGACAGTGGTCTACATGCAGGAGACAGTAGACGAAACTCTTCTTTACAAGAATTGCCAACTTCTTGAAGAGCGCTTTAAACTAGCTACATCCGGGGGTGGGGGAGAAGGTTCTATTGTTGTACATGAACCCTCTAGCCTTGATGACACAGGGGAGGGTGTTCACTTAGTGGACATCCAGACAGGTAGTAATGTCCTAAGACATTGGCAGCATGACAGAAAACCTGAAGTAACTAGGGAAGAACTCAGGTGTCTTTATGGGAATGCCAGAAGAATGGGAAATAAACAGGATGAACTGGCACTTCATTTGGTAAATGAGGAATTTGATTTTATTGGGTTGACAGAGACCTAGTGGGATGACACACATAATAAGGCAGTGGATATAGGTTTTATAGCAAGGATCAAGTCAGGAAGAAGGGAGGTGTGGCTCTCTATGTGAAAGAGTGGTACCCCTTCTTGCAGGTCACGTTTGATAGCAGGGAAGGATCCCTTGAGACCCTCTGGGTCAAGATACAAGGGGGATCAGGAAAGGGAGGCCTGATGGTGGGATTCTACTACAGGCCTCCCACCCAAGAAGAGGAGAGCGACCAGGCATTTTCTGGGGAACTGACTGCAGCAGCTAGCACCAAATACATGATTGTCATGGGTGACTTCAACTACCATAACATCTGTTGGGAGGACCATTTGGCCAGCTCCAGCAGGTCATCCAGCTTCTTTGCAGACAGAGACACAGGTTGTGGAAGGGCCTACTAGGGATACACAGGTATCAAGAAAAAAGCGGGCTCCACTGTGGGACCCATACTGAATATGGTGGGGCAGCCCACAGTTGATCCCTAGGAAAAGGGAGAGCTTCTAAATAAATACTTTATATCAGTATTCCTGGAATCAAACAGGGGCTGTTCACCTGTCCAGAGGCCCAAGGAATATGTGGAAGACAACAGACTACATGAAATCAGTACCAAACAGGTGAGGGATCTCTTAGAACACTTAAAGGTTTTCCAGTCTTCTGGGTCAGATGACCTACATCCGAGAGCCCTGAAAGAATTGGCTGAGCTTATAGCAGGGCCACTGGCAAAGCCATTTGAAGAGTCGTGGGACTTGGGAGTGATCCCAAATGACTGGAAGAGGGCCAATGTGGTACCTGTCTTCAGGAAAGTGAAGAGAGAGGACCCAGGAAGCTACAGACCAGTCAATCTGACTTCAGTCCTGGGAAAAAAAATTTGAAAAAATTGTTAAGGAGATTATCAATTACAAGCTCGTTACTGGTGGGGTATTAAGAAGCAATCAGCATGGCTTTGTTGAGGGTAGATCATGGCCTGACAAGCCTGTTGGCCTTCTATGACCAGATAACTAACCATCTGGAAGAGGGACATGAGATTGATATAATTTAATTTATTTAGACTTCAGTAAACCTTTAGAGGGTACTGGGCTGGACCAGTCTACAGTGAGGTGGGTGGACAACTGGCTTAGAGGCCAATCACAGAGAGTTGTAATTGATGGGATGGCCTCATCCTGGAGGGCTGTCTCCAATGGTGTCTCCCAGAGATTGGTGCTTGGACCCATGCTCTTTAACATATTTATTAATGACTTGGATAAGGAGGTGGAAAGCTCCCTGATTAAGTTTGTGGATGATACTAAGCTGTGGGGAAATGCGGGCACATCAGAGGATAAGATAAGGATCCAGGATGACCTTGACCAACTGGTTTTATAGGCAGAATGGAATCAGATGAGGTTTAACAGGGAGAAGTGCAGGGTTCACCTGGGTAGGAAGCACCTTCACAATAACTACATGATGGGTGGTGGTCTGTTGGCTGACATAGCATCTGAATGGGACCTGGGGTCACAATCGACCAGAAGATGAACACGAGCCAACAGAGAGATGACATTGCCAGCAGGGCACATAAAACTCTGGTGTGCATCAGCTAGTGTGTTGCCAGTAGATCCAGGGAGGTGCCTCTCCCCTTCTATTCAGCATTGGTGAGGCCACAGATGGAGTACTGCATCCCGTTCTGGTCACTACACTTCAGGAAGGATGTGAATAAGCTTGAGAGGGTACAAAGAAGGACCACCTGCATAATTAGGGGCCTGGAGGATAGGCCTTATGAGGAGAGAGTCCAGGAACTGGGCCTGTTCAGTCTGAGTAAGAGAAGACTAAGAGGCGACTTGATAGCTGCCTACAAGTACGTTAGGGTTGAGAATTAAGATATAGCAGATCAACTCTTCAGGAAGGCACCTCAAGGGAGGACAAGGACCAATGGGCACAAGCTAATAGAGGGAAAATTTAGGCTGGACATAAGAAACATCTTTTTCTCTGTAAGGGTTGCCAGAATCTGGAAAACACTCCCACCAGAGGTGGTACATTTGCCATCCTTAGAGGTGCTCAGGATGAGGCTGGATAAGCACCTTGTTAAGCTTGTTTGAGCCCAGTGACGTCCTGCCCATGGCAGGGGACTGGACTTGATGATCTTGCAGGTCCCTTTGGGTCCTTCGATTCTATGATTCTATGCTTGGGGTGCAGGCCATTCAGTGGGGGAGGAGGAGCCTCCCCTGGGGTGTCTCTCTGGAGAGGCCCCCAGGGGGGAGGGGGAGGGTACTACCAGCTCCATCTCCCAGTTAGCTGGGATTCCCAAGCCCCAGCATTGTGGGCCTGGTAGCATGAGAGGAGACTGCCTGGTCTGCAGAAGGAGAAGTGGGGAGTGGGTCTAGAGCACCCACAGCAAGTGATGCCAGGAGCCAGGCCTGACCTACCTTGGAAAGGAAGTGGGGAAAGCAGGCTGCCTGTGGCAAACACCAAGCATCCCACTTGCTCCTGCGGAGTGAATGAGGATGGTGGGCTTGACTGGTGGCTGTATCTTCCAGGGCCTGTTCCACTGACTTACTGACTCCAACTGCGTGAACATGACCCCCGATATGAGGCCAGGCAAACACACAGCCCCCTGGTACAGTGCATGTTATCTTATAAATGTTGCAAACTCTCATAAACAGCCTCTTTGTATTGGCTCTGCAGGTCCAGCAGCTGATATGGGGGAGAGGCACCAGCTGCCAGTGGGAATGCACCTTCAGGGTCACTGCCAGTTTTGGCTGAGGGCCTCCATATGTGCTGGCTCTGGCAACAGCCAGTGGGCCCAGGGCCAGGCCACGCTGTTAGACTGGCTGGTCATTGTGGAGGAGAAGTTGCTGGCAGACTTGCAGCCCTGGCGTGTGGAGGATATTGTGCATGAAAGGGAGAGGGTCATGCACAAACTAGAGAGGGACCAGGAGAGGGGCTGGGAGAACTGGGTGTTCAGGGATAGTCTCCTGGCCCTCAGAGAGGCACTTATTCTCCAAGATGCTCAAAGCCCAGGAGCAGCAGGCCACCACGTTGGCCAGGGCAGTGTAGGCCACAGAGAAGGACTGCTGGGTGCTAGATACCATTCTGGCCCTGGTGGCTTTCTTCATGTTGCTTGCTGCCCAGTCCCTGGCTCTAGCTCCGCCTGCCCCCTGGCTGCCCGCCAACCAGCCACAAGCTCCTCACTGATAGGATATATTGATTGCCAGATTAGGAATTATGAAGAAATTTTACTCTGAGGTATACTGGCCAACAGCCTCAAGGGTTTATGCTTCCTTTCAGAATAGTGAGCAGGGCGTTGTTGTTAAGATGATATGGGTATATTTCACATGATCAGTTCCTGATACTGGAAGGGCTGGAGGGTGAAACTTGGTCATCCTTGTATTCTGATTCTGTTTTTGATCCTTGTGTCTGCTACAGTACAAACATCATTATATACCTCTGTGTTTTCAGACATCTTCAGCATTGCATGTATTAAAGCATTGGTATGCGCCCACTCATTGCTGCCACCTTTAGGTTTAGTCAGCAAATAATCTCACATAATAGGCCCCAAGTATGACTGATGCAGTACTTATTCAGCAGTTTTTTGTGGTTTAGTAGTCTTCAGGGCACTTCATACCTGTAGTTAAATGACAAATGCTGTCCTCCTTATGGACAGTGTTCTAAGGATGCTTTGTTACTGCTTGTCCTGTGTACTGAAGGTATGCTTTTACTATTAATGTTGGAGCACAAAATAGTTGACAGTTAATGAGCTAAAGCAACTATTTGCTGGTAAGGTGAAATATATTTAATTGTAATTTATTGTTATCTTAGCAATATTTATACAGTGACAGTGTGGTTTTTAAAATGTTTTCCAGATGAATGACTAACCATACAAATCTGTAGTTCAGTGCTGCAATACAGGTAACCATAGTTACTTTTGTTGCCTAGCAACACCTTTTATACAGCTGTGAATGTTCGTGCCACTTGCTACAGCTCAGGCCAAATTCAGTTATCAATTACACCATCCAGAAAAACTCCACTGACTTCAACTAACTTACAATAAGTCAAATTAGAATGGTGCCTGGTAGTTTTCTTGATAAAGAGAAAGAATACTGGCCAGCAAAGGACACCGAGTCAAATTCTGATTATTGTTCTATCTGTACATTCATTGCATTCAGAACGTGACTCAGTATGTCACCTGCTGGAATTGCTTATGGTTTTCTTAGACAAGCGAGGTACAAATATATAAAAAACATTCATGAATATCCTTCTCCACCGATGCCCACAAAAATGTAAATGGATCAGAATTTTAGGGGAATGCTTTATTTTCCAGCATAGATATTGAAGAACTACTAACAACTGTGATCTACATCCTCCTCAGCTGGCATAAATCAGCCTGGCTCAGTTTACTGTAGTGATGCTAGGACAGAGCACATACACATTTTCAAAACATACTTACATGACAGCTTATAGGTAGGATCCTAATGTCAGCCATTACAGCGTGGGCACATCTTTGCTGATGGTTGGGCTCAGGTTTAAGGTGAACTTTGAGCCGAAACTCACTGACCATGTGAACAGATAAACTCTTGTGCTTCACTTTGGCAGAATATCTGCCCCACTTTAGAAGCTCTTCTGAAATTCAGTGTGTTGAGAGCTGAGGCTACACCTACCCCACTCCTAGCTCTCCCAAAACCTACTTGTGTGCTGAAAAGCTCTCTCACAGAAACTCCACCAGTGGTCATTCTACAACTCCTTTTCTGGCCTTTCTGCAAGTCCCCACTTCCAATTTCTATTGTTCAGAAGCTCAATTGTACCACTTAACTCCTGTTTGCCACATATTCATCCATCATCACTGAAGTCCATTCTACTGCATTTTGAACTGCACTTAGCATCCAGCACAACAAGCATGACTTATAAGACCACAACTAGCAAATAAGCTGCATTTTGGTCAATTGAATAGAGTATGCCAGCATGTGTGATTCTAGCAGCTTCTCCCCAATGCCATTTTGCAGAAGCTAGAAGCTTGTGGGCTTGTAGAATACACCAAACAGGAACTTGGTACTGTGATAGGACTATGTACATGAGGACAAAGTCCAATTAAAAAAAAACAATAACAAA
>NW_017728918.1:48830644-48845134 GCF_001723895.1 Crocodylus porosus | reverse complement strand
GTGGGCAAAATATGGCCTGTGGGCCGCATCTGGCCTGCAGAGCCCCTAAAAAATTCAGAAAATTAATATTTATCTGCCCTTGGTTTCCATAAAAAATGACAGGACATGGGCAGTAGGACCCAGAGGAAGCCCTGGCTGGCTCCTGCAACATCAGGGCCCACCCCCACAGCCAGAAGCCCCAGCAGGCCTGGTGGGACCACGCGGCTGCCCCGCTCCAGAAACTCAGGTAAGTCGACAGCTTACCAGAACTAGGTGAGCAGCTCTTCGCCCAAAATAATTGCCCTCCCCTATTTTACAGGCTTGATACTTTGTCCCTTATTTATCAGGACTCTGTACAAAATGTAGTAATATTTTCTACTAGAATGATATGTTTCACATAACCCAGGCCTTACAGGTGACAACTGGAGGTATTCTGTTTTCTGTGGCCTGGGACTGGTATTGTAGGAGGTTGGAAGGAGGTCTGAGTCTGACTTTGTTGATTTGAGTAGCTATCATTTTGAGGTTGTATTATAAGTGTAGGAATCTCTCCTACTTAAATCACCTGTTCATAGCATCTGATAAAGTGAACTTCAGCCAATGAAAACTTGTGCTCTCTCTCCCTATACATAGGTGACATGTAGGGGGGGCACTGGGGGACAGTCACCGCTTGGCCCGTTCTCCAATGTCCCTGAGGCTGCCTGCAGGCGGTCCCTGCTCACTACCACCATGCTCCTGTCACCGCCACTGCCACTGCCCCATGGGGGTGGTTGACATGCCCCCCCAGCCTCAGCAGGCACTCATTGTTCATGTCTCTCTATATATCTTATTTAGCTAGTTTATAAAAATGCATCTACTCTGTCTTCTGACTGACTTCAGACTTACATGGCTGACTATTTATTAATTACTGCTATGGCCACATTGTTTCCCTGTGCTACTTCTCTTATAAGCTAGGTACGGACAAGTCAAAAAGCCCAAGGCTGAATCAGTTCAATCTTTGCAGGTTAGTCTAAGCTGCACAGATTAAATTGAAACAGAAGTGACCAGACATTTACCTTTGATTCATGAATTGCAGCCACATGCCCGCAGTGGCTCAGGCCAAAAGCCAGGGGGTGCTAGAGCACGGTTTTATGGCTGAGTGTTCACTTCCTCTTCCTGCTGCCCCTGGGGTTTATGGGATTTGCAGTCCAGAATTACAGTAGTAGGACCCAGGGGGTGGCACGCACAGCTAGGCAAGGCCTTAAATGCCTATATAACAATGCTTGTAGTATGGGGGACAGACAGGAGGACCTTGCCCTCAGAATAGCCAGTTCAGACCCAGACATAATAGGGCTTACAGAAATGTGGTGGGATTTATCGCATGACTGGGCAGTTAGCATTAGGGGCTATAGGCTTTACAGGCGGGACAGAGAAGGAAGGAAAGGTGGGGGTGTGGCGCTGTATGTCAAGGAGCAATACACATCCTCTGCCAGAAGGATGGGGTCAGAGGAGGGGCAAGCTGAAGTGCCAAGATACAAGGGGGCCATGGGGAGAGGGGGAGGTTTACAACAGACCCCCCAACCAAGGGGAGGAGCTGGACCAGGAATTTTTGGGCCAGCTTGCAGAAGCACTTAAGGCAAGGGATGTAGTTGTCAGGGGTGATTTAAATTACCCAGACATCTGCTGGGAGGAACAGTCAGCCAGGTCGGACCATTTCAGGAGGTTCCTGGCTGAGATACAGGACCTTCACTTAATTCAGGAGGTGAACAGTGTCACCAGAGGAAGTGCCCTGCCGCACCTGGTCCTAGCCACAGGCAACGACCTGGTAAGGGGCCTCCAGGTTCTTGACCGCCTGGGTGACAGCAATCATTGCTTGCTGGAATTCACCATCCAGCGCAGGGTGTCAAGGGCCTGCAGCAAGGCGGTAGCCCTAGACTTCAAGAGGGCCAACTTCAATGAGTTGAGGAGATTAGTGGGAGAGGTTCTGGGGTTCTTGAGATCAGGGGAACTCAGTGCCCAAGATGAGTGGTTGTTCCTTAAGGAGATGATACTCAGGGCCCAAGGGGTGACCATCCCAACAAGAAGCAAGGGGGGCAGGAGTGCCTGAAAGCCCCCCTGGCTTACGAAGGTTGTATGGGAATACCTGATTGCCAAAAAGGTGGCATAAAACCCATGAAAGGGGGCTGCTATCCCCAAAGAGGAGTATACCTCCTCTGCTCAGGCCTGTAGGGGGGCTGTCAGGAAAGCTAAGGCGGACATAGAGCTAGGACTAGCATCCAAAATCAAAGATAATAAAAAGTCCTTTTTCAAATATATAGGGAGGATGAAGAAAGCACCAGGAAATGTGGGGCCCTTCCAAGATTCTCTGGGCAATCTGGTGGTTGTGCCAAAGGAGAAAGCAGACCTCTTTAACCAATTCTTCACCTCTGTTTTCTTGTCCAGGGACCGGGTCTTCCCCACCGTGATGCAAGACAGACTCGAGGGGACACCTCCAGACCTCAGGTTGGGGAGGACCAGGTTAGAGAGCTTCTGGAGGAGCTGGATGTGTTCAAATCAGTGGGTCCAGATACTCTTCACCCCAGGGTGTTGAGGGAACTAGCAGGGGTTATTGCAGGGCCCTTGGCACGGCTTTACGAATGCTCCTGGTGCTCGGGCCAGGTGCCAGATGATAGCCAACATGGTCCCAATCTTTAAAAAAGGGAGGAGGGAGGACCCGGGGAAATATAGGCCCGTTAGTCTTACCTCAATCCTATGGAAACTCTTTGAGATCATCAAGGAGCACATCTGAGATGAGCCGGCTTCAGGGATGATGCTTAAGGGCAACCAGCACGGTTTCATTAGGGGCAGGTCATGTCAGACCAACCTGCTTGCCTTTAATGATTAGGTCACAAAAGCATTGGATGCAGGTGTCACTGTGGATGTAATCTTTCTGGACTTCAGCAAGGCCTTTGACACCATCTCCCACCCCATCCTTATTAAAAAATTAGGCGACTGTGGCATTGATGTCTACACAGTCAGATGGATTGCAGATTGGCTGAAGGGTCGTACTCAGAGGGTGGTGGTGGATGAGTCATATTTGACCTGGGGGGGAAGCGGGCAGCGGAGTCCCCCAGGGCTCGGTCCTTGGGCCCGCGCTGTTCAATCTCTTTATCAGCGATTTGGATTATGGGGTGAAAAGCAACCTGTTTAAATTTGCTGATGATACCAAAATTTGGGGTGAGGTAAGCACACTAGTAGGGAGGGAAAGACTGCAGCAAGACCTGGATAGGTTACAGGGGTGGGCTAACAAAAACAGGATGTGCTTCAATACTGACAAGTGCAGGGTGCTGCACTTGGGCAGTAGTAACCAGCAGCACACTTATAAGATGGGAAACTCCCTTCTTGAGAGCACGGAGGCAGAAAGGGATCTTGGACTCATTATTTGAGCCAGTTCTGTGTGCCTCATTTCAGGAGGGATGTGGCCAACATTGAGAGGGTCCAGAGGAGGGCCACTCGCATGATCCGGGGACAACAGGGCAGACCCTACAATGAGAGACTGCGGGACCTGACCCTGTTCAGCCTTCACAACAGAAGGTTGAGGGGGGACCTGGTGACTGTCTGTAAACTCACTAGGGGGGACCAGAAGGGTTTGGAAGAGACCTTGTTTCCCCTAGTGGCCCCTGGCATAACAAGGAGTAATGGCCACAAGTTGTTGGAGAGTAGGTTTAGATTAGACATCCGTAAGAACTACTTCAGTCAGGGTGACTAGGATCTGGAACCACTTCCAACGGAAGTGGTGCTGGCTCCTATCCTGGGGGTCTAGAGGCTTGATGCCTACCTGGCTGGAGTCATTTCAGCCCAGTTTTTCTCCTGCCCAGGCAAAGGGTCAGACCTGAAGATCTACAAGGTCCCTTCTGCCCCTACTTCTATGGTTCTATGATTCTATGACTGCAGGGCTGCTCATCACTTCCTCTTCTTGCTTCCAGGTGCCTTGGATTTGTAGTCCATAGTTGCAGCCAGCAGTAAGTTTGAGTGGGAGAAGGGGTGTTTAACCCCCGTCCCTGGTCCCAGACCCCAGCTAGGGATTGTCAGGGGACAGTCCGCCCTCCTTCCACCTCTTCCCCTCTCCCCCCACCACCGTAAACTGGGATGCATCCTCAGCCAGGTGTGCCCCCTTATCCCCTTGTCAGCCAGCCCTCACTGCTCCAGGTAGAAAATGGAGGGGTGGGGCCAGACCTGTTCTCAAGCATACAGCACAGCACAGCCCAGGGCTGAAAAGCATGCTGGGATGCTGGGGAACTCTGACTTAACTTGAACCAGGAAGAGGTCTGGGACAGAAATTTCATAAAATGGTTTGACCCAAATCAGTTCAATCTGATACTGCATTCAACCCGTTTAATCTTAAAACGGTTTAATCCATGTTGAAACCAGTTTAAGTGCACTGAGCTTCTGTTTTGTTACAGGTTTAAACCAGTTTCTGATTACTTAAACCAGTTTATGTGTAACTTCTGTCCTTAGCTATATTGTACTCTGGTAGCATCCACTAGAATGGGGTCCTGGTTCATGAACACAAGCTACAAGACACTGTAGTAACAAACAAACAAACAAACAAACAAAGAGAAACTAGGCAGGTGCAGCACCATGCTGGTATTCGATTCTGGGAAGGTGGATGGAGCTCCTCATGTCTTTGTTCTTTCTGCTCCCAGAATTGTCCTGCCCGGAATCTTCCTGACCACAGGCATCCCACACTTAACACTGTTTCACTTAATGCTATTTCATTATAATGCTCATTTTAAAATGATACCTAATTTCACTTAGCGCTCAGCAAGTTTTGCTATAACACTAGCAGTCGCCATCTTGGGTCATTAAAAACACTTGTGGTTGCCATCGTGGGTTGTCAAATACTTTCAGTTTCTCTTCATGCTTGTTTCACTTAACACTCATTTTTTCAGGAACCAATTAAGAGTGCTAAGTGGGGGTTGCCTGTATTATCTTTTACCATTTCTGTACCCTATTTAAAGATTCATCTTACTCCTTCCTCTCCCATTTGTTTTATTTTCCACATTACAGCTACTTTACAACACTCATGTTGTTCTGCCTGTCATTCCTACGTTTAATGTGTCAGTCCTTAGCACTAGCTAGAAATTTCTTATTTTATAAAACACTGTTCCTTGTAAAAAGGCCTCATGGTTGAATGTTGTGTGTATTTAAGATATGAGTTCCCCTTGCCCCATTTGCAGCCCACATACTGATGCAATTTCCCTCTGGTTTGTTCCCAGATAAGTGTTGACACAGTGCTTGAATAAGATGATGAAGGACTCTGTTTACAAAAGAATGCTCTATGATATCTTACTGCTTTCACAGGAAGCTTAACAGCTTGCAAGAACAGCAAGTGGCAAATGTTTAGTACAACATTATGCCAGCTTGAGGACAAACTGTTCCTTTCAGGAATGTTTTTAGCCTTAAATGAGAGGAAAATCCACCTTGCACAATTCTTGGTCGGGGGGAGGGGGGAGATTGCCACTTAGTTGCATTGCCAACATCTTTAATTCTGAAGCATCTCCTGAGGCTTTTTACATCAAGCATAACAAGCTTTCTGTGGCGACAGGCTATAACATTGCAAGTGGTTATTTCCGAGGAATGAGGATTCCACTTGTGTATGAGGTAGTAAATCTCCTTGTCTCAGCCTGCAGTATTACCAGTCTGCTGATCTGATACTAGGAAGCTGGGTAAAGCAATTGAATTGGTTGAGCAAATCTGAAGACACCAGAAAACAAAGAAAGAGGAACTTAAACAGTGACTGTTCAACTGTAAAAAATATGGTCATGCAAGGTATTCATTGGGATGAGTGTGAACTGAAGATTAATTTAATAAAAAGAAAACAAAGGAACTGGCTTTAGTGCACTCCTATTCAGCCCCATGGCAATTGAAATTTGTTCATCTGTGACTAGATTATCTATTTTGTTAATTTTTCAACCTGAAGTGGGAGTCACTATTTGTAGTAACACGAAACCCTGGTTAATTTGGTGTTTAATCAAAAAGATGTTACATAGAAGTTGATAGAGTGGGATTTGTGAAAGTTCCCTGAAAGTACTTTCCTCAACTCAAGCTTCAATACAAAGTCTGGGGAAAGCATCACTGTAGAGATGGCTAAGTCCTAAGCTAGGTTTAATGTATAGAGTGCAATAAAGTCCTGCACTCCAAGTTTCATATTTATATATAAAGTGCATGTCTGTATGTATGTATATTCATTTTTAACTCGAGAATGACCAGTCCTATCTACTCTAAACCTTCCAAAATTACTGACTACCACCCAAGAAAAATTATAGGTGGGTTAGTTTTCACTTGACCCTTTTTGGGGCTTCCAGTGAAAGTCCCAGGAGACAGTGGCAGCCTCCTGTCATCCCGAGTGCAGATCTGGGGGCCCACACCTCTAGGAGGAGTCCAGCACAGCCTCACAGCCTTCCCAGGTGTGCAGGCCCCCAGATCTGCATGCAACATGACAAGAGGCTGCCGCTGCCAGCAAGGGACGCAAGTTTTGCTTGTCAGCAATTTGAGGTACAGTTTCCCAGAAACCCCTGCATCTATTTCCTTGCAACATGGCAGGCTTCATGCCCGTAGAAGGGGCTGCCACCTCTGGAATTTTCATCCAAATCAGACAAGAAATGACAAAGTTATAGGGATTTTCATGATTCCCCATTATAGCCTATGGCAAAATGTTGAAACAGCAAAACAGTTTTGGAAAAACGAACCAGAACAGTGCTTCGAAACAAAACCATACGACAAAACAAAACAATCTCCCATCAAAATGGATAAATAGAAGTTGAAACAAAACAGTGCTATTTGTATATAATCTCTCTCTATATATATCCATACCTGTATAAATCAATATATAAAAGTTTGGACTAAAATTTCAGGTCCCTGATTACCTAGTAGAAAAAACAACACAGAAAAAGTAGCAAAATCATAATTTTCCTGTGGAACAAACTGTATTTTCCATGTAAAAAAGTTTTTCAATGGAAAAATTATTAATCAGGATCACTAAGTATATGGTGACTCAGAGAAGCAATCATTAATCTAACCATAAGGTGCAACGTGGTGGGTAAATTGTCTTCTGGTGACTGATAGTGGGATTCTATGGTGCAGTGTGTGCTGGTGTCACAGACAATGTCTCTTTGGAGAGAAATCTAGAATATTAGATTATATGGAAAAGGCCTAGTCCTGGGCCTCTAAGGTCATTTTTAAAAATATTTTTCATGTTCCATGAGAAAAGCTGCTAGCTAAGGGAACTACATGCAGGAGATGTTTTAGAGATAAAGGTTTTTAATTCACTGGTCACTGGGGAATCCCCGGTAAAAGAACATGAAGGGTGCATAGACTTCTGTGGCAAAAAGGTATATTTTTAGAGGAAAGTGATGCACTACACATTAAATTATAATTCTGAATCCATTTTTTTTTTTTTTTTTTGCAGCTTTTCAGCTCCAAAAGTTATCTGAAGTCAGAGGCATAGCCAGGCAGCTCTATGCTCAGCACAGCCACACCACACCAGGAGCCGTGTGAATTGTAGCAATGCTATCAGCCACCACTGTGGTCACAGCTGGTTCTGCACCCCTGCATGAAGTTGCTGCCTCTGATACCCTGACCCCTCCCTCCCACTACCATTACACTACTCTCTGAGGTTTCATTCAGGTGCCGTTCAAATAATTGTAACACAGATGATGATGGTATTATATGATGTGAAACATTATGATGTTATCATGTCATGTAGCACGTACCCTTTGCTTACATCTTGGGAAGTATTTCCTCTGCATTCAGAAAGAGACCAAATCTGAATTTGAAAATAAAATTGACTTCAGTACCTTCTTTTGACAAAGCTAAAAATAAATGCCAGCTATTGATTAGTGTATTTGTATTATGTCTCTGTAAATGAATATTAAGTCTTGTTAGCTTCATTAGGCACAAAAATATATGAAGCATTTTTATAATCTTAATTTGTTCACTAATAACTACAATATATTAACTGATTTTTTATTGGCATCCTTTGTCTGCGAGAGACTGTGGATATTGCAGCCTATGACGCAGATGGTTTGCAGTGTTTCATGTGAATAAATAGTACAATCTGAGATTTTCATGATCTGTGGCAGTGGTTGCAAGTGTGTGTGTCATGACTGGGTGGTTCAGGAGCTGCTTGCTTCCTATGGACTCTCTTCAATTCCAGATGTTGGAGCCAATTCCTGTCATGGACTTTGATGCCCGGTGGAGATAATAATGCCACTTGTTCCCATCGCTTGCCAAGAGTTCCCATTGGTTAGGATCAATTCCAGATGCCTTCATGTCTTCCTTGCATGTGTCTTTGTAGTGAAACTTGGGACATGCTGTTGCTATATGGGGAACTATTGGAGGGAACAAGAACATGTCCTTGGGTATATCTTCCAATCTGCTTAGATGGCCTACCCAGCACAGTCCTCTCTGTTTGAGTTGGTTTGTCACACTTGGTAAATTTGCCCTTTGAAGAACATCTGCGTTGGTAACTATATCTTGCCATTTGATGTTGAGTATGCAGTGTGTACAGCACAGGTGGAAGCTGTTTAAGCTTTTCTTTTGATATATATAAGTTGTCCATATTTCCGCACCATACATGAGTGCTGAGTATGCAAGCTTTCTACACTAGCATTTTGGTGTTGACAGTAAGCTTTGAATTGTTTCATGCTCTTTTAGTTAATCTGATGAAGGTAGTGGCAGCCTTTCTGATGCAAACATGAAGTTCCTCCAGTGAGGAACAGTGAGAGGTTGGTGGTCACTGGAGAACCCACGTAGTTGAACTTTTGGGCTACTTTTGACTGGTTCTTATTAAGAGTGATTAATGGGTCCTGTAGAACTCCCTGTTGTAGTACAACTGTTTTCTTTATGTTGATAATGAGAGAAAATGCTTGGCTAGCTCTTAAGAGGCAATCCATGAGTTCTTGTAGTAGGTTTTCACCATGGGCTATAATGGCAGCATCATCAGTGAATAGATGCTCCCTGATAAGTACCTTTCTAACTTTATTTTTTGCCTTAACTTGTGACAGGTTGAAGAGTTTCCCATCTGATCTTGTGACAGTACGCTCCACCTTCCTTGTCTTTAAACACACAATTCAGAAGTACTGAGAAGAAGATTCTAAAGAGTGTAGGGGCCAGAATACATCCTTGCTTCACTCTGCTTTTCATCACAAAGCTGTTCAAAGCAGACCTATCAAACTGAACAGTTGTTTTCATGTTGTTGTGGAAGGAGTGTATAAGCCTTAACAATTGGTGGACACCCTATCTTTTCTAGGACTGCAAATAGGCCTGTTCTGCTGATGGTGTCATATGCTTTGGTTAGATCCCCAAAGGGATGACAGCAGTTGGTTTTGCTCTCTGCCCTTTTCTTGAAGTTGCTACAGGGCAAATATAATGCCTATGGTTGATCTTCTAGCCCTGAATCCACATTGAGATTCAGGGTAGACATGACTCACCAGCTGTTGTAGGCTTACCAAGTTGACCCCTGCGAAAACTTTTCCTACTACACTTAGTAGCGAGATACCTCTTTAGTTGTTGCAGTCACCCTTATCTCCTTTATTTTTATACAGAATGATGATGTTTGCATCATGCATGTCTTGTGGTACCTCACACTTTTTCCAGCATTTGAGTAGCAGCTGATGAAGATATGGTATCAAGCTTTCTTTCCTGCACTTGAGAATTTCCACTGGGATGACATCTTTTCCAGGAGCCTTGCCACTTGATAATGATTCAATAGCCTTGATTAACTCTTCTACAGTGGGTTCTACATCTAACTCTGGTATGACCTATAGAATCGGTATTTAATCCAGTGATTCACTGCTGATGTTTCTTTCTTGTAAGTAAAGCTCTGAGTAGTATTCAGCCCAATAAGACATCTGCTTACTTCTATCTGTAATGGGTTTGCTGCTGCACAACTTAAGATGGGCAAACCTGTTGACAGTAGGGCCAAGGGCTTTTCAGACCATCAGTGTGGATGTTAAATGGATTTAACATTTCCGGTGTCTGAGGCTGTCTGCATCTCCTCACAGAGCTTAGACCAGTACTGATTTGTGCAGCATGTGGTTGCTCTCTGTACTTTGTTTTTTGCTTGTCAAAGTCTTGCTTTGGTGCTCTCTGTTTGCTTCTTGTTGTGTTTCAGATAGGCTGTGTTCTTGATGTTGATGAGAGGTAATAGTTCTTTAGCATTTTCTTTAAACCAGTCCTTATTGGATGGTCTCTTTCCCCCCCACAAATATAGCTTTAGCTGTTTCATGGATTGCAGTTTCTAAACCTTCCCAGATTTCCTCTGGCTTCCTTGGTAGTGACTTCCCAAACATGCTGAGTTTGAAAACCTTCAGAAACTCATGGCACTTCCTCCAGTACCTTGGTGTTAGTGGTATTGATTTAGGACTTGCTTCTAGGTGTTGCTTCATGTAGTTTCTTGACTGTATCTTTCACTTTGGTAATGAACAGGGAGTGGTCAGTATCACAAATCAGCACTGTGGAACATGCAAGTCTTCTGCACTGAAAGTATATCTTTCTTCCTGACAATAACAAATTCTAGTTGGTGCCAGTGGCCTGATCATGGATGTCACCATGACACTTTGTAGCAATCTTTTCAAAAATATGAATTGATAATGCACATTTGGTTTTGGCTTTGCGAACATCATCAGCGCTGATGCACCAACACTCAACTCCACCCCTGAGGAGAAGGATTAATTTTACAACACTCTGCACTAAGTTGTTAAAGGAATACCATCAACTGAGTGACTATTTCTCCTCAGAGACTGGAAATGGACATGAAGTGGAGAATAAGTGTTGAAAAATAACTACATTTTCAAGTCATACCATACTTACTTAAATATAAGATGAGGTATTTCACAGCCCCCCCAGTCAGCATGGGAAAAATGCCCTCGTTTTACATTCACAGACCTAGTGGAGCAAGGTGTAGGAGGCTGCTGTGGCTCTGGCTGTGGTCCTGAACTTCATGACCTCCCCACTCTTCTTCGCCTCTGTAGTTTCTGCCCTCCCCTCTCCCCTAGGGCTGTGCAAAACTTTTCAACTTTACAACTTCCGTTTTGGTGTTTCAAAATGGTGAAACAGTGTTTTGTTTCACTGTTTCAGAGCACTGTTCTGTGTCATTTAGTCAAAACTGGCTCGCTGTTTTGATGCTGTTTCAAAGCGTTTTGATGGTTTCACCCATAGGCTATAATGGGGAATCATGAAAATGCCAAAAACTTTGTTTTCCCTGATTTGAATAAAAACAGCAGGGAGGGTAAGCCCTAATAAGGCCATAAAGCCTGTCAAGTTTCAAGGAGATAGGTGCAAGGGTTTCTGGGAAACTGCACATCAAGCTGCTGACAAGCAAAACTGAGGACATGTGTGACTTTGTGTGTGTATTACGGCATGCCCTCACTGGCACTGGGGCTTCTACACAACATGGTTGTGTGTCCCAATAAGGTCTCCTCCTCCCCTAGAGCTTCATTTCAGTCCACCATTTTAAATAACAGATAAATAAGCAGCACTGTAGCAGTAGCATCTCAGGCAGCCAAAATGTCACAAAGCCTTTCTTTCCTTTCTTGCAGGAGATTCTTACACTGTGGCTGCCAGAGAACTCTTCCCACCAGCCCCAGCCCTGGAGCTTAGATGTGCCCATGGCCCTGCCTCCTTCCAGTCAGCTGACCAGGGACAGGTGCTAGGGGTATAGGTTGTAGCAGTGTTGATCTAAGGACATAGCACTGGCAGACAAGGTTATTTGGGTCAATCCGATATATTTTAGTAGATAGACTGAATACTTGGGAGAAATATATCTTAGCGAGCTTTCAGGTTGAAAAATCCCTTCATTGGGCTGAGATAGCACCTGCAGTTGGTGTGTGTGCTGTGCCTGGATGGAAGGAATAGTAAAGTAGCCAGAGGCTGGCATGCAATGCAGGCAAGAAAGCCTGTAAGTAAAAATGGAAATGGAGGCATCAGGGGGTGAGGGACAGGCTGGAGGGCAGAGCGGGTAGGGGGGGATGTAGCAGCACAGGTAAAAGTGGAGAGGAGCCTATGAACTTCACTTTGTCAAGCTCCTGGATACAGAAACTCACGGGCTCAATATAGACATAGGAATTCTGACACACTACAACCTGCTGCACATCTGACTCCCCAGGTACCTCTCCATTTCTACCTGCTACATCTCCCTTCCCCCCACCCCAGCCTGTCTGTCACCCCCTGATGCCTTCATTTTCACTGGAAAAGGGCTGGACATCCACAGCTAGGGCACTCATATCCAGCTCAGTTCCAACAATGCTTTTTATGCTGTTTTTCCATCCCTCCCCTAGAGCACTGGGATTGGAAGGGACGTCAGGGAAGGAACACAGTCAAAATCAGAGTCAACTGATTAGTCAGAGTAGTCCTTCTCCTCTCTTCCCCCTCCTTCTCCTTAGTTTCTCTCTAGTGGCAAGCAAGCCTAGCTTCGGAACTCGAAACATTTCAAAACTTTTGAAGGCCCTCATTTCATTTTGAAACTGTTTCAAAACCTTTTGTTTCATTTTGATTTCACTGTTCTGAGCTCAAAATGAGCCAAAACAGTGTTAAAATGAAACACCCATCAAAATTTGACAATGCCTTACTGCTTACCTCCTTCCCTTACTATTAGGCATAGCTTAGCTCTGGTTTGAGCTGGGATCTCTCTCAGGCAGGAGCACATGGAAACTCCTTCCCCTGCCAGGCCAATCAGCAGCACCAACACTACTGCACTGCCTGCCCACCCAATCAGCAGCACTGACACTGCTGCATGACCAGGCAAGGGCTGTGCTTTGGAACTGAGCAGCATCTGACAAGTAAGCGAGGGGAGGAGAAGAAGTAGAAACTGGGGAGTGTATGTGTTAGGGGGTGGGGAATAGGCAGTGATTGGGAGGAATGGGCAGAGTCTGGGGGGCAGATGGGGGTGGCAGGTGCATGCAGGGTAGGAAGGCTGCAGGGGAAGAAGTGGGTGGGCCTGAGGTCAAGGGGGCCATCTGACTTTCCTCCAGCCATTGCTTTCCATGATGTAACACAGTGGGGGCAGGGGTAGGGGGGGATTTAAGATAATCCTCTAATACTAAGATTTTATACCTGGAAAATTATAACAAATTTATAACTTTTTCATATATAGAATCTAATTATAGAGGGGTTATTTTATATTCAGTGTCATCTTATATTCAAGAAAATATGGTAATTTTTATTATAATCTCTATAAGCTCTTAGGTCATATACTAGTTTATGATATTATAATATTTTAAACATTACATGAAGAAACAGCTACCCTATTCTACAGTCAATCTCTGACAACTGGTACAAACTACCTATTTTCTAGTGGTATTGGAGGATTAATTAACTGATGTTTTCACAGCTCTTGGAAGATGAAAAATACTGGAAGAGTGCTAAGTAGCAGTAGTATTGCTAGTAACTCTTAAGAAATAAAGACTCCTAAGATACTTCATGCAAATCCACTGCGATAAGGAAAACTGTAACTAAACCCTCCTAGTAATGATATTGCACAAGGAGAATTCTCTTTGCAGGGTTTTTTTAAGCCTTCCATGAATCAATAACAGTTCTCTAAATGGAAAAGAGCCGTCTTAAAAAGCAA
Source organism: Crocodylus porosus (assembly GCF_001723895.1). Taxonomy (NCBI): domain Eukaryota; kingdom Metazoa; phylum Chordata; order Crocodylia; family Crocodylidae; genus Crocodylus; species Crocodylus porosus. The sequence goes on along the minus strand of NW_017728918.1, from coordinate 48,831,570 downwards.
CTTCAATAAAGTATGGTAGTAGGTGGTGCATCCTAATTAGTTAGTTGATTTGAATAAAGGAAACCAATTATTTTACCAACTTTTTATAGAAATATTTATAATTTTTGATTGTATTCACTACATAGCTTGTCCAATAAGTCAACACTCCCTTAGAAAAGGACATTCTATAAGTCTAGCCATCTCTCAAGACTCACTTTTTGGGGCAAAAGTACCTCAGAAGCATGACAGGTAGTTGAAGAATGAGCTACCAACAACCATATAGAACTCTTATAGGAACCTCCAGCATTGCCTTCTATTATTGTCCGGATACCTGGATGTCTAGTGTAAGCCATAATAAAGCTGTAGAAGTAAGGTCATGTTTTCCCTAAATATTCACAAAGGGATTCACAAAAATGTCATTATTCAATAGGTTGCAGCTTTATAAACTGTCATTGTAAACTTCAGACATTTGCTATGTTTCTCAGCACAGGAGGTTTACATGATTGAATGGAAAGCTCAAGATTCATCAGGTAGATTCATGGGATGGATATAGCTATATGCATCAGTCTATATACATCTATCTATATATTCTGTATTATAGAATACAGAATATATAGAATACCAAGACATTTTAAAATTCCTGGAACTTATGATAGGTTGGCTTAAGAAACGTGTTCTTCATTTTGGCTTTCCTTTTTAATCTCATAACTAAGCCTAAAATAAGAACAAAAAACCAACCTAAATACCCCAGGTGTATGGCATGTGGTACAGTGAATGATTCTTCTGTAATATGTATATGGTGTATGCATGTATAGTTTCATAGTTAGTTTCATAGTTTCTAGGGTCGGAAGGGACCTGAGCAGGTCATCTAGTCCGACCCCCTACCATGGCAGGAAAGAGTACTGGGGTCAAATGACCCCAGCAAGATGTTCATCTAACCTCCTCTT
>NW_017728918.1:48798604-48830401 GCF_001723895.1 Crocodylus porosus | reverse complement strand
TATATATATATATATTACAGAAGCATTATTCACCACACCACATGCCATATACCTGGGGTATTCATTTTTTTTTTTTTTTTTTTTTTAAAACTCACTTTAGGCTTAGTTATGAGATTGAAAAGGGAAGCCAAAATGAAGAACACGTCTTTGAAGCCAGCCCATCATAAATTCCAGGAATTTTAAAATGTGAAAAATAGAGTGAGGCATATGAAGAGAATAAAGAAAGAGCACAGTTGACAAATGAGTCATCAGCTACCTGATTCAATAAAGAAATGAACTTTTGTGATCCAGCCTATAATAGGGACATGCATTCTGTTCATACCAAAATCTCATTAATATTGATGGAGGTCTGGTATACACATATAGAAAAAAATAAACTTAGGGTAATAAAAAGAAGTTTTAATATATGGCAAGCTGCATGCTCGCAGCTTTTAAACAAACATATTTTTCAAAATTAATTAGATAACCTAAAAGGAAAGCGTAACATCACAAATGTGAATTTTAGGAGCAACTGATTGGTAGAACTAAAAATATTCTGTGTTATCGTGGGGATTCATCATGCTACTAAAATAGCATGAAAAATGTAAACAGCAGAGCCTTAGCTGGCAAAGTAAGCAAAATGGAAATAGCATGTTCATAATTCAGATGCAAATTCAAGTACATTGAGGGAAGGATCATATTAACTCCCTTATCTGCTCTCCTTATGTTGCTGAGTAGCATTCCGAAACCAATGGAAGGCTAGGAAGTAGCTATTGTATCGGACAGCAACAAAGACTACTGTTCAGAAATAGTCAACTTGCCACAAGAGCTAGTAGGAAAAGGGAGTCTTGCCTCTTAGAAAATGTTGATTTTTTTCTGTTAAAAATTGAAATCTGAAGACTTTGGCCAATCCCTAATGTCTTCATCTAAAACCTTTACTTAAAAAGTTACCAGGGTGGGGATTGATATAGAAATGCTGCTTGGAGCCTTCTAGTTCAGTGCCACACATGCCCATTCCCCACCCTGGTTTCACTGGTATTCATTTTCTTTTCAATAACATTTTCCATGAGAAGTAGGCTCAACTCCTCACCCCCACTCCTGGAAAAAAACCAAAAGCAACCAAAACAAAACAACCAAGACAGGGTGTTTAATGGACAACCGGTTTCCAGTTTTGAAGGAAAACTTTCTACCAACAATACTACCAATGTTCATCAGTATCCAATTTGTGATGTGTGACAAGTAGAAAGCCTAACTATTTGCCATTTTCAAAACTGTGGCAAATGCACATCCAAAGTTCATCTTATTATAGTGATATCAATTCATATAAAATTACATGCAAAAAGCTATCCTGAAAGAATATTATTTACATTACTTACAAGGTCAATGAAAAGTTAAAAAGCCAGACTTAATTTGGCACCTCTCTCAGTCCACCCTATGTGTTAAATTAGGGTGGAAAGGTCTCTGGGGAAAATGGTATAAGCCGGTACTGTAGCAAATAATAAATGCATAAAAGGAGCAGAACTAAGGTCTGAGGAATAATACATTTTGTATTTCCTAACTTCCAAAAGCTTGATTTTGCAATTTGCATAACATGCTCTTAACATTGTTTTGTAGACAAAAATTCCTAGTTATTTTTTAAAAGAGAAAGTGAAACCCAATTCTGTTACATGCAAAAGTAATAAGCTCCAAATATGAATCAGCAGTAGTTTTGATCTTGAATATTTGGCACCAGAACACGTATTGCTGCCACTGGAGAATTAAATAAATAAACTGGCAGTAGAGGAATGCCATTAGAGAGGGGAATAGGCTGTTAGGTGTGTTCTTGGGACCTGGAAAGATTCTTGGAGAGGGAAATAGCGCTCACTCCATCTCTTACTTTACCCCTCTTTTATGCCTCTTTCTTCTCTTCATCCTTTCAGACATTTGAGAATTTCTGTTTCATTAGGTACTTCCAATGGGGGAAGGACTTTTGAAGCCACATCCTGCATCCAAAGAATAATGAGTATATTCTTAGTTTGGTATATGCTCTCTTTTCCTTCCTTTTTCTTGATTGCACTTGAGTGGTGGTGAATTCCATCGCTCTGCAGTGGCCTCAGGAAAGGCAGGAGAGACCACCAAACCAGGAATAGAGTTGATTAACAGAATTATCCGAAGTACAAGACCTAGTTGTAAGTGAGGGAGACTATAACCAGATTTCAATGAAGTTGGAGGACTAGTAGATAAAATCTGCTGTGAAGCAAATCCATGGAAGAAAGGAGTTAAGAAGAGTTAGCAGAACAATGTCAAGAGTACAACCATAAACTATTTCAAGGCAAAGGAAAGAGCAAGAGACCAACTTGACTTTAACAGTATCTCACTAACAGTACTAGTAAGGAAAAAGGTTGGGAGGCAAACTTAGTAACAGCTGAAACTGAGAAGGCCAAAATACTTATGTTTTTTGCTGCAGTCTTCATTGTAAAGGATTGACTTTGATTAGCTGACTCATGCAATTAGCAACAGCAACAAAGGGGGTAAGAACTTAAGCTAGAAAAGGGAAGGAATAGTTTAGCAACTACTTAGATGCCCAGACCAAGTTAACTTTGTCCTTGTTCTTAGACAAACCAACTGGGTCCAGCAAGGGGTCCCTCCAACATGCTATATTTAGGGTGATTGTTCATTTTGTTTTCTCTGGGGCAGTCCTGTTCTAAACCCCTGTCCCAGGTGTTAAGTTATTTGGGGGAAGTGAACACTTTCACCATGTTTTCAGCAGGACACCTGAGCCAAGGTATTTAAATGGGACTATCCCACTCTCTGGTGCTCCCTCACACCTACTCACCCTCTCTGGCATGCTCAGCTGAGCACAATGAAGATGGAAATATGATCATCCTAACCATACTGCTCCATGAACAGAAACAGTGCGGCTATGTCTGCGAGGTGCCAAACGGTGCTGATTAGTGCCTTCCTCCCTCCCTCTCCCCACTCCAGTACCATACAGATCTATCTTTGTCGCTTCTGGTTGGCAAAAAAAGAAAGTACAAAGCATGAACAATATGTAGAGGGTGCTGGGCATAATATGTATTTGTGGTTTTATGGAACTATCTGAAACAATCTTAGAGCCATTAGCAATTATCTTTGAGAGCTTGAGGAGAATGAAGTTCGAGAAGACTTGGAAAAGGCCAAATACACTATCTATCATTAAAGAAGAGCAACCCCCCCCCAAAAAATGATGACTTAGGGAATTTTAGACTAGTCAATTTAACTTCAGTTCCTGGAAAATTATGGGAATAAATAATCAATTTGGAAGAGCCTAGAAGATAGCAACGTGATAAGTAACAGCCAACATGTATTTCTCAAAAACAAACCATGTCAAACTAAATTAATATTCTTAAGTGACAGAGTTACAGATCTTGTGGATAGGTGAGAAGCAATAGGTATGATATATCTAGACATTGGTAAAGCTTTTGACATTGTTTTATATGATAGTCTCATAAATACTGAGAGGATAAGGGAATATGACCTAGAAGATATTACAGTAAGGGGTGTGCACAAATGGTTGAAAAACTGTAGTCAGGGAGTAGTTATCTATTGATAACTGTTAGGCTGGAAGGGTAGATCAAATAGGGTTGTATGAGGATTTGTCCTAGCTACAACATTATTTAATATTTCATTAATGACCTGAATGATGGAAGACATAATATTTTTTGCAGGCAATACCAAACTGGTAACAGTTGCTGGCACTTTGGAGGACAAGCTTAGAATTCAGTGATTTTTGACAAATTAGAAAAATGATATAAGATAAAAAAGATTAAATTCAATCCAGAAAAGTGCAAGTATTGTTTTTAGATAGCAATAATCAGCAGCACAAACAGAAAATGGAGAATGACTTGCTGGGCAGCATTTCTGCAGAAAAGGATTTAGGGTTATAGTGGAACAGAAACTGAACATCTCTTAACACTGTCATACTGTTAAAAAAAAAAAAAAAAAAAATAAAAAAGCAAATATTATATTGGGGTATATAAACAAAGTATATTTAAGGCATATGAAGTAATCCTTCCATAGTATCCAGCACTGGTAAGACCTCAGCTGAATATTGTGTGCAGTTTGAGATACTGTTCTTTACAGGATGATGTAGACTAGATGTAGTCAATCCACAAGTGGCATGCTTAGCCACTGTGTTTGGTACACTACAACACACACAGTGCACCACAGTGAGCTGGGAGAACAGCAGCAGGTAGACTAGGGAGGAGAGAGCAGAGCTATTTTTCAGGTGATTGGAGTGGCATTTGGGAGCAGGGTAAGGCTTACCTTGTGGCATGCCTGCCAAAGAGGTTGGCCCTCATTGATGCAGACTAATTGCAAAAAATCCAGAGAACAAGGAAAGCAATCAGAGTCTAGAAAGCATGGCTAAAGACATAGGTTTGTTGAGTTTAGCGAATACAAAACTGGGTGCAGACATAATGACAGCAAGCAGGTCAACGTTTGCTGTAAAGGGGAAAGTAATAAATTATCATCTATGTTCAGCAGGGATAGGATAAGAATTAAGGGGTTAAGCTGTATTAGAACGATTTATTTTAGACCCTGGAGAATCTTTCCAGTTACATGCCTAGTTAAGCACTGACTGCCACTCATTCCCTGTGAAATCTGTGTCAGTGGAGGTTTTTAAGGGCAGGTTAAACAAATGCCTGTCTAGAATGGTTGAAATCTAGTTGATCCTTCTCTGAGAAAGAGATATGGGCTAGAATGATGTCCTGAGGTCCTCTGCATACTCTCTTTCTGATTATTTGAGTAGGCAGGCAACAGGTTTCTGAGAAATGTCAGGGAGATTATACTTCAGCAAAAGTTAACAACATTTTGCAAAACAAGGAGAAGGCACCTCCTTATTGCTGGTGGGTGCCTTCTGCCAACAAATATCAAGGGCATGATACAAACAGTAGTGATGTGAGAGCTTCTCAAAAAGAATTGCAAGAATGTATTAGTGTTGGGAAAGAGATCATAATTATTGCCCCTTATAATACCATTAAGTTATTGAAGCATCCACAGAAAATGCATTGCATCCCTTCTAAAAACATAGTACAGGATGGGAGATATTGAAAAATATTATTATTTCTACAAAATCCCTTTAGTTTTGCTCAGATGTAAGAGTATGAAAGATTATAACTCTATACAAGTGATGCTGAGTCATTCTGATGTCAGATGCCTGAAGCCCACATAAAATTTCAGGTTTGTCTCTGTTGAGTCATAGTGGCAGGTGCTTCTTGTTAATGTCATCTAGGTTATAAACTGGATCACAATCTCTCTCCCCCCCCACCCGCTATCTCAAGCATAAGAGACAAAGAACGTGGGGCCTGATTCTATTCCACCTAAATGTGCCCTGTGTATGAAATACTGTTTCATGCTGCTTGAGTCCCTGAAAATCCAGGAATGTGATATTATTTTTGTGATATTGCATCTTACTCTTAAGACTGAATCACAAAAAAGTAGTGAGGAGGAGCAGAGCCCACCCATCATGTTACCAGTTTTTTCAGGGACTCTAGTGGGGTGGTATAGAATTGTGCTTTGGTACACAACAAGATGGAATAGAATCTGATCCTAGGTTAGAGAAGTCCTATCAAGAAACCCTACCAATAGTCAAGACTGGGAGAAAGCTTAAGCTGTTATTTATGTTTGGTGTTAGATGAGTACTTTATTCATTAACAACCTTTTAACCCACTCCAGCAAACACTCACAAAACTTCCTTTGAACTACTGTAGTGGTGGAAAATGTTCTTAGAACTTGGCCCCACGCATTCATAGCGGGGTAAGAACTCTGGTGAGGCCACATCTGGAGTACTATGTCCAGTATGGGGCGCCACTGCAGAAGGGATGTAAACGAATTGGAGAGACACCAGCAGAGGGCAATGAAATGGTTAGGTAGTTGATCACCTCCTCTTAAGTAGTGTGCCCCAAGGAACTGGACTTACTTAGCTTAGAGAAGAGAAGACTAAGAGGGGTTTTAATAGCAGCCTTCAACTACCTGAAGGGAGTTCAAAAGAGGATGCAGCTAGGCTATTCTCCATGGTGGCAGATGATAGAACAAGGAGCAATGGTCTCAAGTTGCAGCAAGGGAAGTTTAGGTTAGATATTAGGAAGAATTTTCTCACTAGGAGGGTAGTTAAACACTGGAACAGGTTACCCAGAGAGGTAGCTCCATCTTTGGGGGTTTTTAAGGTCCAGCTAGACAAGGCCTTATCTGGGATGATCTAGTTGGGGATGGGCCTGCTTTGAGCAGGGGGTTGGACTAGATGACCTCCTAAGGTCCCTTCCAACCCTAATTTTCTATGATTCTAACTCCATGTGCCTGGCATATGTTGGGGCTGGTAGCACCCCAATTATTAAGGTTGCCTTACAATACCGTTTGAAGATCCTGCTTTCATTTCCTGATACATTCGTGAAACCTTAACTGTTTGAACTAAAAGTTTCCATGCCTGGTGTCTGTCACACTTATTTAGTCTATAAGATTTCAGCCAAAACATTTGAGCCCCTTCTAAGACTTAGGCAACAGAACATTACGTTATTTAACCCAGGTAAAATCATTCTTGAAACCTTTTTTTTAATTAAGCTTTCATACAATGCTTTGAAATTTGGCAGAGTAGCAGCTTTGGTGTCAGAGACAGGCCCTTTGTCAAACTTTTGACCAGTTTATCTGCTTTTGACAAATCATTATTCACAAATGCTCAGGAGAGATTTTTTAGAGCCTAAAACATAGCAACTCTAGAGATAGAGTTATGTTGACCAGACTGTTTATCCATCAGTCCTAAAGAGTGACTGACCATTCTTCATTTGTCTGGGACTCAGAAGAGCTTTCTTTGGAATGACTGTTTCAAGGTAATGAGGAGCCAGCCTGGACAGAGAGCATGACATTTCTCTCCTCCATGCTTCTAAGTGACACCTCTGCTAACACCCAGGTAGCATGAAAGAAGAAACTGCCTAATTAAAAGACAGAGGACATTCATGCTGGATTGGATGATGGAAAAAGAATAAATTAGGGGCAAAGAATCTGCTGAAAGCAGAACTGGAATTGAAGGAGAGAGATGGCATTGGTACAGGTTTTGAAGTACATGTTCATCCCTAGAATGAGCAAACATGCGGTGTAATGCTTTGTATTCATTCTCTTGTAATTATACTTTGATCATGTATGTCCTTTTGTGGTATTGTAACAAGATGGGTGCCCATGGGCTACCGCAATGCCACATGGTGAATGCCTTGATCTTGCCTAGCTCACTCCTGCAAATAGCTCTGCTTCCTCTTCTGCCATGCCTTGATGTTAGAAAGTAAGGAAGGAAGGCTGTCCTCAGAGACGGGTAAGCCTAGGGTGTGCTCCTGCTCTTTCAATGTTCATCTCAGGCCTTACTTGCTTTAACGGTTAAAGCTCATAGTGTTCTTTCACCCCTACAGCTATATCCATACCTCACAGCTGTTACTCTGTTGCCAGTTAATCCCTTGTTAAGCCCCAACATTACTAGCTTTAGTCTTTGGGTTACTCTGGCTGTTGACTGGTGGCCTATGCCCACTGTCTCTGGCCTGGCCTTCCCAGTCTTTACCTCTGGTCAGTCCCTTGCTGCCTTAATTATCCCATATTGGTTCAGACTCTAGCCCTCCCAGTTTCAGCCAGCCTGTGCCTCTGCTCTGGGTCACTTGGCCCTGTTTTTCTCCTAGTCCCAGCCCCCTTGGCACTCTTGACCCAGGGCAAGAGTGCTCCCAGTTCAGCTGCACCCCTCCTGTCATTTCTGACCCACAGCAAGGCTTTATGCTGGGTGCCCTTGCAGCCCCTTTTCTCCTCTTTCAGTCATACCAGTAGTACAACGAGCATAAACATACATTAGCGCAACTTGATCTAGATATTTATATAGCACAATTTCCACTATATATACATATATATTAGCACAAAATAGATGCATATCACCTGCATGAAGCTCATCTCCCATAAGCTGCAACTCCATGGGGCTAGGCTCCCTTCTCACCCTGAGCACTGCTTCCCCCAGTCTGCTCCCCTGTGGAAGCTCCTTTCCCTGTAGCTTGCAAGGCCTGACTGCCCACTCAGGCTCAGCAACTGGGGTTATATGCTCAGGAGTCCCACCTCCTTGCAATCACATACCTTCCCTGTACTCAGTACAGGGGTTCTCATTCCTTAATTAAGAGTCAGTCCATGCTCCTGCTGGTCTGTACTCTTAAAGCAACTGGAGCTTCTGGCAGGTTCCTTCCACACCAGCTTCCTTAACCTCCACTCACTTTGCAAAACATTTCCCCAGAGTCCTATCCTGGATGCCGTCTGCCAGAGTTCCTGCCTTCCTGTTGTCTATTTTGGCACAAGCTCCAGGTGTGTTAACTGAGTCTTCTCCTGTACCCTTGTGTTCAAGTACCAGGGTTCAGGTCCTCTGTTACAGGTGTGTATTCTTGTGTGCAAAGTTGTAGCACTATGCAAACAGGAGTAGCAACTTTTAGTGGGCTTGTCCTATAGCACTAAAGCAGCTGGTCCTGGGGGAGGGGCTGAGCATAGACACATCTACCCACCCCTGTCTGCAGGTGTACTTCAGAGTCACTACAGCGGTTACTCTAGGCTCTCCACAGTCACTATTCTCAGGATACTGATAGAGTATAGCCAAACCTTTAGGGTATTTAGAGATGTGCTACAGAATATGGGGAGGGGGGGAGGCGCTTTAATTAGAGAAGCCTTGAGAGGAGCAGCACGTGTATCAGTGTCCCTGCACTGAAAAATGGTGGTGGGGCGCTTTAACTAAAGCTTGTTGAATGAGCTTTAGTTAAAGCATCCCCACCTTCATTTTTCAGTGTGATATACGTGATGCTGGAGTTTGTTGGAGCATGGTAATTATCATAAGTAATCAAGTAATTATCATAATAATCAAGTAATTACACGCTGTAATTACGTGTCAGAGCAGTCTCCTTGCACATGTATAAGTGCCTTTAGTGTACAAGTATGATTATGTTTTAGGAGCAATACTCCCTGTTTGCTTCCTTATCTTTTCCCACATCTGCAAAGTAAGGAATGGATAGCCTGCTAAAGCTTATCATGCTAATGAGGTGCTTAAGAACCTGTTCCACTCAGGCTTTAATCCTGTTACTAGGCAGGAGTAGCTTGGCAGCTGCCATTATTACAGGGCCAGGTTCCTTTTCACTGTCTTTATAATCACATTTTACCTTATACACATGCTACTCAGTACTTTTGCTAGGCAGGATTAATGTACTATATAGGACAACAAAAATGAGAAATATTTCATTATTATTGACATAACTATGTTTTAATGACATATCAGTATGGACCTGCATTTTTGTTATTGCTCCTCCTAAGTGAAAACAGGGTAGACTCCTTTAAATTACCTATCTATAGAGTCTGTGGGGCAGATTTACAAAGTTGAAGGTTCAGATAGGAGTTTATGGGCTTGTCTATATTACAGCAATGGCCAGGGAAGACAAAGCTGTGCAGGCCTCACCCACCTGAGTCTGTAGGCACACTTCAGACCCTAAGAGTGGCCACCAGAGAAGTACCTGGAGCAGCCTCATTGATGAATTTTGGCATTTGGAACACATCAGGAAACTCTAGTGTGTGGGGCATGCATAAGGTTTGTTCCTCCCTGTCCTTCCTGCTATCAGCTGCTGCAGCTGTATAGAGGAATCCTATGTCTGCTTTTTAATAGCCTGAGATCTTGCAGTGACCATAGAAAGTGTTATAAGGACACATTGAAGGCATATCTCAAGAAAATGGGTGTGCATGTCAAGACTTGAGAGGAGCTGGCTGCTGAGTGACTACAGTGGCACCACAACCTCAACCAAGCTGCTGCCCATTTCAAGGTAAAGTGTCTCACCCTAGCATTGATGAAGAGAGAATAGAGGAAAAGGAGAGAAATCCTGGACTATAGCCTCCCCTTCAGAAAGATGTGCAACTTCTGTGGATGGGTCTGTGGGTCAAAGATTGGACTCTGAAGTCACCTCAAGACCCATCAATGAGTCATGGTAGAGATCATCCTCAAATCAAGGGATTGTTGCTGCTGTCCACTGCTGATATCTGCAGTTTTTGGATACTATTAACATTTTAGAATAGTAAAGGAGAACTGGAGAGAGTCATAGTGGGTGGCAAAGCATATGGGAAGGGAGCAGGGCTGCTAGAGGCAGGGACCTTGGGAGGTGGGAAGATAGGTGGAATCTGTTTGCTACCCATCAATAAGACAAAAGAGGCAGAGCAAAGGGAGAAAATGAAAGAGGGGCCAGAAAAAGTAGTAAGAGGTGTGAATAATGTCACCCTTACCTATACTCTTACACTTTCTGGCCCAGCAAGTTTCCTTGACCTCTGTCATTTGGGCAGGTCTCATCTGTAGGTACCAGAAGCATAACTACAGAGAGTGGGTGGGGCATCACCCCCAGGTGCCAGTTTAGAGGAGGTGTTGGGTTGGCAGCCCCCTCCTACCCCGCCAGAAACTGTATTGCAGTGGCAGTTGCAGTTTAGTACTGTAGTAGCAGTCAGGGTCTTTTTTAGTCCCCCAGGCAGGTAAGCCTGACCTCCCTGACCACCCCTTCCTCCTTTTAACAGGGTCCTGCCCCAGGGGTGGCTGAGTAAATCCCAGAAGGCCCCCTCAGATCTTATCACCTTTAGTTTATGCCTTGATGTAATTATGCTTTTAGAAAAAGTGATGCTGCCTCAGGGTTCCCCAAGCAAGATCTCATTCTCATGGACACAGATGTCACCTCTCATTGCCTTAAGGGCTAATTACATGGCCTTCTCATTTCCCCTTATAGGGCAGATAAGCCTCACAGGTGTTACAAATCATTAAGCATTAAGGCCCCTTGTCCAGTCCAGTCAACTTCTCATGCCAGGATGCAAGCAGGCTAGGGCAGCTGGTCTTTGGCCTGCTCAGGGGGACAGAGGGGCCTGGAGTGGCCCCAGGCTCCTGGCTGGTGTGCCCTAGGGCTCTGAGTGCCTGTCACGGAGGCACTGGGGTGCTCCATGCCTGAGAAAGAGATAAGGTGAGCTGTCAGTCACCAGGGCAGCTCAGGTGTGGATTGACAGAGCTGCCAATCAACAGGGCAGTGCAGCTGCAGGTTGCTAGGGCAACCAGCTAGTCAGGTGACCGGAAGGGGGCAGGGCCGGGCTCTTTATACCAGCTCAGGGCTGGGCCCAGTAGCAGTTCCCCTCGGGCTTGGGCTCTGTGGTGGAGAGCTGAGTAGCAGAGTGTATGCTGGCAGTTTGACTGCTGCAATGATTCGAGGGGAGGGAGAGAACCCCTGAGAGAGGTATGTGAATGAGCCAGCATAGTTGTGGAGTTGTGATTATTACACTGGAGGACCGGATGAGGCTGTAGGGGAGTGAGGAGGCCTCAGGGGACTCCCCAGCAGCCTGGGGGTTCCCAGTGCCCAGTAGGGGCATGGTGCCAGTGGGGCACTACAGTTTGCGCTGGAGAGGCATGGTGTTTGAGCCAAAGAGAGGTGTGGTGTTTGCCCAGTGGGGCAAAGGACCCAGAGAAGGGTCAAGGGGGCCAGGCACGGCTGCGGCCACCTGAGCCCCAAGCGCGAGGAGCATGGTATAGGCCCAGTTGGAGGGCAACCGCCACGGGGAGTGCGGTGTGGGCCCTAGAGAAGGCAAGGCTCCAGAGGGGGTGGAGAGCGTGTGCGAGGAGTGCAGGCGTGGGCCCGGAAGGGGGGCAGTGGCTGCAGATAGGGTGGCAGAGACCTGGGAGGGGTGAGAGGCGCCGGAGGCGTGGTAGAGGCCCTGAGAAGGGCGCAAAAGCCCAGAGGTGGGCGATTTTTTTTTTTTAGGCCCCAGAGCGGGGCAGTGGGCGGAGAGCCAGGCCCAAGGGGCGCCGGTGACAGGGGTGGTGGCAGAGAGCCAGGCCCAGGGACACCAGGTGGGTGATGAGCCCGGGGTGCTAGAGAGAGCACCAGAAAGCAAGGGACCGCACAATGTCCCACACACACCCCTTAAGGGAGGGGTGCACAGAGGCACCCCATATGGAGTAGAGGCAGGACCATTATGTACCGTTCACCAGGGAGATAAAGGCAGCCTCCCATTTAAAACTCATTTAAGATCAAAGTCGTGGCGGGCGAGAATCTGAGGGTGCTGAGTACAGCCTTGAGTGACAGTAGGGGGCGCTAGGGAGTTCACGGCTGCTCCTAGGCCCCACTCCCTCACAGTGCCCCACAAACTTTTTTAAAGACCTGAATCTGGGGCTGCCATAGAGGCAGCCCAGGCCTGGAGCAGGAGAGGCTCACAGCCTCTCCTGGGCCTAGCCTCAGACCATCCTCTGTAGTGGCAGGGCTGACCCAGGAGCAAACTTACACCCAGGTTGCATCTACACATGTGTAACTGCAGTAATTAATCATATGTAAATTTGCTACCCATTTTTGAACGTGTCAACTTTACTCACAATTAGGGGTTTTTACTGTGCAGTAAGTGCACCCGTGTGTAGACGTGCATGCTTATTGTGCAGTACATTATGCTACTGTGCAGTTAAGCATCTCATGTAGACATGCCCAGTGGCTTTGTCTACACAGGCATTTGATCTGGGACCAGTTTACTTGTGAGTAAACTACTCTTGAGTAAATATTCCCAGGCAGGCATCTACACATGAAAGGATGAGGCAGCAGATTTGCTGCTGCCAGCAGCAAACTGCTCCCATTTCCTGCAGCCCTGTAATGGGCCTATGACACCACTAGGGGGAGCTTGAGGCTCCAGCCACAGTTGCCAGCAGCTGGCAGCCATCTTGAAAAAGTAGCCCCACTCTCTGCTCCCTGGTGGTGGGGTTCCATGCCCTGGGTCTCCCCCAGTGCATCAGAGCCCTGAATGAGACTCATATCCCCATCACCTGCCCACCCCATGGAGACTACCCTTGCTACAGCCAGGGGGGCTTTCACTCTGTTGTGTTCCACACTGTCAACAACCACCACAGTTTTCACCAATATTTCATAGTTGGTAGTGTCGGACCTAAGCAGATCATCAAGTCTGACCCCCTGCCATGGCAGGAAAGGATGCTATGGTCAAACGACCCCAGCTAGGTGATTATCTAGTCTCCTTTTGAAGACCCCCAGGGTAGAGGCAGGCACCACCTACCTTGGAAGTTGGTTCCAGCTCCTAGCCACACTAACTGTGAAGTAATGCCTCCTGATATCTAGCTTGAATCTACTCTCAGTCAAGCTATGACCATTATTCCTTGTTACTCCCGGTAGTGCTTGGGGGAGCGGGGACTCTTCCATTGCCTGCTAGTCCCCTTTGGCAAGTTTGTAGATGGCCACCAGATCCCCTCTCCTCCTTCTTTTGTGGAGGCTGAACAGGTTCAGGTCCTGTAGCCTCCCGCTGATCATGTGAGTGGCCCTCCTCTGGACCTTCTCGATGCTATCCACATCCCTCCTGAAGTGCAGTGCCCAGAACTGGATGCAGTACTCCAACTGTGGCCTGAACAATGTTGCATAGAGAGGGAGGATCACATCCTTGGATCTGCTCGTGATGCATCTATGGATGCATGACAAGGTGCAGTTAGCCTTCCTGATCGTGTCCCCCACATTGGCGGCCCATGTTCATCTTGGAATCAATAGCAACTCCAAGATCCTTTTCTACTTCTGTGCTGACAAGAAGGGAGTTCCCCAGCCTGTAGGTATGCTGCTGGTTCTTCCTCCCCAGGTGCAATACCTTGCACTTGTCAATATTGAAACCCATCCTATTCTCATCTGCCCACCTCTGTAACCTGTTGAGATCTAGTTGTAGCCTGTCTCTCTCTCTTCTGGCATGCTCACTTCTCCCCACATCTTAGTGTCATCTGCAAACTTGAACAAGGTGCTTTTCACCCCCTCATCCAAGTCGCTGATGAAGATATTGAACAGTGCAGGCCTGAGGACTGAGCCCTGGGGGACCCCACTGCCTACATCCCTTCAGGTTGAAAATGACCCATCCACCACCACTCTCTGGGTGCGGCCCTCCAGCCAGTTGGTGACCCATTTGACTGTATGGGTGTCTACACCACAGCCCCCCAGTTTCTTGATGAGAACGGGTTGAGAGACAGTGTTGAAAGCCTTCCTAAAGTCCGAAAGACTATATCCACCACGACACCTGCATCCAAGGCTTTTGTGACCTGGTTGTAGGAGGCCACCAGTTTGGTCTGACAGGACCTGCCTCTAATGAACTCATGTTTATTGTCTCTAAGCATAATCTCCCCTGCTGGTCACTTGCAGATGTGCTCCTGGATAATTTTCTCAAAGATCTTCCCCAGGACTGAGGTAAGATTAATTGGCCTATAGTTTCCTGGGTCCTCTTTCCTCCCTTTTTTTGAAAATGGGGCCACATTGGCCCTCTTCCAGTCGTCTGACACCTTACCAGAGCACCATGAGTGCTCATAAAGCTGTGCCAGGGTCCTGCAATGACCTCTGCCAATTACCTCAGCACTCTGGGGTACAGATTGTTAGGACCTGCTCATTTGAACTTGTCTAGTCCCTTCAGAAGTTCCCTGACTAGGTCCTAACTGACCCTGGGCCTGGCTGTGCCTCCTCTGGGTTCGTCCAGATTCCCAGTGGGGGGGATGTTCCTGTCCCTGCCCAGAAAAAAGGAAGAAAAGAGTCTGTTAAAGAGACTAGCTTTTTCATCTGGTGCTACCGCCAGATTACGAAGCATGTCCTGCAGAGGCTCCACATGACTTGGTACCTTCTTTTTACCCCCTATGTTTTTAAAAAAGGACTTCTTGTTGTCTTTGCTCTGGGTCACTAGTCCCAGGTCCATCTCTGCCATAGCCTTCCTAACAGCCCCCCTAAAATCCCGAGCAGTAGGGGTATAATCCTCCTTGGTGATGGCCCCTCCCTTCCATTGCATGTATGCCTCCTTTTTTGCTTTCAGATGTTCTTGGATGCTTTTGGTAAGCCATGGGGGCTTTTGAGCACTCTTGTCCCCTTTGATTTGTGTGGGGATTTTCACCTTTTGGACTTGAAGGATCATCTCCTTAAGGAACGACCACTCTTCTTGGACTCCCAACTCCCCTCCCCTCAGGGACCTCAGTGCCTCCCTGACTAGTCTCCTTGCCTCATTGAAATCCACACTCCTGAAGTCCAGGGCTGCTGCCTTGCTTTGACACCCTGTGCTGGATGGTGAATTCCAGTAGGCGATGATCACTATTGCCCAGGTGGTCGAGGACCTGTAGTCCCCTAACCAGGTCATCACCTGTGGCCAGGACCAGGTCCAACAAGGCATTTCCCCTGGTGGGACTGTGCACCTCCTGGGCTAGATGGAAGTCCTGTAACTCGGCTAGGAACCTATGTGAGCAGTCAAACCTGGCTGAGTACTCTTCCCAGCAGATGTCTGGATAGTTTAGGTCACCCATGATGACCACATCCCTTGACTTGACTTGACTTGACTGCCTTCACAAGCTGACCTGAGAATTCTCAGTCCAGCTCTTCCCCGTGGTTAGGTGGCCTATAGTAGACCCACACCATTAGGTCCCTTTGCCCCCAATCCCCTTGTATTGTGACCCAGAACACTTTAGTCTGCCATACCTCAGACCCAGTGCTGTTTGCTGAGGATGTGTGCATAGAGCACCACACCCCCACCTTTCCTCCCTGTTCTATCCTGCCTCTCCTAGCTCCCTATACTACAAGCATTAGTGTAGAGGCATTTAAGGCCTCCTGAGGGTGTATCTGGAATATCTGCTGGACCCTGGGCATGGGTGGTGGTGACATTGAGCCTGCATCCCCAGCCTCCATCTTCAGCCTCTCCTTCATATGCAGCTGCAAGACCTGCAGTCATGAGAAAGAAGCTGTCTGTGAGAGTTTGCAACATTTTTTTTTTTTTTTTAGATGAAATGCTCTGTATCCATGTGTTGCCCAGCCTCAGATTGGGGTTTAGGTGTGTACGAGTGCCATGGGACCATGATAAGTTGGGCAGGTAGGCCTGGGCCCAGGCAGCCACTGGCTGAATCCCCTGTTCCTGCTCACTCTCCAGGGGCCAGTGGGCCACTGGGTGCTGACCATGGGCAGCCTGCCTTCCCTGCCCTGTTTCCAGGCCGGGACAGGCTAGGCTCCTGACACCTGTGGCTACAGACCTCACTGTTTTTTTTTTTTTTTTTTAATTTTTTTTTTTTCCCCCCCCCCCCTCCTTCTGCAGTCTAGTTGCTCTCCTGTGTTTCTGCCAAGCCCCTGGGCTTGAGGAATGTGGGGCTCCTAGATGACTGGGACGAGGAGCTGCCTGTACCCCCCCCCAACCTCCCTGCAAGGGGATTCTCTAGGGATGTGGCCTAGGGCCGGTCTCGTCCCTCTCCCCTGTACTAGTGCTGCACCCTGAGCATGCCCCTGCTGTGCTTGTCTTGGATCTGTTTGCATGGATCAAGAGTGCCCAACCCAACATGCCCTGCTGCTGATGATCACCATGGTGCCCTGGGTGAACCTGCATACCTGGCATGGGATTCTGAGCTTTGACACTGTGGGAGGCAAGCCTGGGCTGCCCCACAACCTCCAACACCATCTAGAAGGCTACCTGTGGCTGTGCTACACATTCCTGCCCCTGTAGCTTAAAAAGACATTGCCACCACCATCAATGTATTTCTTGGCATGTGATAGGCTTGTTCCTGCCTAGCTGTGGGGACACAGTGCAAAACTTTATTGAGCAGCCTATCTCCCATCTCCCTGTATGCTGTTTGGGGGGAACCCAGAGGCCAGAGGAGTGCAACTGGCCCAGGCGGGGGGGGGAGAGCTGGGACCAGGGGCAGGAGCTGCGGTGGGGAGGGATCTTCCCTCAGTGCAGGGCTGACCATGTGAGTAAGGCTGGTGTGCCTGATGGCTCTGGTTGGTCCTGGCTGGCAGTGATGGCATGCGGCTCCTGGCAGTGTCCTTGGGTGGAGGTGGCGCAGTATGTGGGCATCTGGCTAGAGATTCCGCCCCCCCAGGGAGAAGCTGGCACTGCCAGTAGCCAGTGGTGATATGATTGGATGTGTCTCATGGCTGGGGCTGAGGTTGTGGAGCTGTTGGGGCAGACACTGGCTTAGGCTCCCTGAGCTGCTGGAGGAGGGTATAGCTGGGGAGCTTGGTGTGATGGGCTGCTGGTGCCCCAAGGGGCCCTCCCTCGGTGACATGCCAGTGCAAATGTAAGGCCAGAGTGGGGGCTTGGGCAGCCCCCCCTGCTGCAGTACACAATAGAGCTGTGGTCTGGCTCCCAGGGCACAGTGACTTCTGCCAGCTGCCATATAAAGGGCGTGGACTTGCAGGCACGCCCTGATCAGTGATTGTGGTTGATGATGGTGGCCCACTATGTCTGCAAGGCTTTAAACTTTATGCAGCACTGCCACACCACCCAGTCATGACTGTGCTCCCACATTTGGCCTGACAGCCCCGCATTTGACATTAGAGTGCCCACCCAGTTTCAACTGCCACTGCATCTCTTCCTCAGCCCACAATGCCATGAGATTGCCAGTCTTCTCCATGGACCCGTTGGGACCCCAGGTAGTGAGTGGGGTGTGGCATGGGCAATGATGAGGCAATGGGGTGTCCCACACCAGCTCTCAGAGCTTCCACATGGCTGTTCCTGTGCTGCTGGGCCTGGACGGCTGTCTGCAGTGCCCAGTGCAGGGGCACAGTGCAGAACTAGGAGCCATGGGGTGAGGTGATGCCCTGCAGCACCTACAGGATCCAGGCAGGCTGGATGGCCTGAATGGCATGGGCCTGCCAGCCTCGTGGCACTGCAGTGCCAGGCAGTGGTACCAGTGTATAGGCTGGCTGGCACAGCCATAAAGCAGGTTCAATGCTGGGGCAGGTGAGGCATCCAGCCCCAGAGCCCTGGAGCTGGCCTGAGGCTGATCCCCTGGTAGTGGTTCTGACCAGGAACAAATTTGCTTTTGGTTGCTAGCTACATGTATACTACTGTGCAGTTACTTCATGTGAGTAAATTTGCTACTTGCATTGGCAGGTAGCAAATTTACTCACAAGTATTGAATTTTACTGTGTAGTAAGTGTGTCTACGTGTAGATACTTACACTTACTGTGCAGTAAATTATGGTATTGTGCAGTAAAGTGTCTTGTGTAGATATGCCCTGTTTAGAACCTAGTAGGATTTTCAAAAGCACTTATGTCCTTAAGCCCACCAATTCATGGGCCATCTAGGTAATCTACCCCTGTCATGTGAGCTGGGTGTCCTGGTCTTGCATGAGGGGAAGCCTATTGGGGCTTCCATATGAAATCAATGGAATAGAGGCACCTAGAGGCTCTTAAAAATCCTATTATTCATCTACCAAATTTTAGGCATTTAAATTTATAAATTTTGGTCTTTGGTCCTTAGTTCATTAACATGCTCTATTTTTTATGAACTCACAGGACATTAAATAAGGGATGGAACCAGTAAATAAAAGGCAATCTTCCATAAGGACCTTCATTTTTTATTTATTTAAGGCTGAACTGTTGCCAAATAGTTTCTGAATTTCTGGAAAAAAAATCAATAGATTTATTAGAAATCTGGCAAGGGTGTATGTCAGCCTTGTTTTCAATTTAGATCTGCAGACTGAAGGAGTGAGAATAATTATGATTTATTTATTTTAAACACACTGATTTATCGGAGCCAAAATATTGTGAGGCCTATTAGGTATTAATATAGTTTTCATTAAGGGCAGGGAAGATTTTTATGCTATATTGCCCAGTGGTTCACTACTCGAGCAGGTAGGAAAACCATGTCTGAGTCCCCTCTTTGCCTAATTGAGGATAATCTAGGATAAAAAAGTACTCTAAACTTGAAGATGCATGTTTTGTATTCTAAAGCTTCTCTAACTCTACCCAAACTTTACAGTTGGTCCAAAAGATTATCACCCTAACAAATCCTTACCTCCCTCGTGTTTCAGGACCACCACAGCTACAACCATCACTCTTATTCTACTTTGAACCTGTCAGAGTAAGAACTCAAACCTCGGTCTCCAAGACTATTATCCACTATTACCTCAGTTCCTTTTCTGTGAAAACAATAAAAAAGTTTTGACTTTATTCCAGTGCAGAGCAGAAAATAAATTCTGAAACCTCAAGAAAAAGATGTAATCATCATCCTGTGGTCAGCCCTGTTGGCCGCCTATACATGAGCAGACTCGATTAATTAAGTCTGCTGGAGCATGATAATTACTGTGCTCCAGCAGGCTCCAGCATCTCGTGTATCAGTGTCCCTTCACTTTAAAAAAGCGGTGGGAGTGCTTTAACTAAAACTCTTTCAATAAACTTTAGTTAAAGCATCCCTACTGCCAGTTTTACAGGTAGCAAGTTTATGCCTGAGTAGTTACTGTGCCGTAAAGCACATGTAGACACCTTACTGCACAGTAACCCTGTTTATTTGGGACTAACATTAGTCTCAAGTCAGTCCACACACAGTTTTACTGTGTTGTAATGCTTGCACATGTAGATGCCAGTGTAAAAGTAGCTTACTGTGCATTAATTTATTTGCAGCAATTTACTGTGCAGTAAATGCATATGTAGACATGCTCAATGAGAAGAAAGGTGTCCAAAGACCAGGGGAACAGAATAGTAGTAATACCCTATTAGTTATTCCTGATGTAGTCTAATACTAATTTAGGTGTCTATTAAATAGAAACTAAATATTTTTGCTTGTCTAAATAGTAGCACAGATAACTGTTTATTACAAAATAACTGCTTTGCAAAATGAAATACCTGCCTTCTATAATGATCATTCTATAGTGCTTCTTAAGATGAAGCTGTGAGGATGGTGCCACCTCCTGGAAATAAGGATCATGACAACATCTTTCCATGTAATAGCTTTCATTTCCTTGCTAGGTATTCTACAGTTAACTGGAAAGCTGATGTGTCTAGAACTCCTTTTTGACTGCCCATCTGCCTGTTCATCTGTAAGATTTTTCTCTCAGTAGGAAACACAAAAGTGTGATTGAAAAGTACTCTTTCTTTCAGAATTGTACCCATATACTTTTCATATACAAAGTTTGTACTACTCAATAAAAAAGAATACAGAGTACAGGAAACATTTTGACCTGAAATCTCTTTTGAACTATTTACATATAACTTCACTGGTTTCAGTGGGATTTACCAGCCACCTGCAAACTCCAGTTAATACAGCTTTAGGAATGGTAGCAGAATGCAGTAGAACATGCCAGTTTGAGATGATGAAGAACAAACATTGGAAAACAATTCACAGACCTAAAACAAGAGAATCATAGATAAATCTCTGAAGTGCTACCTTGAAAGTGCTATCTTGCTGCCTTTTGGGTCTTGCCTTTCTTGGGATTTGTGACAATATTAGTCACCAATGTCTTAGCCGTCAGTGTAGAGTATTGGCCCCTGAACAATCTCCTATTGTATCTGGTTTGCTTTGTTGGATCTTATCCCTGTTTGAAACAGGGGTAAGCTAAAGTGTTTCAAATTATAGCTCATATAACTTACCTTTTGTACACTAGGCATTTGTATTGGTGTGACTACACTGAAAATTTGCCTCAGACTGAGTTGCCAGTCTCAGCTATGGACTTTAAGGAGGCAAGGCCGATGAAGGACACACTCATTATTTGCCACAGAGAAGAATACTGTACATTTTGATTCATAAGGTGGACTTTGTCCTAGCTGTGATTAGAGGCCTAGGAATCATGACCTATGAAGATAGGCTGAAGGAGCTTGGTTATTTAATCTGGAGAAGAGAAGACTTGGGCGGGGGGGTTGATAACAGTCTTCAAATAACGGAAGGGCAATTACATAAAGCGTGGAGATGGGCTTCTCTGTGTGGCTGCAGGGGACAGGACTAGGAGCAATGGTCTCAAACCGCAGCAGAAGAAAATTAGGTTGGAGATTAGGAAGAACTTCCTGACTATGAGGGTGGTCAAGCATTGATACAAGCTGCCAAGAGAAGTTGTGGAATTTTCATCTGTGGAAATTTCCAAGAGTAGGTTAGACAGGCTGGGGTGGTTTAGTTAGGGATGACTATGTTTTGAGTACTGTGAGGTGACCTTTTGAGGTCCCTTCCAACCCTACTTCCCTATTTCTTAGCCATTCATGAAAATCAAAGACATCAGAGATCTTGCTCAGCTGAGTGGGACAAGTTCTCTTGGTGCTGCTGTTGGCTGGCTCAGTGCCCAGCGTGGATGTGTTAGCAGTACAGGCACAGTGTGTTTGCCTGATTCATAAACAATTCATGTTCAGCAGCACTTAGAATTTTAACTGGTAGTGGCAGATTTCTAAATCTCCAGATCACCGACATACAGAAAGGACGGTCTCATTAATCCACATCTAATGTAAGTTTTAATGGCAGCTCTATGCTCCCCCAGGCAGGGAGCCTTACAGAGGTTGTATCTAAAGTAGGGGTTGCATCATACAGGCTATTGGCTGCATCCAGGCTGTGGAGTCATTGGATTACCCACAGAGCCTGGGGGTGGGGGGAGGGTGCAGGAGGCAGCATTTTGATGGCATTTTGCAGCAAAGGGCTTGCCCATGCTGTACTATGGCCAGTGAACAGTGGGAGTACCAGTCTATCTTGGACCTGAGCCGCGATATTTTAGCCTGGCACCAGAAAACATTGTCAAACACTGAAGGATCAAGATCCCAACATAAACATGACATAGGAAGCTATTCAAATACCAAATGTATGTGTTTTGCGGGGTGGTTCATGAAGAAAAAAGGGATAAACCAAGACCCACAGTTGAAATTAATCACTGAACTGTATCACCTTTTTACAGATTTTCACACTTATCTTCCTCAAGACTCAGACATGGCACTGCAGAATTGAACATTTTACTGATGCAACTTCCAGCAAAGCCACTGAAAAAAAATGCAGCCGATTCCCTGGACTTGACCTTGAAAGGATAATGGTTATTACCCCATACAGACGAGAAAAAAATACTTTTAACTAATCTACATGTAGCTCAAAACTATTTTATGTAAATGGGTTATATTTAACGTTCAGAATTAGTGAAACCTAAAAGATTTATATTCCTCTAGTCTGTTGAGAGCCATTTTATAGATATGTGGACAGGGATACAAAGGCACAATATTCAGACCACTGGGGGATACAGTATATAGGATCCAATAATTCAGTCTTTTCACAGCTGGCAGATAAAAGGGATGCAGTAGCAGCTATACATATATGTCATTAGATGAAAGAGGTTTTGAGACAGCTTTGACCCTTTTATTTTATCATTCACTGACCCTGCTAATATGCATGGTAAATAGACAGAAACTACTTTTAGATCAGAAGGAAGGAATTAGCATTTTTATTGCAAAAACAGCCAGCTTAAAATACACAAATCATTCCCTGCATCAGTCTCCTGTTGTGGAATGGAGATGGTTATGGGGTTTATCCACAGTGCTCTGGAGGGGAATTTCATTGAATATTTTGTTATGGATCATGCCTTTCCATCAGTCTCTAGCAGACCACCCTGTTGCCCCCCTCACCTGCAAAAGGTAGCACCTGGGCTACCTTCCTGATCACCTCCCCCTTGGTTACCCTACTGTGTTATAGGGAGTTAGCAGAGTTCAGCACCTTGCATGAGTGGATGTTCTACCCTTCACATTAAACATTTACAAAGTTTCTACTCTTTTTGAAGTCTAGAGCAAAACCCTGTTAATATCAATAGGAACAAGATTGGCTCTAAACCATAACAAATAAGTGGCAAAGGAGTTTTACATGCAGTTTATCTTTTGTATAATAGGATACAGGTTTACTTACAGTTTAAAAGTTTGGAAAACTGGCTTCTTTGCTGACAGCTTTCAGGAACTACTTTAGAAAGCACAGTCTCCAGTCTAAGCATATTTTTGTTGTATACCAATATTGTCAACAAGAAGCATGGAATAAATCAGGGGTCAAGCACCAAAATATCAGAGGCTGGCTTATAAATTTCTGAGATTTTTTTTCCCCTTCTAGAGTATGAGGCATTTAGAGTGCGCTTGTATTTTTGTTTTCAGGTCTTTCTTGTGTGTACTAGACTCTTAAGAAGATGAGGAAGAACTTCTTACTACAAGGGTGGTCAAGCATTGAAAAAGATTACCTAGAGAGGTTGTGGAATGTCCATGCCTGGAAATTTTCTACAGCAGATTAGACAGACACTTGACTATGGTGGTTTAGTTAGGGATAAGCCTACCTTGAGTATGAGCCTGGACTAAACCAGTGATTTTTAAACTATGTTCTTTGGAGCCTTGGGGTTCCATGATATGTCATTTTGGGTTCCACAAAGAGATAGGGGGCAATGGTGGAGTGGGCCAGGAGGCAGTGAACCACCATTATGGGGCTGGGTCACTTGGCTCTGTATCAGTCTTTAGGACCGGTATGGGTTCTGCACCAGATAGAGGTTCCTGCTTTCCTATGATCTTATTATTTAGTATTATCCAAGATTTAGGGCATTTTAAATTTTCAAATAATCATTTAATACGTATTTTTAAAAGCTATATTTTGATTACAGATATGCCAGTGAAATCAAGCCTTCAGTGGAGTTATATAGTTTATACCACTATAACTTATGTTAGAAGTTACCCTTAAGGTTACATTGCTTCTCTTGCTTCAAATTAGGGGATGCTTCATGGTTCTAATGGCCAAGTTAAAACAAAACATTCCCCTTCCCCTTACCTCTCTCAGATGTGGGTTTATGAACTGTAAAAACAAAGGTCAAGTAGGCACTAGTGCTAGTCCTCTAGTTCTGTCTTGTAATTAACCATTAAAATGGCAAAACAGTTTGCATTTGGATATGATTGTCAGACTTAAACTTCTTGGTTTAGCTCAATGTGGACGGGTCCGACTGTCTCCCTGGCTGCAAAAGTCCCCCCGGGTTCCCTGGCAATGTGAAGTACTCACTTAGGAGTTGCATGCGTCCAGCCCGCCTGCCATGACTTTGATGATTCTCCGGTTCAGTGTATTGTCTGATGCGTCTACATCCAAAAATAAGACTGAGCTGCGCAGAGTCCGTCGCTGTTGAGGGCTCCTCCACCCCTACACCCTCGCCCGGACCTCCATGTGTGTCCGCCACTTACGAGCTGCTTCAACCCTCCAAATCTCCCCTTTGCGGGATGCAAACCTCAACCAAAAAAATATCCAAAATAGAACACAAACACCATTCCCGACTGGAGTTGTGGACTTTGGGCTCCTGAGTTTGCTTTAGCAGGGTCCACCTCTCTCACTCTGCGGTCCCCTTTCCCTTCCTATAGAAGGGGCTTTCTGCCCACCTGGGGGCCCTTCCCTTCTGGGACTACCCGGTTCCTCACCGCGAAAACAGTGCTGCCCGGTCCAACTGCCCCTCTTCCTAGGAGCTTCCTGCTGTGCAGTCCCCACCGGTGCCAGGCACTCTCGGCCCTACTATATTACCTTTTAACTTCTGGGGCCACAGCCCTGGATTGTACAGTCTCTCGGGATCTTACCCTTGCCCCAAAACGTTCGGGTGCGGCACGTGCCGGCGTGCATCTAACGCTCTGGTCTCTCGCCCGCAGCCATCTCCCGTCGCAGCTCTTCCGGTTCCGTGCTGGTCCTTGGTTCTGGCGTCTCCTTTATACCACTTGTGTCTGTCTCACACCTGGAACAGGTAAGAGAGTGCCCTGCCCTCTGGGGCAGCGGGCAGGCTGTTACTGTGGGTGCTCCCGCCCCCTGAGTCTCGGGGCCCGTCAGCTCATCTGCTCCTGCACACTTCCCGCCCCTCAAGATGCCATTAGGCGTTCTTACTCTTCGTTCCCCCTTTTCCACCTTGTTTTTACCAGCTTCCTGTCTTTCCTCTTTGCACCTGGACAAAAAGTCTGCAACCATATTCGTTCTCCCCGGTTTGTACGCCACTCTGAAGCGGAAGAGCTGGAGAGCCAGCGCATTATGCTGTGTGCAGCCATCTTAATGGAGCGTGATCTGTGATCAACTTAAATTCCCAGCCTATGAGATAATACCAAAAATATCCAACCCCCCATCGAATGGCCAGGCATTCTCTTTCTATGGTGGAGTACCTCTTTTCCTGGTCATTCAACTTTCGACTGGCATACGCAATGGGTTGCTCCACCCTGTCCACCTCTTGTGATAACACTGCCCTAAGGGCGTATGCCGAGGCATCTGTCTGTAATGTAAACGGGATGGCGAAGTTGGGGGTATGCAAAATTATCTCCTGGCATAAGGCTCTTTTCAGCTCTTCAAACGCTGTCTGCCGTTCTTCATTCCACTCGATTACGCCCGCCCGTCGACCTTTAGTCGTCTCAACCAAGGGCCTGGCAATTTCCGCAAACTGGGGAATGAAACGTCTATAGTAGCTGGTTAACCCTAGGAATGCTCGCATATGCCTCTTTGTCGTTGGGGCATTATAATTTTTTATATCTGCTACCTTGCCCACCAGTGGCCGTACCCGGCCCTGTCCTACTAGGAACCACAGGTATTTAGTCTCTCGTTGTCCCAGAGCACACTTCTTAGGGTTGGCTGTCAATCCTATTTGTCTTAGTTCCAACACCACGGCTGTGAGAGCCAGTAAATGTTGCACCCACGTTTCCGTGTAAATAACAATATCATCAATATATGCTGCTGCATACCCTTGATGGGGGGCAAGGGCCCAATCCATTAATCTTTGAAAGGTGGCTGCCGCCCCATTGAGCCCAAAGGGCAATCTTTTGAACTCAAAAAGTCCCCAAGGCGTACCGAATGCAGTCTTAATTTGATCTTCCCTTCACAGTGGGATCTGCCAAGAGCCTTTCGATAGGTCGAGTGTTGAAATGAATTTTGCCTGGCCTATATGCTCTACCAACTCGCTCACGTGGGGCATCAGGAACACATCAAATTGGGTCAGTGCATTCAGCTTTCTAAAGTCCACACAGAGCCTCAGGCTCCCATCGGGCTTCTCCACAGGTACAATTGGACTATGCCATGGACTTTGTGATGACATTATGATCCCCTGTTCTAGCATTTTCTCTATCTCCCTCTTTACCAGCAGACATTTATGGTATGGAATACGACGCCACTTTTCGCGGGCTATCTGCCCTTCCTTAGTAACAATCTTGTGTTCAAAGCCAGTGGCTTTTCCTGGGTGCTCTGAAAAGACGTCTTGAAACTCCTGCACTAACCCCATTAGCTGCTGGCGCTGGCGGGCTCCTAGTTGCTTCCCTAGAGGCACTGTTTCCCTTTCCCGCTTGTTGTCCGGGCTGCTCTCGGTCTGCATTCCTAACTCTTCTGTCTCTACATCAGGGGAGATCAAGAGCCCCTCGGGCTCATGCCATTCCTTCAATAAGTTAATATGATATATCTGCCGCTCGCGTTTGGCCCCGGGGCATAATACCTTATAGTCGACAGGACCAACTTTCCTCACAACCGGGAATTGCCCTTGACAACGTGTCATAAACTTAACATGAAGTCTGGTAACAATACCAGCACTTTCTGCCCTACTTTCAATTCTTGGGCTCGGGCTTTACTATCATAATTCTCCTTCTGTCTCGCTCATGCCCATTCTAAGTTAATGTGTACAATACCCTGGGCCACCCGTAAACGGGTCCTCAGGTCTCATACATACTCAGCTGTTCTCTTCCCAGGCATAGGATCTGCTTCCCATTCCTCCTACCCAATATCCAACAAGCTGTGTGGGCGATGTCCAAATGTTAGTTCAAAAGGCGAAAAGCCCAAGGAGGCTTGTGGGGCATCCCTAACCGCAAATAAGGGGGGTGGAATCATCAGACTCCACTTCCTGGGCACCTCCTGTGCACATCATCTCAACATTCCTTTTAATGTTCCATTAAACCTCTCAACTAGCCCGTTAGTCTGGGGGTGATAGACCACTGTCTTTAAATGTCAAATATGGAGCACTTTGCATAATGCCCCTAATACTGCGGACATAAAGTTGGACCCTTGTTCTGTCACAATTTCTCGGGGAATCCCAAATTTGGACACCCATTTCATCAACTCTTCTGCTATCTTATTGGTGGTTACTGCCCCCAGTGGAACAGCCTCAGGGAACCTGGTAGCATAGTCTATAAGTGCCAGGATGAATTGATGCCCCGCCACACCCCGTGGTAGCGGGCCAACAACGTCCAGAGGTATCCGGGAAAATGGTTCTTGCACCAATGGCATCAGTTCCAGAGGTGCCCTTGGAGGTTTATGGGTGCTTACCCTCTGACATATCTCACAAGTGCGGCAATATCGTTCCACGTCCTCATATATATGTGGCCAAAAACACCATTGGGTCAACCGAGCCTCTGTTTTATCCTTCCCCAAGTGCCCCCCAAGGGGATGCTTATGGGCTAGCCACAGAAGCTGTTACTGGAAGGTGTGTGGGATAATCAATTGTGCCACCTCCTCCCCTTCCAATTTTCCCAGTTTCGCCCTATACAATAGTCCATTTTTTATCTCTATTCTAGGGGCGACCTTTCCGCATATGGGGGTGCTTACCTGCGCGCTATCTCTCTGAGCTTCCACCTCCCAAAAGGAGCGAAGGGCTGGATCTGATTCTTGTACCTCCCGGAACTGTCCTGCCTGGGCCAAATTGCCGGCCTGCGGGTCGTCAGGCATCCTGTGTTTAGCGCCCACCAGTCCCCCTCTTTCATTCATGGACCTCCTACATGTCGCGATGATGTCAAATATTTCAGGCCAGTCTCTGCCCAGGATCATTGGATACAAGATTTCTTCTTCCAACCCTATGGGGATTCTCCTCACCTGTACTGTCAGCAATCGTTGATCAACGTAGCTTTTTTGTTTGTGCAAGCACACCATGCGTACTCCAGTGCATCGGGGTGCATGTTCCAACTGGATGAGTGAGGGTCGGACTAGAGATTGGGCGCAGCCAGTGTCCACCACGGCCTGAATTGGGATTCCTTTGATCCACGCCTGTACTTCGGGCAAAGGCTGGATTTTATCCCTGCTATGACTGCCTACCCCGCAGTCCATTGATTCTACCTCCGGCAGGATTCCCAGTAACGGGCGGTTATCCTGTGAACCCCTGTCCTTAGAAGTGCCAGTTCGCCCTTCCTGAGGGCAATTCTGGGCAAAATGCCCTCTTTTCCCACACGCAAAACAGGCGGGGTCAGGGGAGCTCCCCTTGCTGCTCTCTTTGTTTTCCATGCCTCGCTTCGCTGTGGTGTCCGTACTTTTTGTCCCTTTGTTTCTATGACGATCCCCTTGGGCCGTGTCAAATTGTTCTCCCCACTGTAGAGCCTCGCGAGATGAGGGCGGGCAATGGCATCTTACCCAATTTTGAGTATCATCATCTAAGTCATTAATAAATTGTTCCATGAGGATCTGATCAAGGATTTGTTCCTTAGAAGTCATTTCTGGTCTAAGCCATTTGTCCAGCAGATCCGCCAGGGTCTGCCACAATACTTGTGGGATTTTCACTTCGTTTGGCTTTTTTCCCTGAAGGCTTGTGTATGTCTCTCTGGGGTAATGTCCAGCCGGCGAAGTATTTCTCCCTTTACCTTGTCATAATCCACCACGTCCCCTCTGGTCATGGCTCTATATGCTGCCTGCGCCTGACTGATCAATAGAGTGCCCAGCTGTCCTGCCCATTTTGCCTTCTCTACTCCAGCTGCTATAGCTGCCCTCTCAAAGATCTCTAGGAAGGCCTCCGGGTCATCCTCTGGTGTCATCTTTGGCATTCGCCACTCCACGTAACCCTTTTGGGCCAATACCTGCTGCTGTATTAGGTGCTCCTGCAGAGTGGTTTGCCGCATAGTCTGCTGTTGCTGCTGCTGTAGTACCTGCACCATTAAATTCATTAATTGGTGCAAAGTTTCAGTTCCCACTACATTCGTCTGGTGCTCCATTTGTACGGTTCAATACCTTAAGGAAGGCCGCTGCCGAAATTCCCGGCCAATGCACCAAATGTGGACTGGTCCGACTGTCTCCCTGGCTGCAAAAGTCCCCCCGGGTTCCCTGGCAATGTGAAGTACTCACTTAGGAGTTGCACGTGTCCAACCTGCCTGCCACGACTTTGATGATTCTCCGGTTCAATGTATTGTCCAATGCGTGTATGTCCAAAAATGAGACTTTGAGCTGCGCAATGTCCATTGCTGTTGAGGGCTCCTCCACCCCTACACCCTCGCCCGGGCCTCCATGTGTGTCCGCCACTTGCGAGCCACTTCAACCCTCCAAATCTCCCCTTTGCGGGATGCAAACCTCAACCAAAAAAATATCCAAAATAGAATACAAACACCGTTCCCGACCGGAGTTGTGGACTTCAGGCTCCTGAGTTTGCTTTAGCAGGGTCCACCTCTCTCACTCTGCGGTCCCCTTTCCTTTCCTATAGAAGGGGCTTTCTGCCCACCTGGGGGCCCTTCCCTTCTGGGACTACCCGGTTCCTCACCGTGAAAACAGTGCTGCCCGGTCCAACTGCCCCTCTTCCTAGGAGCTTCCTGCTGCACAGTCCCCACTGGTGCCAGGCACTCCCAGCCCTACTATATCGCCTTTTAACTTCTGGGGCCACAGCCCTGGATTATACAATCTCTTGGGATCTTACCCTTGCCCCAAAACGTTCGGGCGTGGCGCGTGCCGGCATGCATCCGCCGCTCCGAACTCTCGCCCACAGCCGTCTCCCATCGTGGCTCTTCCGGTTCCGTGCCGGTCCTTGGTTCTGGCATCTCCTTTATACTGCCTGTGTCTGTCTCACACCTGGAACAGGTAAGTGAGTGCCCTGCCCTCCAGGGCAGGGGGTGGGCTGTTACTGCGGGTGCTCCCGTCCCCCAAGTCTCGGGGCCCATCAGCGCATCCGCTACTGCACACTCAATTACTTGAATGTGTCTAAGATCAGAATATGTCCCATTTAGAATTAACATGAACATTGGATTCATGACACATTACAACCTGCCTGACATCTGATTCACCAGGTGCCTGCCTGACCTTACCATTTGCATCTTTCTTCCCCACCCCATTCTTCCCCTTCCCTCCATTTTTACCCTTTGTTTTAGTAATTTCCAGCTATTTACTTTTTCACAGACTGCCTCATTTCTACCTTGAAGAACTCAACTACAGTAGAGTCTCCCTTACTTACTCCACATCGTTCCACCCCCCTGCCTTCCCTACCCTTTTCTTTCCTAATTTCCACCAATTTACATTCTCACTGACATCCTGTCACACTTTTAGCTTCTTTCATTCCTTAGAGTCTCAGAACAGCAGAAACTCCCTATGTCTGAAGAAGGGTACTTGAGAGGGGTGCCTTTTGTGCCTGAAAGCTTGCAAAGAATTTGTTTTCAACGACGCAGCTGGTCTAATAAAAAATACCACATCTACCCAAAGAAGCTTGCCTCCCATTTGGAATGAAATAATAGGGTCAATATAGGAAAGCACTTTCCATTCATTCTAGTGGAATTCAATACCTACTTGTGACTAGAGCTGGACAGGAACACACTGCTTTAAATAAAATAGTCACTGGAGCAGGTTAATCCCAGTCTCACTTTCTAGAAGAGCCCCTGTCCACTAAGCAAAAAAACCCAACCAAACAAACAAAACTCCCCCTCCACATTTTGCTTACCCTTTCTCATGTCCAATGACTGTTTCAATTATTCCATTCAAGGTGGGAATCCTTTAACATAAAAGACTGAAAGATTTGCTTTTTACCTACTTCTGTATGAATAGGCTATTCTGAGGGGTTAGGATGCTGTCTCAGGAATTGGGAACTGTGGGTGTTTTCATGCACGATCTGGGGATGGGGTGGAGGGGTGCTTTAATTAGACCTCCTACTCTGCCAGCCCCACCACCACCCTGTGCTACAGCAGGAGCCAGAGCCAGAGCCAGAACCAGAGCCATCAGTGAGTGCTCTGAGCTGGAGTTAGAGCCAAGCTAGAGCCACCACTGCCCTTGCATACTCTGGACTGAAGCCACATGCCCATGGGCTGGGTCCAGCAGTCTGATCCAGCCTGAAGCACAAAGTGAACTTGACAACTAAAGGATAGGTGTTGTGGGCCTATTTATTACCAGTTGACTAGCTAAGTCAGGTTTATTAATGTTACTAGCTCTTTAGAACTTCTTCAGAAACATCCAGTGGAAAAACAAAGGGGATGAGCAGGTCTTCTCTATAAATATGGTTTATCTAACAAGTTAAAAATGAGTAAACTAAAGGGAAAGTATACTTGACTGAATACTAGGGACATGAAAGCATAAAAAATTAATCATTTGACCAATAAACTGGTTAGCTTGCCAGTTATTATTTAGCGTGGGGCTGGTCACAGTCTGGCAGGTAAGGGAGGGGAAGAGAAGCCATGAAGTGCCCCAGCAGGACCCAGAAGGTGGCAAGACAGTCAGGAGGGAGGAAGGGTGAGGAGGAGGGGAGGCCGAGGGAAGGAGAGGGGACTAGTACCCATAGCTTGTATGGGCGCATCCAGAGGAGCACAAACGTGCCTCTTGCCCCATCTCAAACCCCTTTGAGATGGGGCAAGAGGCATGTGTGGGAATGAAAAAATGTTGCAGGGTGGGGAGAAAATTAGAAAAAAAAAATTTAAAAAGCAGGGCAGGTGCCCGGAAGCAACGAGAAGCTGGGTCCTCCATGGAGATGGTCTGGCTTCCAGAGCATCTCTTTGTTTTGCCCCTCACCCTGGTGTTGCACATGCAGCTGTGTGTTCAGCATCAGCGCTCCAGTGTCATGAGTAAGGGGTTGGGAGGGCTGGAGGAGGGAGGAGGGGACTATGGAGGTACCCCCACCAGCCCCACCCGCTCCCCCAGCTCCCCTGACCCCTGCTCTGCCTGGCTCCATCCCCTGCCTGTCCCCCCAAAACCCCTGATCCTGGAGGCACCCAGCTCCACCCTCTGCCTGTCCCCCAAGCCCTCCTGATTCCTGCCATGTCAGGTCCCATTCTCCCCAGTCACCCAAGGCCCCTGCTCCCTGCCCTGACCAGCATTGGCAATGTAAAAAACCAGCACTTACCAGCAGTCTGGCTACTGTCTGGCTCACTGGGGCCCCACCTGCACACTGCCAGA
>NW_017728918.1:48789212-48798501 GCF_001723895.1 Crocodylus porosus | reverse complement strand
GGGCCAGGTGGGGCAGAAATTGGGGGGCTGCAGTGGGGCTTGTGGGCCTTGTAGGGGGTAGCCCCTGTGGGGGCCATTTGGCCTTTGTTGGGGGGCCATAATCCCTTTTGGGGGGCCATAGCCCCAGTTGAGGGGTTGCCCTTGTGTGGGGGCCATAGCCCCTTTTGGGGGGGCATAGCCCCTGTGTGGGGGCCGTAACTGTGTGACTGTAGCCCCCCAACAGCCAGTGCTTTAACACTGTAGATATATCAATAAAACATTGCCCAACTTCTCGCTGTCTCTATCTCACTCTCTCTCTCTGTTTATAATGGTCTTTTGTTTTAATTGTGGAGGAACATTGATTCTGGGGTATTTTAGAGAGTGACTTTGGGATTTTTTTTTATCAGGGATTTTTCATTTTTCCAAAAGGGAACACCAGAATTTCTGTTAGGCCAGTGGCAGGACCCCTCCTGCTCAGAGTTGTCACTTTGGACCTAGCTGGCTGTGGCTGACCTCCTGGCCAAATGAAGCCAGGAGGACATGCTTTGACAGTTCAAAGCAGGCCACCACACCCAGAACATCTTCTGAGCAATAGCTGCCCAGATGGCCAGGCAGGGGGCACACATGGCAGTAGTACCACACAGAGACCAACTCTGCAGCCACAGCCCACTGGCAGCTGGCCCAGAAGGGCAGATGCCTCTACTGGCTGTGCAGTCCCCATCCAGGTCTGGCAGGTGCACAGCAGGTCACAGCCAGGCCACAGCCCCCACTACCGGACTGCTGCAGTGGTTAAAGGGTGCAGGGGACTCTCAGGGCTGCTTCAGCAGTCCATCTGGCACAAGAGGTAGTGTCCCCAGGTACCAATTGGCCCCAGAACCTCCTGAGAGTGAGTAGCCCTGAGCTACTTGCCAGGGCAGCTTTTTATACTGTTGGGGACAGCACAGGTGCTGGCCCCGGGCTCTGGCTCCTCCTGGCTGCAGATCTGGGAGGAGCCAGGCAGGGTTATTTTGCCTCAAGTGGCACAATTTACTCCACAACAAAGTGCATGTCTGAGTACGTGTGTTGAGGCAAAAAGCCCTGACTCAAATTTGCACTGCTTGTATTTGAGCTGCTGCAAGCGCACGTGCTTTCATGTGTGGATGTGCCCTATGAGATTAAAGAAGAAAATAGTGAGGAGCCTAACAACTCATCGATTAAGCAATTAGCTGCTCATTCACGGGTGCTCCCTCTCTTACCTCCTAGGGCTTTATGTTAACTGTGTTGTCTGGCGGGGCTTGCCACCACCTCCTCCCATCCATCAAAGTTGGGGAGGAGGCAGTAGGGAATGGCGCCCAGCAGCAGCTATGTCTAAGCTGCTGTGTTATTGGACCAATATAATTACAGGAAGTTAAATGAATAATTTAAAAAATGATATTTACATTGCTACTGAACACCACAAATGATTCACTAATAAATAGGGAATAAACACATATGAACAGAAACATTTGGACTAAAGAGTTTTCTGTATATAAATGATATGGCAAAGAACTTATTTTTTACACATGAATAGTTTTACTGAGAAGACAAAAATAATGGAAAGAGGAGCTATGGTAGAACTTAGCAGACGCATCAACTGGACCTAACTGATTACAATGATAAAGCTGGGATCAAATTTTAATCATCAGAACTACATAGGTTTAACAAAAGCATAATCACCTAGTAGACCTAATGTGAACATTTGGAACATTCAGATTTAAATTCTTCTTCATCTAGTAAGAGTTCAAAGTTGCTCCAGAGGTCACCTGAAAGGCAAATTCACCTAGGAATTAATTAAGATTCCAGGCTTGACCTAAAAAAAGACCCCAGCATTAGCAGGGATTAATTATTTCTAAACAGGCAATGCACAATGCAGACAAATATAAGCTCTTTTTGTAGAACTCCTAGACTTAGATTAACAACAAGCATTACTTAAAATTGCAGCACTTGTTAACTTCTTCATATTCAACATGCATATCATTGGAAAAGTTATTGCAAAATAGCACTAACTTGTTGGCTATGCTCAGTATACACAAATCAAGTACAGAATGTGTGGTAATATGCTGTGTATCATTAGTTTTGGTGGTTCACGTGATAGTGTGTCTTGAAACAGTCACTGGTCACTTATACAAAAATACTGGACCACATAAAAATGCACATTAATCAGACAGGCCAAGGTATTTGACAGATTTAAATGTTATTTTGATAGCAGACCTTTGAAGAAAATGTAAGTGATTCAAGAGTGTTGCTCTTACTTTTGAATCAGTAGTGGACCAATGCCAGATCACGTTAGGGAGCTCCAGGTTGCTATTCATATGTCATTGTATGAATAGTCATAAAATTGAAGTCTTGCTACTAAAATTCCAATGACATTTTTTTGGGCAAGATTAGAGGTGTGAGTACCAGTATCCTGATTTAATTTCAGTTTGGACAACCGCAGGCATTCTATATTTTCACAGCAATTTGTATTTTTTTCTACCTGTTCCAGCCTGATAAGTAGTATTTCAGTGCTGTAAAACATGTATAAAATTCTACCCCAGGGATGGCTATACTTAGTAGTGGATAAAATAATATATATATAGAAAAAGGCGGGGGGGGGGAGGGAGAAGTACAATTACCCTGTTTTGGCAGAAGACATTATATAATATATGATGTGCAACCACAGTAACTTCAAGACTTTCTAAAAAATGGCAAATCATCAATGGCAAATCAGTACAAAAGAAATAAATTATTTTAAATCACCTACTAGGATATTAAAAATAATGAAAGGTATAAAACCAAAAAGCATTAAAAATTACTTGATTTTCTCTTGTTAAGAATGACAAAAACCCAGAAGGCTTTGCATACAATCTCACTTATTACGTGGTTGGACAGAATATCTACTATCTTCTAATCAGTAGTTCTTTATCATTTGAAAAGTATTTTTAGCTTGCAGACTTGAAAATAAATCACATGTAATGCCATAAGTAAGGCGAATAAAGGGTTTGTAAATTTTGTTTGCGTATCATAAAGATGAATGACCAAGACCTGTGAAATATATTACTCTGTCTGGCATTTTGTTTTAATGCCTAAATTATAGAGAACATGCATTAAGAAATTATTTCGAACACAAATCATGCTAGAGATTCCAAAGATCTTGCTTTGTTTCTTATGAGCATAAATAATTGCTTATTATTTGCTGACAACTATCAGGCATCAATTTAAAAAACAGAACAGTTTCACATCATTAAGTATATTGTAGGCCAATTTTTCAGTGGGCCAGTCTTGTTTGTGGATGCCATATCCACCAGCTCTTAGCAGTAACATGTCTAACAGCTTGAGAGTGGTGAAAAAATATTCACTGAACAGCTGAAGCAGGGAAACTGGGACAAAGTCAACACAGTCTTGTGTAAAGAACAACAGCAAGAGCAGGAAAGGTTAACACAGAAAATACAACAATTGCCATGCAAAAGCCATAGTGAAGTTTGGTGAATGGGAACAACAGCAGAGAGAATCGTATCAGGAGGCTGGCTGCAGTCATTCAGTATGACACCTTGCAAACACCATGCCCAACTCTGGTCCCTATTTGTGGTTGTATAGTTTGATATGTAGCAACATACTTATGGAAGCCTTGGGATTTCCTGGTTGGAAACCTTTGAAATCTTTGGTGCTGAATAAATAACCCATGTAAGAAAAGAAAAGGCATAGTCTATAAGTAAATAACACAGGAAATTGGATAAAAAAGGAAATATATACACATGAGTAGATTCTTTGGGTGGAATTTTCTAAGGGGAACAAGGTGTTTCTATCTCTCAGGTGGCTTTTCTAGATCAGCCTTGTGGTAGGAGGGTAAAATTTTATAGATTCAGGATCACAAAACGGAGATTTAGGCTTTCTAAGGTAAAAATTGACATGTCAGAACCTCAGATGAAGGAAAAGTTAAATTGAAAGAATAATAAATGATGTACAGTAGAGCTGTCCAACTTCTGAGTGCCTGTGTGCTTCACAAACCCTCTGGCATGCCATGCCATGTGGGTTCCCCCCTTCCACCATGTTGGGGCTTGTGGGAGCTGTGGGTCCCCTGTACCCCACAGGCCATGCTGTTCCACCCTGCCCTGTCCCCAAGAGACAGGGACAATAATATGAAGCTGGAGGAGGGAGGGAGGGTCTGGGCACTCCAGTGGCAGATACAGCTGGAGCTGTTGGGGAGCGGTGTCTAGAGCTCTTGGCCTGCAGTTTAATCCCTTGCAGTGAGGAAGTTGGATAGCCCTCATGTACAGTTAAGTTTTTATTACCTGCTGTAGCAGGAGCACCAAGCCTCCTGTTATAGCAGGTAACAAAACTTAACAGAGAAGTTAAGGCAGGCTGTGTGAGAAGAAGCCTGCAGATGTGGCATGGGCTAGGCTTGAAGCATATAAACCCAGGACCTGAGCTGGCCAGTAGTCTAATCCTGAGAGCTGCAGAGAGGAGCTCCTGGGCAGCAGGGCTCCTGGGACATCTGAGCTGGGGTAAGCAACTCTAGAGGTTTGAGGAAGGGGCTAAGGGGAGGAGGGACTCTCAATAGACCTGGGAGTAAAGAGGCCTGGGAATAGAGGGTCTGAGTCCCAGAGGGAGAGAGCTTGAGCCCAGGAGGGGATGAATAAGCAGAGACTGGGGACTTGTAGCCTGGCAAGGGGAGAGTTGGAAGTGTTAACACAGTGAAAGAGCCTGAAGTATCATTTAATCAAAGCTTGGCAGGTGAGGAGAAGGAGAGAGTGCCAAAAGAGAATCAGGTTGACAAGGGCTAAAAGGGCTCCAGGGTCATCATCAGGGATCTGGGTTTTCCATTTCCTATGGAAAAATGGAGAAAACCACAGATTTCCTGGTTTTATCAGAGAAAATGCAGATTTTCTCATTTATCAGAGAAATCCACAGAAAACCACAGTTTTCCCCCTTTTGCAAAAAGCTCTGCAGGGTGATAGAGTTCCAGCCTACAAGACCTGTTTGCAAAAATGGTGGGAAAGCTACAACCCTGCCCGGAAGGGGAGGAGGAAGGGAGAGGGGGAAGGGCAGTGGCTGTGGCTTTTAGTGAGTTGCAAGACCTAGGTCAGGCTCACTTTCCTCCTTGAACCTCTGAAGTGGCAAGTGGGGCTTGCAGGGAGTTGTGGGGTTGTGGGGCAGGGCTGGAGTGGCAGCTGGCTGGGGACAGAGGAGCTGTGTGGGGATCTCCTAGTGGCTGCTAATTCTGACTCAGCAATGTGCCTCCTGCATGTGGCACTGCACTGAGGGAAGCAGTGCGGGGCTCCACCACTCAGAAAAGCAGCAGGTGCAGGAGGTGTGGCAGGGGGATGAGTAGATCCTGTTCCCAGCCATGCTGGGTCTTGCTTGCAGAGCTACAGCAGCCCCGTGGGAGGGGCGCAGGGTGGGAGCTCGAGCCTACAGCCTGTCCCCTGCACAGAACTGGGGGTGCAGGTTCCCCTTGGTGTTCGTGAGTGCACGTGGGTGCCAGGAGCTAGCCCCACTCCTGCCCAAGTCAGGAGCAGGCAGGCAGCAGTGGGGGAGCTGGCTCTGTGCTCCTGCTGCAGTTGCCTTCTGTTGGGGGCAGGGAGCTGTGAACCTGAGTCCCTGGTCCCATAGCTCTGGCAGCTTGGGGCCCCCTCTGGCAGGGCAAGGAGGAAGGAGCTGTGGTGGGGGGCAAGGGGCACGAGCAGGGCTGGGTGAGACTGGGGGGGCCTTTAATTTTAATCATGAATTTTGGGGTTTTCATCAGAGAATTTGCAATTTTTTTTATCACAGAACACCAGGATCCGTGGTCATTGTCACTCCTGGAGCTGAATCCTGTTACACCTGCATAAACTATTTCAGTGAAGATGACTGGTGCTGTGCCCACCCAGAAGGGCACACTGATGGAACTGACTTGTATGTTTATATGGAAATGGCAATGGTCAATTTTAATAATTATTAGAAAGTCAAGATCTCTGGGAGAGGAGCCAGGATCCTGAGCAGAATGCAGGAACTAGAGCTTACACATTCACTAAGCTGGAGCATTATTTTCTATGTAGAGTCTAGTTCATATATGCCAAACACACTAGTCATTTTCTCTAGTGAAATTTAGGCAATATTGGGAAGCCATTTAAATTAAATTCTGATGAAGGCAGCATATCTAGTAATCACCTTCACAGAAACTAAATAAAAACTTTCCAGATAGCAGTGTATGGCCTAATTCCTGTCTCATTGGTACTAAATAGGAGCATTACAGAGCTTCCCCCATATGAAAGTGGGTGTGAGTTAGAAAAGATTCAGTCCCATGGCATTTTCACTGCTCTTGAAGCAGCCAGGTATGTAGGAATAAAAAATGCCATCTCTGGGGCTGAAATTACTAATGAGGACCTGGTTGCTAATATCTGTTTTTAGGCCACCCTGATGGTACCATTTATAGAGAAAAGCAGCCATTAGGATAATTTCCTAAATGGCGTATAAAGGGGAGGAAAGAGAGGCGAGCAGCAGCTGCTACTGGAGAGGTTCTGCACTTCTGTTTTAGCTCCTGAAGAGCTGTTAATGGGATAATAAACAATCACAACACTCCCATCACTGCCTAATTCAGAGGAGAAAGCAGAGATGTAATATAATAAAAGAACCAGTAATAAGTGATAATTTTTATGGTATTGGTCTGTGGCTTTTCCCATGAAGTATCTATGCTTTTAAATAAGTGCTTGATAAAATAGAATTAGAAAGAATTTACATGTTTATCAAAACAATTATGTGGAATTCCTAACACCAGCTATATGTCCCACAAAGGAGGCTAACATTTTATATCAGGTTTCTTTTCCTCTTAGAGACAACCTGCTCTCCCTCATTGGATGGACTTATTGTGAATATCTTTCCAGAAATGTCACAAAGAGCAACAGCTTTACTAATATGACCTTGAGGAATTATGTTAATTAACACAATTTCACATATGACTTATCAGACAGCATAGTCTAGGGAAATCATTTTTAACACTATGTCATCCAGATAACCAGATGGCTCCATGAGGATTCCTATATGGCAAGAATTTTCAGTAGTTCACTGGAGACAATGCAATTACATCACCGTGTCTGGATGAGGATGATAAAAGGCCTGAGGAAAAGGCTGCCTTTCTCAAATGTTGAGTAGAAGGGGTAACACTGTTAGAAATAGGAAGCAGGACTATCCAATGCTGCATCCAGGAGACAGTCCACAAGCTGACCTAGCCAACAGATCTGCATATGACACGATCAATATAATGCCCATATAATATTACTATTGATAGTTCTAGGAATATAACTACAATTTAAATATTTATTCTGTTAATTTCCCTTATTAATCTGAAACTTCCTTGAACTAGCAAAATCTTGGTAAAAAAATGAAATCCTGTTTTTTGTGTCCACTTACACTGTGAAGGCAGCATATCCCTACAGGGATGGTTTTTTGGCACACCCTGCTACTGTTCACCTATGCAAAACCCAAAGGTACCCTGATTGCTGTCTCAAGAGTAAGCCCAGATGGATGTCCTCAGAGAAGCCTTGCCATCTCATTTCCAGATGCAGAAGCAGCAGGGTAGGGCATGCTCAGGATCATCCCTTCCGAGCACACTGCCATGGAGGTGTAAACATATCCTCAGTAGCAAATATGTTGGGGGGATATAGATGTGTTGGGCACCAGCCCTGGGTACTGAATTAGAGGGGGCACACCTGTGCTCTGTTCCCCTGCATCCATGGGTGACTGGTGCCTCACGAGACTGGGGGAACACCAGATTTCCAATGGGTGGGGGTCCCCTGGTTGCCATCACTGACTTGGGGGGTGGTGAAACTGGAAGTGCACTTCTGGTAGCATGTCTGGTTTCATGGCTGGCAGTGCATGGCTGATCTCAGGGGGTGCATGTACACCCACATGCACCCCCTATGCATTGCCAATGCCTGCATCACTGCCCAGGGCAACAAAATGTTACTTATACCTCTGCATACCCTTAGTGACTTCTGTTTCTTGAGATTAGGAAGACATATATCAGTGCATTAGCGTCAGACTCTGGCTTGTTGGTAACATTGGATAACCACATCATCTCATGATCCTTCTTCTAAGCAGTTCAGGGGCTCTGGTTTGCGTGTTCTTCTGGTTTCTGAATCAACCTGTATAAGTTCTTTGATAAAGAAACCCTTGGGAAAGTCCACAACAAATTCCATGGCAAAAATCATTTTTCTTACACGGGAAACACTCTGTAAGCAATTGAACACTTAAATGAGTACGTTGTAAGACAGAATAAAGGATTGTGGCTTTATAAGTGAACTATTAGATTTCTATGACTATCAATTTTCCCTTATAAATTGCTAATGAATGAAGCTGGGATTGTGAATCTTAGTATTTTAAAATTTTAATGATTTTTTTTGTGGAGCAGAAAGATATAAACCATTTTTTTTGCTTAGACGAGAGGGAAAACATATATAAATATAAAATACAGATATTAGAGTGTTTTAATAGTGAAAAACACACTAATTCTCCAAAGTTTAATGGGGACATCATTTAAACTCAGTAAAATGTCACTGATTTGAATGAATACTTTCTTTTACCTGGATGAGGAAGAATCCCTAACCCAGCCGGAATCAAGAGGAATCATACTGCCAGCACACACAGCAGCTTCAGGGCTTTTTATGTGGCACCTGTTCTTCCAGTCCAGGAGGACTGGACCTCAGAACCTCCTACAGCAGCTTCCTTAGGGCCTCAGCGGAAATACTTTCTCCCTCAAAACTGAGAGTGAAATTCACTCCTTTGCAGACAGTCCTGCATTAGGTTATATGCACTACTTGCTTCCCACTACTTAGTCCAGGGTTTAGTAGTCTATGGCTGCAAGCTGGATCTAGCCTGTGGTATGGAGCCATTCAATCCAGCCCATGGACATAGGGTTTCGACAACCATTGCTTTTTCTGCCACCACAGGGAAAACTGCCATCAGTAGAGGCTCTCTCATGCCACTGTGGGCACAAGTGGTGGCGGCAGGTGCTTTCTTTTTGCCACTGCTGGGAAATGTGGTAGCAGTGGCTGGGTCCTAGCACTCATCCACGCATCTCTGACCCGCACTGGGTCAATATTTCCTGTAGCCTTAAAAGGTTGCTGACTGCTAACTCAGTCCACGGGCCAAAGATTTTGTCAAAAAGGCTACCTTGCACATAAATACTACATGAGGTTTATGATGCATAAAGCGGTTCGTTTCTCTGGAGGCCAGTAAAATCACAGACACACACTCATTAGATGGCACAAAAGGTGTATTTGCAAATAGGGTCAGAGCAGAGTTAAAAACTCAGATTACTCTGAACCCACCAAGG